>NC_043000.1:31760881-31789032 GCF_006345805.1 Octopus sinensis | reverse complement strand
AACATTTTCTTGCACCGTTTTCTGATGAAGGGATATAAAAATATCCCGGAAACAGCTGTAAGACCTTTTCTTTATAAATGTTCGGAAAACTATTTACACCTTGAATTTTTTTAAATCTCATTCTGTCAATTTATATACGCATGCTAAAACATGACCTACGTGGGACTCCTCATTCGTATCATTATCGACCTGGAACTAACCATGGTCTATCCATAGCTCGTACTTAGCGTTAGCCGACACCTTTTGGGTTTCGCGTTATACCAATACCTCTTCATATCCTCGATTATATATATATAATATATATATATGTTATAATATCGTTACCACTACAACACATTTTTTCTCCTTGTGTTTTTTTTTTCTGTGTCCCTTTCTGTAGAAAGCGTAGGCTCGAACGTAAAGACTTTTTCTATTCCTGAGCTTTATACTAATACATCTGTTTGTTTTGTACACCACATGTCTTCGTCTTTTGTTGTTTTTTTCGTAAACTCTCCCTATATAATATATAATATATATATAATATATATATATATATATATATATATATATATATATATATATATATAATATATATATATATTATATATATATATATATATTTATACAACGGTCTTCTTTCAGTTTCTGTCTACCAAATCACTCACAAGGCTTTAGTTGACCCGAGGCTGTAATAGAAGACACTTGCCGAAGGTACCACGCAATGGGACTGAGCTCGGAACAATGTGGTTTAGAAGCAGGCTTTTTACCACATAGTCATACCTGCACCCCACAATATGTTGTCTGTATGCAACATATATTTATTCATATAAATACATTTCGCTTTTATATTTAATGCAATCACACATGCACAAACAAATGTATTTCGTTATAATTACTTTGTACCAGCGTACTTTGTATACTTTCTGTTGGTGAGTCAACACATCAGATATGGTTACTGAATATGCAGAATGTTGATTTAAATTTCATCTTGGTTTCATTTGGAAAATTAGGTGAAAGAGAGTCGAGCTTCCGTAACACCTTTCAATAACACCTAAATTCTAATTAAATTAAAATATAGGATGTGAGCCAGAAAATGAAAATATGATAATTTTTGTTTTTAATTAGCATGATTCTATGTAGTGTTAACGTTGATTAGTTATATCGTGTGAAGAAGTAACCACACCTGTAGTGGCATGTCCCATCTTTCTGTTTTTCAACTTCAGGTATTTCTCTAAACTTTTTGTTTATCGATTATTATGTTATTATGGAGGTGGTGAGCTGGCAGAATCGTTAGCGCGTAGCACAAAATGCTTAGCAGCCATTCTGGTATTTTACATTCTGAATTCCAATCTCACCGAGGTCGACTTTGTTTTCTTCCTTTCGTATTCGATAAAATAAGCAGCAGTTGAGCACCGGGGTCGATGTGGTCGACTGGACCCCCACCCCACAAAACATCAGGCTTCTGCCTATTGTAGAAAGAATTATGAGAATGGGTACTCACATGCATTTGTGTATTTGCTGGTGAAATGGTAACTGGGTTCAACAATAGCATATGTTGAAGGTTCTCCTTTAGTCTGTTGTTGTGACAGTTGAGGCGATTCTGTTGCTGTTGTAACAGAACATATCTTTACTGTTTTTGTGACAGTACAATTTCTTTCTGACTGTAACAGCCATTTCTTTGTTATTGAATCAGATATTACTCAATTGTGGTTGTCACAGAACAGGGTTCTATATTTTGCTCGCTGGATATCTATCCTATCAACGTATAATAATACATCTTTTTGTATTATAAAACACCGCATTGGTCCATTCTGGTATGATCTTAGTTAAAAAAATCTCTTTCAATTTCTTTAACTGTAGCTGTCCATGATTCCTACCCTTGAAAATAATTTCTTCAGTTTTTTCTTTGCTTTTTTAAAAATCTTCCGCTTACTGTTTTGTTACATAAATAGTTGTACGACACTACTCCAGCAAACAAAACCCTCATCTCCTCCTCCTCCACCTCCTCCTTCTCCTCCTCCACCTCCTCCTTCTCCTCCTCCTTCTCCTCCTCCTCCGCCTCCTTCTCCTCCTCCTCCACCTCCTTCTCCTCCTCCTCCACCTCCACCTCCTTCTCCCCTCCTCCTCCTCCTCCTCCACCACCACATCCTCCTTCTCCTTCTCCCCTCCTCTCCCTCTCCACCCCCTCCTCTCTCACCTTCCCCCCTCCTCCTCCCACCCCTCCTCCTCCCTCCCCCCCTCCTCCTCCACCACCTTCCTCCTTCTCCTTCTCCTCCTCCTCCTCCACCTCCACCTCCTTCTCCTTCTCCTTCTCCTCCTCCTCCACCACCTCCTCCTTCTCCTTCTCCGCCTCCTCCTCCTCCTCCACCACCTCCTCCTTCTCCTTCTCATCCTCCCCCTCCTCCTCCACCACCACCTCCTTCCCCCCCACCTTTGTAGTCACGGAAGTGTAGAACGACCACAATGCGCTGCAATGTTGTCACTCCGTTCTCTTCTTCGCATTCTCCTTATGAGATCTCAGCTAACTCAATTTTGTTAATAACTAAAACCTTATTTCCTTTTCTGGTTTTCTTTTGTCTTCACATTAAGAGCCTAAGTATCATTATCTTCAGCCCCCACACTTTTACTCTATATCTAAAGACATCCCTCTATTCTTGCATGACTTTTCCTACACAAGAGACAGCAGCGCATCTGCAAAATGCTCCTCCCACCAAAATCTGTATAATTTTGATAAACGATAAACTCCAAAACATTTCGTAAAGTGTCAGTAACGACCTCATTCAAGCGACATCTTAGTATGTCACTGTTCTGTAATGTGCGTTATTCTAATCAATCAGGGACTGGCGATATGTCAGTCAGTGTTTGCTATTCAGGCAGACACAAGCTTCCTCCTCTACCAACTCTCTTACTTCTCTCCGTATCTGTTCTTTCTTTCAGTCGATAGTTAGCTGCCAGAGCCAAGTTGCTTTACTTCTCCTCCTCTTCTTCCCTCCAAACTAGAAGGAATGTGTGAGAGAGAGAGAGAGAGGTGGAGAGAGAGAAAGGTGGGAAAAGGAAAACTCTCGTTTTTGTCTCTAAAGAACTAAATTACTTCTCTTTTTGGCTCTCATAAAAGCTGAATACGAAATCATTTGCGTATTGTTATTGTCACCAGTTTAAAACAAGTCCATTATCGTTTTCCCGTTATTGCTGACCATTTTTCTGCTTCTATACATTTCTCTTTACAAACAAAGAAATTTATACATACATTCTCATAATATATTATGTACACTTAACATCTCATTAATACCATTTTACCAAACTTGTTATTTTTCTCTGTATTCATATTGTATTTCTTAAAGTCTGCTCACAAAACATGTTCTTTCTAACTATTAATGAATTATTATAACAACAAGACAGGAAAAAGTCTATTTTCTATTGGTATCTTGAAAATAACGGAAAAATTATATATAATTATTATTGTTGTTATCTGTGATAAACCTTATAATTTCCACAAGGACATAATTTATTCTCAGGTAGCAGTACCAAAAACGCAAACACTACACAGAAACAAGAACAATATTTCGTCCAACTTTCATGAATGGTATACGTTTCAACTCATTCCACTTCCCCCACTTCGTATACTTTTTGGAATAGTTGCCAATTCTCCGTCAAATAACATCATATTGTTTTGAAATAAGGACGCTTTGAATAATAAGTTCTTGATTTTAGAAGCGACAGAGTGAAACACATAACACCTTTGGTTACAGGCCTGCTCGATGAGAGCCGACCCGGGACTAAACTCTAACGACAAAGATCAAATGACCTACCATCAGCATTAGTTATTTACATAATACGACCGCACAACAGCTGGTTATTTAACCGTTAATCTCTAACATATAAACCCTTAATTTCTAACATACTGTTAATTTCAAACGTTCAAACCGTTAATCTCTAACGTGTAAACAATGATCTTCAAATGCAAACATTACAACTACTAGCTGTTGTCACTAATAAACAACTAACCTTCAGTTCTAATTAGGCCTCCATCGAGATATATATATATATATATATTATATATATATATAATAATATATTATATATATATAATATATATATATATATTATATATATATATATATATAATAATTATATGTATATATATGATATATATTATATATATATATATATATATATGTATAATGTATATATATATATATATATCTATATATATATATAATATATATATATATATATATATATATATATATATATATCTGGGGAAAAAATAAGTTCAAAAGAAAACAATTCAACTTTTGAGAGGTCCAAAAAGAGAGAAAGAATGATTTCTAATAAAGATTCAATATATTCAAAAAAAAAAAAAAAGGCCAGAGCAGTAATAAGAACATGAAAATAGTAGTGAAAACTATAGTTATAGGTATAAAAATACCATAAACAATTATACAAAAATGGAGGCGAAAAAGATGTTGAACCAAAATTAGATTTAATACAAAATAGGATTCAATACATACGCGCATTTCAAAGGACAATACAAATATGTAAGAAAAAACAATAACCATAGTAATTATAATTAAATTTATGCATTGTCATTTTCATCAATGTAAAGAATTTTTGTAAGAACACCAAAACCTTTTTTGAAGTCCTTACAAAAGTTCTTTACATTGATGAAAATGACAATGCATAGATTTAATTATAATTACTATGGTTATAGTTTTTTTTTACATATTTGTATTGTCCTTTGAAACGCGCGTATGTATTGAATCCTTTTTTTATTAAATCTAATTTTGATTCAACATCTTTTTCGCTTCCATTTTTCTATAATTGTTTATGGTATTTTTATACCTATAACGATATTTTTCAACTATATACATACATACATACATACATACATACATACATACAAATTTAATAGTGTTCACTTCCGGACTCTCCCACTCTGTGAGTGCCTCAGTTCAAATCGCACGTGTCTTGAATGGGCTGGAGTATTTCTATTTTGGATTTATTTGGGGTACTTAGTTGTGCTCATGACTTAGTGTTTGCTTCTTCCATGGGTATGAGTAAGTATCTCTTTTACTTCTTTGCCACTGACGAAGGGAGGGTTCTTTTTGAACTAACCCTGAAATCGGTCCGATATGGTAATAATGGAATTTTTTAGAGATTTCTGTCGACCTTTTTTTGAGTAGCGTGCGTACTGGAGAAAAATTATATGGTAAATGGACAATATGTTCAATTTTCGGCATATTTGGCATTAGAAATTTTTTCGTTTGCTCTTATTTATAAGTTGTTTATAATTTAACCTTTAAAGGTATTTTTTAATATGCTGGCCATTGATAAAAATTTTTTTCGAAAAAATTTTATCTTACTTTAGATATATATATATATATATATATATATATATTATATATATATATATATTATATAATATATATATATGTATATATGCGCAGGTGTGGCTGTGTAGTAAGAAGCTTGCTTCCCAAAACATGGATTCATGATTCTGTGTGGTATCGCGGGCAAGTGTCTTCTACTATAGCTTCGGGCCAACCAAAGCCTTGTGAGTGGATTTGATAGATGAGAGCTGAAAGAATCGTGTCGTATAAATATAAATATAAATATATATATATATATAATTATTATTTTTCTAATTTTATATATATATATATTATATATATATATATATAATATATATATATATATATATTTGCGTGTCTGTGTTTGTCTCCTCACCTTCACTTGACAACCGATGTTGTTATGCTTATATTCCCGTAACCTATCGGTTCAGCAAAAGAGACATGGCGTCGACTTTTTCGACTAAAGGCGGTGCTCCAGCGTGGCCGCAGTCAAATGACTGAAACAAATAAAAGAATATATATATATCGAAATTCTCATGTGTATGCACACCACATACACACGCACAAACGTTTTTTTCTATTAACGCTGTAAAAACATCGTTGCTTTAATAAAAAAAGCATATTATTTCACCTTTGGCATTCGAGTACTATTTTTTCCAACTTGCTTTGCATTTATGTGCTTACTGGTGTGTGTGTGTGTGTGTGTGTGTGTGTGTGTGTTTGTATACCCTACGAGTATACATACCGTGTACAGTTGTAGCCAATAGCTAGGGGTCCTTTACTATTCAGCTTTCATAAACAAACAAATTAATAAAAGCGAAGCAAAAGCAGACGTCTCTTTATCTAGAATCTATCTTGCTGTTACAAGAAATTAGATTACGATATTTCTAAAGGAATATTGTATTTCATCAAAGATTCATGTATCTTATAACAAACCATAAACAACATAGCTTATTTGATTAAATATATACAAACTGCCTATATGTATGTATCAAAATTACGTTCCCTAGTATATACCTATACACTTACTGTTAACAAAGTCGGGATGCGTGGCGTTCAGTTATTCCATAAATGAAAAATGCATAAACTGCTACAAAACGTACACGCAGGGCAGACACCAGAACCCTAACACTTCATCAGTTATCGACCGAAACTGGTAACTTCCAGTTTCCAGATATACATTAAGCCCCTCCTCAGATCCTCTGCTTCATCTTATGAAGTCGAACTACAGTTAAATAAACGCCTCATCGTAATTAACTGATGTCTTTGTTAGGAAATATAGTACAGGAAAACCCAAAGGCAGAGTCTTCAGTTACATGTCAGCTCTAATTATACGTGACAAGACTCATTTATGGACTTCTGTCGGTCTGAGTATAAAAGTTGATTGCAATTCTCAAATGTTCACTTAAAACATTCAAACAACAACAGTACAGTTATAAACCATTCACAATAACAAAGTTGTAACGTTGAAATGTAATGTTATTAATGGCTGTGTATGTGGCAGAAGAGTTAATGGCAACTACGTGATCACATATTTGAATGATATGACTGCTTTGCTGTTATTGAATTAACTCCGTTAATGATTAAACAGACGGAAAAGAAAGGTTGTCATTTTGATGATTTTCAAATGATTTTACGTTAAGATGTAAAACTTAATTTCATTTTCTTAATATATAGGCGCAGGAGTGGCTGTGTGGTAAGTAGCTTGTTTACCAACCACATGGTTCCGGGTTCAGTCCCACTGCGTGGCACCTTGGGCAAGTGTCTTCTACTCTAGCCTCGGGCCGACCAAAGCCTTGTGAGTGGATTTGGTAGACGGAAACTGAAAGAAGCCCGTCGTATATATGTATATATATATATATATATGTGTGTGTGTGTGTGTTTGTGTGTCTGTGTTTGTCCCCGTAGCATTGCTTGACAACCGATGCTGGTGTGTTTATATCCCCGTTACTTAGCGGTTCGGCAAAAGAGACCGATAGAATAAGTACTGGGCTTACAAAAGAATAAGTCCCGGGGTTGAGTTGCTCGATTGAAGGCGGTGCTCCAGAATGGCCGCAGTCAAATGACTGAAACAAGTAAAAGAGTAAAAGAGTAAAGAGTATATGCCAGAAAAATTATTGACAGATACGAGTATGGTTAAGTTAAAGTTGCCAGGGCTGAGGCCACAAAATGATAGAATTGTTACTGTGCCGATAAAAATGCTTAACGGCATTTCTTCCGACTTTACGTCCTGCGTCCAAATGCCGCCGTGGTCAGTTTTTCCTTTCATCCTTTCAGGATCGATAAAATAAGTACCAGTTGAATCCTGGGGTCAATGTAATCGACTTACCTTCTGCTCCAAACTTGCTGGCATATCGTCAAAATTTGAAATCAATGTTGTATTAGTGAGTTTTCTTCACCAATTTAGTGTCATAGTTAAATCTAAACTACAATATGAAATATTAATTTGTAATTATTAACTCATAGCTACATGTGATAGGCGTGGGTAATAAACTTCGGTTTTAGCCTGTAAAACATGTTTAGCGTCAACATGTATAGAGTAGGGAATCACCAATATTTGTTGGCGATTCCCTACTCCTGACGGATGACACCTTTGCACTACTCAGGTGACAACCTCTTGCCACCCATGGGTCTGTTTTGGGTAGCCGTTGCAGGTGAGCGTTCTACGAGGTCGGAGTGCAAATTCTACCACAAGCTCTTTTAGTCGCCTTTTACGACGACGCGCAGAGCAAACGTTGGGCCTATTGTCTGGCATGGCGGTCCCCACCCAGCACCAGAGCAGCAACGTGAAAGGAAGTGTTTTGTTCAAGAACGTAACACGCTGCTCTGACCGGGAATCGAACCTACGATCTAGCGGTCGTGAATGCAACATCCCAACCACTAAGCTGATTATGTAAAGTATTGTCGCTTAGTATATGTAGGATTTCAGTGTGTAATACATGCTGGTTGTCAGCATTTAAGGCATGTAGTGTAGCAGTGTGTTCCACATGTAGCGTGTCTGCGTTGCATATGTAGAGTGCCAGTGTTTAATGTAGGATGTGAATGTGTAACACAGATAAAACACCAATTTTTAGCACATGTTGAGAGTTAAACCTATGGACGTTGCCAGCTTGTGATAAGTGCGGAATGTCAGAGTGTAACAAATGTAGATGTTATCATGTACCACATGTTGGTAGTCGCCAATATCTTCCCCAGAGATCAACAGATTCTAATCAACATGCCGTCTGATATAAGATCGGAATCAGTCATAGCGAGAGTTCCATGTTCTTTCTGTCTGTCCATTACCGGCGCCATTCCAACCCACAATATGGAAGAGTTGCATTCATGAAAGGTTTACTGTAACGTGGAGTTCTGTTGCGCGTAATGTATTTCCCCCATTGATTTCTCTGTTCTATGACCTCAGTGTAGTATGTAAGTCACTGAAAAGGAAAAAGAAAATGCCTCTCGTTACGGAACTATATGTTCCCACGAGAATTTTCAGGAATGCAACGCGCCGGTGACACGAGATATTTATGCTTGTATTGAATAAAAGTGTTGCAGGAACTTGATCTTGCATGATTAGACTAAAATAAAACACATTTTTGGTTTTTCTCTTGGATCTTCAAGAAGAATCCCTTTTGGGAAATACTTGTTTTAATTAACAACGAGAGGAATCCGTCGAAGAAATCGCATTGTTCATTGGTCTAGTATAAATTGGCAGGTAGGTTATTCAAGCAGAAAAGTAACGTATTTGAAGGAAACTTCGCAGCTGTTAAACTTTGTATAACTCTTAATAGAACATGAGAGAGTGTGGCGGCCAGTATAGCTAATAATTGTAGAAAATGCTGCAAGATTAAAAACAAATAAGAAAAGGAAAGGTCGGAGGAGGAGCTGGCTGATAAGTGAATTGTCTAGGATATAGTCAGCAGTTGCTGTTAGCCACCAGATAGAATATTTCCTCTTGATGCCCATTATGGAAATTGCAGCTCCTCGGGCCAGAAAACACAACTCAGTTATCATTCCGACCTGATAAAGGTCAAATGAACACAGATGCTAGTGTTGTTGAGAAGATAGAGATTGCAGCATCTTTTCATATCTTTCAATGTTAAGAGCATGGATGGACTTCTGGGAACACTTACCATTGTTTAAAGCATCAAGCACTTTGATGTTCAGACTTCGTTGAGTGCTTCGAATAGAAGCGATCGATTTTTGCCTTTTAGATTTGTTAGAAGAAACCAAACCATCAAATCTTATGCTAGCTCTTTATCGAACCATTCCACGTTATGCTAAACTAGCAGAAGTAAAGAAGTTTCTTTTGTTATTCTGGTTATTATTTAAACGGTCATTATCTTTAGTTGGTTACATTAACATACGTTTTGAGTAGTTTCTGTAGGAATCTAAATGGAAATACATCCACAGTAGCGGCTAATTAGATTTCAGTTGCAGTAAAAGTGTTCTACAGTCACTATATTCTCATCATTAAATATATATTTCTTTACTACCCACAAGGGGCTAAACATAGAGGGGACAAGCAAGGACAGACATAGGCATTAAGTCGATTACATCGACCCCAGTGCGTAACTGGTACTTTATTTATCGACCTCGAGAGGATGAAAGGCAAGGTCGACCTCGGCGGAATTTGAACTCAGAACGTAACGACAGACGAAATACCACTAAGCATTTCGCTCGGCGCGCTAACGTTTCTGCCAGCTCGTCGCCTCCTCCTCATCAAATATAACAAGCTAGTAAAACGCTGGCACGACTCGCTGCGTTTGTTTGATTGATTACACAAATCTCAACTCCGGGAACTGCCTCGCTATTATCTATTCGGGGTCTACACCTTAGCTTATTTATCACCATTGTCTTAGCTTTCAATCAGTTATACGGATAATAAAATTCGTTATACTGAAAACAAAATACGACCGAACTACTTTGGTACATAGCAATTTCTATCATATATCGATATGTATATAATAGTGACAAAATAGTTTCACACATCCACAGGTATATAACAACGCAGTTTTAAATACTAGTGTGTCTATTCTAGTTTGTAGCGACCAAATAGATTCGCACGTTTTTTTTTATTGGTTTAATCTCACTTTTAGCTGCTGAGTCTGGAGGAAACGACAGGGTTCATGGTCTTTGTAGGCTCCCCCAGTTTGGTGGGAGAGATGCTATTGTTCTGTTGAAACTGTTGCAAGTCAACATCCGCAGGAAAGATAAGAGAAGATAGAAAATTCCAGAGGGATTATAGTTCGGAGAGAAAGGACTAGGATTTATAGTTAATGTGAGAGTAAGGTGACATTGGATACAGCTGGGTGACTGGAGGTGGAGAGACGAGTGGATCGGGAAAGAGTTTCCTTGAGGAGAAAGTATGGAACCAATAAACTCCGAGGAAGAGAGATTATAGTAGCGATAGAGAAGAGAGAGAGAGAGAGAGAGAGAGAGAGAGAGAGAGAGAGAGAGAGGAGAGGAAACATGCTTGTGGGACAGAGTTGTGCGTGTTCAATTGTGATTGGATGCTAATCAAGTAAATAGCCCTTCTCTGCATATGCCCACGAAATTTGTGTGTATAGCAGCAGTACTGTCTCACATGTGGCCGCAATACTCACATACGGGCCCCAACTGAACTTTGTAGAGTTTCGGCAATTGTTGTGACTGAAAAAAGGAGGCAAACCTTGAGATATGAAGATGTAAGGATTGTGTCCACGGCTTTTCTAAACTCTTTTGAAACCATCGAGTTTGATGCCATTAAAAGAACCGAATGACAATTGCAGGTAAAACATGAGCAGAGAAGAAACTGCAGACATTGGGTTTTCTGAGGGTTGAAAATTGTGTTGTATAAATATTTTTCTTTGTAAAAGTATGTGTGCGCTGAAGGTTTGTGTGAAGAGAAATGTAAAATGGTTTGAAGATAATTTTGGTACATCTATCTCATGATTTTTAAAAAATGTAGTGACATGTTTTAATAACTGACGAAGAAAACCTCAAGCGACAGACCCCACCTCTTTTGCATAAATATTATTTTAAAGGAAGCATACTAAAAATATTTCTCTCTCTCTTTTTTTTTTAAAGGGAATGTTAATTAAATAAAGTTATCGAAACTCTTTTGGGTTTATGGAAATATTTGAGAAGTTTATCAAAAGAAAACTTATTGGAAATCTTTTAAAACTTATTTTAAAATTCAATAAGATTTTCCTTGATAAAGTCCCTTTAAAATTTTAATATGCTTCCTTTAATAAAACACTTGTTCAAGAAAGGGATTTTGTCGGTAGTGAGTTTGATATGTGTAGTGGGGATGGGTTACAGCGTTCCCCGTTTTCATATAAAACAAATTATGATTACAATCTAACAAGTAAAATATTTCAGTTCTTTGAACTATTTTTCTTCAGTTTGTTGTAATCTCCATTCTATAAAACATAATCGAATATTTCTTAGTTTTATGCGATGAAATATATTAACAACTAGCAGAGATACCCGGCGTTGCCCGCGTTACATACAATTGAAGAATTATACTTTTCTGTTATATTTTCTCTAATGAACTGGAATATCTATGTTTCGAATTTCATCAAAATTGCAGATGAGGGTTATTTCCCTCCTTACACACCCCCAAAAATTGTAATCGTGCCACATATATCCCATACTACTGATTTTTATGCGCATATTCCAAAATTGCAGTCTTATTGAACCTGTTAAAAAGATTTTGCTCCTAAAAAATGAAGGTCATAGAGCTCTAAAATGTGAGAGTTAAGGCCCCTGTTGGGGGTGGGCGTCTTAATGTCAACCAGAGAAGAAGTTGAATTGTTGAGAATCTTTTTTACTTGGGTCTTATATCTGTTGTTTGAATTTCTTTGAAATATGAAATATATGCTCACTGGGTTTGTAAAAGAGAGCAAAGCTACAGGAAACCAAAAGACGAATGATCACAATAAGCAGTCAGTTACCCTACCCTAGTCGTTACCACTCCCAATGTAGTATTCGTCATCATCCAGGTAACAGGCACAGCTGTAAGATGCATTACGAATCTATAGCAATTGGAAGGGCGTGACCCAACTGAAATAAACGTTAACAACTGTGTGACGTGAGGGCTAAGGAGAAATGAAAGTTGGAGTTTGCAAATGACCACTATAATGATACGTAACTGGACAGAATAAATATACAATCTATAAATGTCTTTGAATAACCAGTCACTCATCTGGGAAGGCCTTAAAATCAATATTACCATCTGGGGACTATGTGTGACCAATTGATAATAAAAATACTGAAAGTAGATATGCAATCAAATAACTTTACTCAATACTTTGCAACTGAATCAGTGGAGGCAAAGATGCCTCTCATTTACTTGACAATTTATGTAGCACATTGCAGAAATCCCAATCTAAGTGTATGTCAAAGCAAACTCTTACACTTTTGTACCATTGAATTACCAATAATGCGCATCTTCTATGCTCGGATGACCCCACAGCTTCCAAGAGTACAACTATTCGTCTTTGCTTAGATAAAATGACAAAATTGTGGGTGTTAAGTCCCCATGGTGGGGGTCTTCCTAACTTGTAAGAAGATGAAATTTCATAAATATTACTTCATTTGTATCTAATATCTATGGTTAAAATTTCATCAACAGCAAAAATATATGAATTATCATGGGGGTTATGGCCCTTATGCATAGAATATAATTTCCACATTTCGTAAAGATCCATTCAGTACTTTTGACTTAGTTTTGGATCATAAAAGAAGTGACTAAAATTTGGGGGTTAAGGCCCCCATTAGGGTGTCTTAGAATCCTCATGTGAAGTGGAATCTTTGAGAATACTTCTTATGTGTCAATTACCCATGGTTGAAATTTCATCAACATCGAAAATTTATGAATTTTCATGGGGGGTTCTGCCCCCTTTAAGCCATCCGAAATTCAAGCCAAACATATTGCATTATACCCGCCCTTATGCATTGAATCTAAGTTTCAAATATCATTAGGATCCATTCCGAAATTTTGGTCCATGAAATTGTATGAAACACAGCATTACCTTTCTCCCTGGGCTTCGATTTTGTGTTCCAAATTTCATTATGATCGGTGCAGCAGTCTTCGAATGTATAAGTAATACACGAACACATAAAGATATTGTCTTTGATATAATAAATATGAATGTACACATATACATACATGTATATATATACATATATATATGTATATATATATATATATATATATATATATAATATATATATATATATGTGTGTGTGTGTGTGGTGTGTGTGTGTGTGTGTGTGTGTGCGCGTGTGTGTGTATTATATATATATATATATATGTATATACACATACATACACACACACATACACAAAGATAAATTGAGTGGGCAAACAAAAATATGAGACACAGCGTAGTGCTATTTTTATGTTGATAAGTCGATATACACACCGATACACACACACACACAAAGATAAATTATGTGGGCAAACAAAAATATGAGATACTGCCTAGTGTTTTTTTTTATTTTGATAAGCCTGGTACTTATTCTATCAGTTTCTTCTTGTGACACCAGTAAGTCATGGGGATGTAAATAAACGAACACCAGTTGTTAGGCAGTGCTGAGGGAGAAACACAAAGACACACACACAGACTTACATATATACATACATATATATATACGATTGATTTCTTTCAGTTTCTGTCTACAAAATCCACTGGCAAGGCTTTGGTTGGTCTGAGGCTATAACAGAAGACACATGCCAAGTCACCACACAGTGGGACTGAACTGAGGACCATGTGTTTTGGAACGAAGTTTGTTACCACACAGCCACACCTGCACCTGTGTGTGTGTGTGTGTGTGTGTGTGTGTGTGTGTGTGTGTGTGTATGTGTGTATGGGTGTATGTATGTATACATGTATATATGTGAATATATATGTGTACATATTACATGTACATCTATATATATATATCTACACATATACATGTATACTTATACATCTATATGTATAGAAATAAATGTATACATATACAGCTATACACACATACACACACACACACATACATACATAGGTGCAGGTGTGGCTGTGTGGTAACAAACTTCATTCCAAAACACAAGGTCCTGGGTTTAAATTTAAATTTAAAATAAGGGTGAGAAATTGAATATTAATTTGATTAATATGAATTGAAAACCAGTGGTGTAGCATATAAGACCATAGCGGATCTTCTGGCAAAATGGATGTCCACTGTTAATGGCTCATCCCTCTTATATAATAGTTTGACTTTAATAGTTTCAGTATTAAAGTGAAAGTATCTGACATTACAATAGAGAGATGTTTTTGTTTCACTTTTAACACGTAATACTGAAATAGTGGAGAAGATATGATATTGCTGTGGGCTCGCCCTAGGCAAGAAGTTGACCTCCGAGTTTGGTTGGGATTCCTTTGGGAATCCCTTTAAACGTCTGCTCGTGGCGTTCCCACGTCGTATGGCAAAACCTCCCGATGTTCTTGTATGAGTTAAGAGGCATTCTCACTAACATTAAGTCATCAGGCATTTTAAAAGTACTTGTGCTGCAAATTGCACTCTTCTCTCTATGTCTTTGTTTCAAGCTATGAGGGCCATCAATTCATCATTGGCCCTCCTTACAGCACGAAGTTTGGTGTCTATGTGTTTGCTTGCTGTTGTGCATGCTTTCTTTTGAGATGAGGTTGTGATTGTTTTAGTGTTTGAAGCAAATTAGAAGAAACTGTTTCAGGAACTAGATGGGCAAATACACATAACAATGATACCAGATGCAGAGAAAAGCAAGTCATTCTGGAGAAGGATCTGGGATAAACCTGTAGAGCATAGTGATGGAGCAGAGTGGCTGCATGAAATTCAAGATAGGTTAAGAAATATGAAGGTCCAAGAAGACAAAGATAACTACAGAAATGGTAAAAAAAAAGTAGTTAAGAAAATTCCCAAATTGGAAGAGCTCAGAACCAAATGGGGTCCAAGGTTATTGGATGAGGAAGCTCAGAGGGTTCCATGAAAGGATAGCTCAGAGGGTTCCATGAAAGGCTCACCCGCCGACAACACCGGCAAGTTAAGTAACCTCAACTTTATCTTTTCTCTCAACTCTTTCCGGCCAAGATGGCAAATATTAGAGTGGGGTGCATAAATGTGCGTGGCCTGGAGTCGTCTTGGAAGCAAGATCGCTTGCTCAATGACCTCCAGTTGTTATGTTTGGATGTGATAGCTGCCAGTGAGACCAGGGTTTCTCGCACACGCACACTAGCTCCCATTTTCAATTGCTTTGGGACTACGCATCACTTAGTCGGTTTGGAGTGAAAGACAGGGTGGAAGTTGTGGTTAAGAAATACCTGAATCACGAAGTGCGGACAATCTTCATGGACCTGAATGGTATGTTGGCGGTCCTAGATGTGAGCAATAGCAAAGATGGTGCCTTTGCAAAGGGGTGCCACTCAGTATTTCTGTTGAAAGGAGGGTGAATATAAACTTCACAGATTAACATTTATATACTTAAGTACCTCAGAAACTTTTTGGTCTCTATTTTCTTTGGAATTTACCCATTTTTGTACACTCTAGACTCAGAGCCTTTCATTCTTAGTATATCAAAGTGACAGCTAAACGGCTTTATGTTTGTTTTTGAGACTAAACCACTACTTATAGTCAGCGTTGGACACAAGAAAGTTTTCCTCAAAGTTACAAACCTATTTATTTTGAAGTCCACTGTTTGAAACCAATTTGAATTATTTTTTCTTGCAACGATAATTTCAAATGATTGAACTATTTAACCATATATTTTCAGCTATAGGATCATGCATTAAATATAAAACATTAACTCGTTTATTGCACAGTGTAAAATTATAATCCAAAAGGAATCAAACTTGACTATTGAGTATAAAATCCCCTGTAAATTCTTATTTATTTTTGCTCTTCACGTTGTGGGCTTATCAGAACTTTGGTCATTCCATGAAACAGTATTTCTCAAATATTTCTATCTTATCTTTCCATTTTACCTCTCATAACGTCATGTCAAACAGACGCTTGTAAAATCCCTGTCCGTCAGTCAGTTCTTCAAAGCTATCACCTAAAGCCTTTAAATCTATTTTGTATGTGGATTTTATCGATCTTTTGTGACAGTATTTAGCTATGGGCTCATTCCACTTATTTTCTTTGAAGTTTGCAATCAGTGTCACATTTTTATTATTTGCCTGCAAACAAAGTGTCAAAATAAGTAAATGATTTTATTAAGTGCTTTGAAAGTAATACACTTCTTTTTAGAGGCCTTTGTATTTTCTTTAAATTTCCAGCTTTTAAATATACATCGAGAAAATACAATAGAGATTGTTCTCAACAAAATATAAATCTGACTTCTTTCCTGTATCACAAACCTCCAGAGTTTCCAAGTGTGTGTGTGATACTGTGGTGGTAGTTGATGTGAAATGTTTTGAATGCGCTACAATCTTTAGATCTAAATTTGAAGCGCAGACACGAGTGTATTGGTAACACTATGATTATTTTAAGGAACAGTTTTCCGAAGATGTTATACAACATTTTCTGACAGATATGCCTATCAATTGTTAATGCGTGAGAAATTTACTAATTGTATTCTTCAAACATATCGTTCTGAATAACATAGTTGATAGTCTCCTAGAACTCAAATGCATAAATATTGCTTCTCCAGCTGCCTGGGAGTTAAACACAACTTACCTCATCTTCGTTAATGTGTTGAACTGAATACAAAGCGTTATTCGTTTTAAGCCCTAACAACACCTTGTCAATAAGAACTGTGATCTCTTCTGAGTTTCATCGTTTTCCTTCTCGGTTAATCATTACTTTGAACGATAAAATGCGCAACTTTTTTTTGTAAGAGGTAACGACGAAATTTTAAAAACGAAATTTTAAACAGCATCTTTATAGAGTTTACTTCTGAAAACAAGACTTCAAAAATGTCAACTTTCTAAATATCAAACCAGTTCTTTGCACTTGCGAAATTTTAAAGAATTTTTACTACAAATACAAGCAACTTTAATTTCTGATTCATTGCTAAATAATGACAGCCGACACACACACACACACACACACACACACACACACACACACACACCACACACACACACACACGTGTGTGTACTTAATGTATGTCTATCTATCTATCTATCTATCTATCTATCTATCTATCTATCTATCTCTATCTATCTATCTATCTATCATCTATCTATCTATCTCTCTCTCTCTCTCTCTCTCCTCTATATATATATATATATATATATATATATATATATTCACTCATACATATATACGTATACATACATACACATAAACATATATATATGCATGTATGTATTTAACGTACACATACACCACATCTTTCTCGTAGCTAAACATTCATAGCCTTATGAGTTTTCGGTGCAGTTTCTACGATCTTAAGTTATTTACCTTTAAAGAAAATTACAGATTCTTTTGCACTTCTTGCCATTTACTTCATTGGAATCCGATATAATCAATCGATATGTTTTTTCTAATTAAACACTCGGAAGAAATATCTTCGTAAACTTTCCGAACATCGTCCACCAAACATGGCTGCCTTTATATAAACCGGAACAGGAAGAGGTGAGATGATGTAAAGTAGAGAGTTCAAACGTCGTTTGTGAAACTAACTAATTGATCGAAACTGTTCATTAAAAGATTATTTTCAGGAATTATAATTAGTAATTAATACTTTATTTTAGGCTACTACTATTTTGTGCTCACATTAATTATCTTCGTGCACAGGTTTCAAAATCGATGCGCGTGAACACATGCATAGCTTAGTAGGGACAATCTTTTCTCTTCTCTTCATCTATATTTTGTCCGCTGCATGTTCTAAGATAAAGATGGAGTGAAAAGGAGAAGGAGGAAAAGAAAGAGAAACGTATAAGTCAGAAGTGTTCGACAGGAAGCAACATGCGTTCGACAGGTATTGGCATGTGACTAGTCAATTCTGAGGTGCAGAGGCCATTGTAGTAGCTTCAGAAATTCTTAGGAGGAGATACAACGCGTCTGAGATTAGAGATAGATGGGGAGTGATTTAATGCCAATGAGACGATACATTGTTGAACATTTTGACACATATATATATATATATGCGTGTGTGTGTTTGTGTGTCTGTGTTTGTCCCCCTAGCATTGCTTGACAACCGATGCTGGTGTGTTTATGTCCCCGTCACTTAACGGTTCGGCAAAAGAGACCAATAGAATAAGTACTGGGCTTACAAAAGAATAAGTCCCGGGGTCGAGTTGCTCGATTAAAGGCGGTGCTCCAACATGGCCGCAGTCAAATGACTGAAACAAGTAAAAGAGTAAAGAGTATATATATATATATACCCAACCACATGGTTCCAGGTTCAGTCCCACTGCGTGGCAACTTGGGTAAGTTTCTTCTACTATAGTCTTGGGCCGACCAAATCCTTGTGAGTGGATTTGGTAGACGGAAACTGAAAGAAACCCGTCGTATATATGTATAGGTATATATCTATGCGTGTATGTTTTTGTGTTTGTGTTTGTGCCAATTTTAATGTTTTTTGTGTCAAAATGTTCAACAATGTATCGTCTCATTGGCATTAAATCACTCCCCATCTGTCTCTAATCTCAGACGCGTTGTATCTCCTCCTAAGAATTTCTGTATATATATATACATATATACGACGGGCTTCTTTCAGTTTCCGTCTACCAAATCCACTCACAAGTCTTTGGACGGCCCGGGGCTATAGTAGAAGACACTTGCCCAAGGTGCCACGTAGTGGGACTGAACCCGGAACCATGTGGTTAGTAAACAAGCTACTTACCACACAGCCACTCCTGCGTCTATATATATATATATATATATATATATATATATATATATATATATATATATATTATTTATATATATATTATGTAAAGTGAACAATATGTCTCCCTTACACAGATTCACTCACACTTACACACGCACTCAACTCACATACAGGCACATTAAACTACTTGCTGCCATCCTTTATCTTATTTAAGTAATGCAAAAGACCATAGTCATATGCTTGGGTTCCGATCTGAATTAAGGGGAAGAGAAACAACTCTTTTCTACAGAAGACAGCAATCTTTCGCAGAGAAGAGTCTCGAAGAATCTGGCGCCTATTTGCCAGTAAAACGGTGCTAAATAGAGCTAAGAATCTATTCAGAAAACCTAATGCAACGCAATGAAAGTCAAGTTGTGAAAACCCAATAGACAAACATTTAGTTTACAGCACAACCTTAATAGAGTTTTTTTTAATGTCTTTTAGTTTCCAGTAACTAACTTAAGGCTGATTTTGTTAAAATTTATTTATATATTTGAACATTTGCACGTATGCATCTCTTCTTTTCTCTCTGACTTTCCCATGCACCCAGAATACACCTACACACACACATGTACATATGCATATATACATACATATATATATATATATTATATATATATATAATATATATATATATATATATATATATATTTATATACGCCCATGTTTCTACTTCAATGCATGTTTATACGCAATCATGTTTTTCTTCTTTAGTAGTGTTTAATATTTAGCAGATCGAGATAAAAATAAGATTGATTGTGGTGAAATATCATTGGTACATTTGTGAGATAAACTAATGGAAAATTATGCTGTGGTCGGTATGTGTGGCTACAATCGTTCTGTGTTCCGTCGTTTTTTACATCTTGGGTCGGAAGGCCCTTCTGGATGGGTGTCGGAGACACTCTTGAGGTTTCACTTTAAACGGTTGCAAGTTGACAACTTTCAGAAAAATATGAGCAGTGAGGTAATTCCAGAGACGGACATTCTAGATAGGAAGTGTTCGGTGAGAGGCCTGGGTGAGGGTTGAGCATAGAAACAAGGCAAATGATGGGAGGTAGAGAGACGAGAAGGATGGCATTGCTAAAGAGGAGATGGTTCGGACTGAACCAGAACCGAGCAACATAGGCCAATATAGCTGTGGTAGGGATGACAGCGAGAGGAGATGGCGTACCGGTGAACTGCGGGATGGAATGTATCAGTGCCCTGTCCGCGGTCATTCTCTGTCCAGACTAAAACCAATCAGCGTTCAGTCTACAATCATTGCGTGTCCAGTGTATAATGATTCCGTGTCCAGCCTTCAACCAAGCAGTGTCCAGTGTTTGTTGATACAATCATTTTAACATGAGAAAATCTAATCTTGCATCAACACAAGTTGACACAAGCTGCGTCAGTAATAAAAACAACACTTTCGACTGGAATAAATCTACAACTTCCACCCAAAAGGACGCCCTGTCTCAATCAACACTCTTGCTTTCATTATGACAAGCGTTAACCTCAATGAAGTATAATAAACATAATAGCTAAATAGCAATCAAATCATATCGTATTGTGATAAATAGCGAAGGAGGCCTTAGATATATTATACCTTAAAAGATGGAATAATCACAGCGGAAACGTCCTTGGCTTTACTAACAGTGGGGTGGGTGGGGTTTCGTTAAATAACAACAGCAAAAAAAAAGATAAATAATAAGAATATCAAAGACTATAATACATTGAACAACAACGGCATCGACGACAACGACGATAATGACAACAACAACAGCAACAACAACAAAAACTGAATAAATTTCATTTCAAATTCGCAACCGTCTTGGAAGAAATCGAAGTTGTTGCAAGATTGGAAGTAATGTGAGAATTTGAAGAAAGAAACACGAAACGAAACTGATAAATTCCAAGATGAAGGACAAGAAATGTTAAGAGCCTTCATAAATTAAACTATTAAACATAGGCGTAGGAGTGGTTGTGTGGTAAGTAGCTTGCTTACCAACCACATAGTCTCGGGTACAGTCCCACTGCATGGCACTTTGGGCAAGTGTCTTCTACTATAGCCTCGGGCCGACCGAAGCCTTGTGAGTGCGTTTGGTAGACGGAAACTGAAAGAAGCCTGTCATATATGTATATGTATATATATATGTGTGTGTGTTTGTGTGTCTGTGTTTGTCTTCCCAACATCGCTTGACAACCGATGCTGGTGAGTTTACGTCCCGTAACTTAGCGGTTCGGCAAAACAGACCGATAGAATAAGTACTAGGCTTACAAAGAATAAGTCCTGGAGTCGATTTGGTCGACTAAAGGCGGTGCTCCAGCATGGCCACAGTCAAATGACTGAAACAAGTAAAAGAGTAAAAGAGTATTTAAAGTATTCTAGGAGTATAGCACCAGTGTAAGTGTACTTGCAGTGTTGTGAGGAATTTCTAAATATGATGAAACGATTTCATACAAAGAAAATCATCACATTTGTGTGAAAGCATCCGTATTAATGCGCACAAAAATCATTAGCAACAGAATATTTATATTTTTATATTTATATATATTTACAAAAACTTTTTGCGATCCTCAAATTATATGAGAAATATTTTGTGTTGCTAGAAAATCCAGTTTCTCTCAAATCCTTTCAGAGGCTCTCAATAAATCTCTATCATTCATTTGCCAAAAGATTGATTACAAAAATATAAAAACACCCGAGTCTATGTCTTCTAAAAGTGCACATACATTTCTTGAGAATGAACTACAAAGGATGATCTCAACTGTATTCATATCGATGTTACTGCTACAGATCGAACTAAGCTTATTGATCCTCTAGATCTTGATGCAGTGGAATGGGGAATTTTACTTTGGAAACGCCCTGCCATTCTGAGAGACAAAGTAATTCCCAACTAAGAGAAACTGAATTCAAAAGAAGCGTAATCAATAACTGTGTATTTGAGGTGGATAAATAGAAAATCCCGCAAATTATTACTAGGTTTCAAAATATTCACTGGCTCGCACACACACACACACACGGTAAAATATTCGACAAAGGAGTGTAAAATATTTTGGACACAGCGAAAAGTTAACTAACGTATATATATATGTATAAATTTAAAATGAGGGTGGGAAAATTAGATATTAATTTAATTAACATCGATTTCACACCAGTGGTCTAGCATATAAAAAAACAGAAGGTTCAGTAAAATTGTATTATATACATATTAGAAAGAAACCACTATGTGGACACCCTTATGCTAGAAATAGATCCGCTATGGTCTTACCACTAAGAAATATTCAGTAATCTTTCGGTTATCAAATAAAGTATATTTTTTGCACAGCAAATCTTTTTTACTACAAAAATTACATCGAAAGGAGGTCGGGTCGCACAATTTTTAGTCTTTAGATAAGGGAGGCAACTCTGCCTGAACACTCTATATGGAGTTTTACCAGGGAATGAAATTTCGAAGATATGCCGTCAACTTTATTAGTATTATTTACTAGATAATCTTTTAATATAAAGTATGTTTGTCTATGTCTTGATGTCTTGTCTAACCGAGAGTTGCCTCTGATGTAAAAGACGCATCGAATACTTTTTTCCTTTTTCCTGAAATAACGTAAATCTGTGTATTTCTTTTGATGAAAGGATGTATTTTAAGAGAGATTTAGCTGCTATTTGTAGTCGCTCAAGTTACTACAAAGTCACCTGAATGTGTGTGTGTGTGTGAGTGTGTGAGTGAGAGAGAGAGAGAGAGAGAGAGAGAGAGAGAGAGAGAGAGAGAGAGAGAGAGAGAGAGAGAGTGAGTGTGTGTGTGTGTTTTGTTCTGGTGAAAAAATACTTTTCCTCAGGATATTTTGCACAATAATTTTTTTAAAGAAATCCGGGCATCTTTCTTACTGCTAACCATTCAACTTCAAATTACAATTGTTAGTTGTTGGAAGTCAAGTAGCCTGAGATGTACATATACTGTTACCGTACAGAGCGGTGGTTCAATACGAAGTTTTGAACTCATTATCTTGAGGTTAGTAATCCATTGCCTTAAATTTGAAGCCATTAAGTCTTTAAACATTATTTTACTGGGTTTAGTCTTTCGAATGTCGCCATGATGGGGTTTCACCTTCAAAAATTTAATTGCTCATACTGACCTCAGTACGTATTTCAATTTTGTCATTTATTTAATAGATCTCTGCTTGATGAACTTTGAGACATAATGGGAGACAATACTCAATTAAGCAATAAATGTAAACACATGCGCGCCCGCATGCGCACGCATATATTAGGTGCAAAAATGACTGTGGAGTTGAGAGGTTTGCTTCACAACCACATGGTTCCACGTTCAGTCCCTCTACATGGTACCTTGGGCAAGTGTTTTCCACTATAGCCATAGGCCAACCACAGACTTGTGACTGAATTTCGTAGACGGAAACTTCAGCGTTGTTCATCAGAAAATGACCAGAAATCATGTTTATAAAGAAAAGTTGTTTGCTTTATACTCGTGTGCTAATTCTGTCCATAAGAAAGGAACAAAAATTACAATGTGAATGATTGTCATAGCACCTAGGCAACGCCGGGATGCATTGCTAGTATGTATGTATGTATGTATGTATATATATGTGTGTGTGTGTGTGTATGTATGTATACATAAGCATAGGAGTGGCTGAGTGGTAAGTAGCTTGCTTACCAACCACATGGTTCCGGGTTCAGTCCCACTGCGTGGCACCTTGGGCAAGTGTCTTCAACTATAACCTCGGGCCGACCGAAGCCTTGTGAGTGGATTTGGTAGGCGGAAACTGAAAAAAGCCCGTCATATATATGTATATACATATATATATGTATGTATGTGTGTATATGTTTGTGTGTCTGTGTTTGTCCCCCCCCCCAACATCGCTTGACAAACGATGCTGGTGCGTTTACGTCCCCGTAACTTAGTGGTTCGGCAAAACAGACCGATAGAATAAGTACTAGGCTTACAATGAATAAGTCCTGGGGGTCGATTTTGCTCGACTAAAGGCGGTGCTCCAGCATGGCCGCAGTCAAATGACTGAAACAAGTAAAAGAGTAAATATATAATTCAGTTATAGTGGAATGCAGAGTTTCTGCAGTGTTATTCATTTTATTGTTTCTCGACTGATGTCAATGTTTAAAACAATCTCGTAAAGAGAGATTATGACAATAATCTATCATATACATATATACATGCATACGTACGTACACACATGCATACATACATAATATGCTTGCGTGTGTGTATGTGTATATATATATATATATATACATAATACATGTGTGTGTATACACACACATACACATATAAATAAATTTAGTGTATAGAACAAGCTATACAGTGCACGAGAAGTAAGGAAGTTGTATATTTTGCTATGTTGTTTCTAATATAGCTGGAAACTTCCTGTCAATGATAAAAAGTACTTTTATTATACTATAATCCCATAAGTAAGAAAACATAAAAGTTAGCTATAATTGCATAGAAACATCACAACCGTAATATCCCACTATAAAGAAAATAATAGATACAGGAACACACATACTCGTTCACCAGATTTGAATAGCAGTAACCTCACCTCTTGTACGCTTAATGGCAAATGTCACAAACAGGTACGAAAGTAGAATGTGAAAAATGTTATCGAAAGATTGTATTGCATAAATTATTTTACTAAGCGTGAACATAAGCATAGAAAGAACAGAGAGAACATTGAGTTATCGGGAGATAAAACTCACTCTGCCACTCTATCTCAATAACTTAACAGGGGGTCTCTAAGTATAATAGATGCTGCATACATGGTATATAAGCTCGACTTTTTCTAATTCTACTACCTGATGTGGCTTGCTCAGTATATTCTAACTATACCTTGAATATATACATATGTACACACAGATACACACACACATGCAGGCGCATACATACATGCAGATACATACATACATACATACATACATACATACATACATACATACATACATTCACAAGGGATGTGCGTATCTACCATCAATCGTGCAAGAAAAAGAACATTTATAGTGAATTAACGGAAATTACATCTCTTGTACCCCAATATAAGCTCTCATTTGTACATATTATCGTAGGTGCATTATTAGGCTATATATCTACAAATTAACATAAAAACCTAGAAATGCTAGATTTTTCGAAGAAAGAGCAAAAGAAGTCGACGCGGATTCTCCAAATCAAATCTATTTTATTTGGAGAATCTGGGATTCTTTAGGTGAATAAATAGATGCACAAATCTGGGCGGATGCAACGATCATTTAACCAACGCAATAACACAACCACATATTTACAAACATCAGCAACTGTCTCATCTCGAAACGTCTTGTCGCTTTGTTAACGAGCATTTTGAACTCTCGTAAAACGATCGTAAATAACTAATGTATATATGTAGGTGTGTATGTGCGTACGTACGTACGTACGTATGTATGTATGTATGTATGTATGTATGTATGTATGTATGTATGTATGTATGTATGTATGTATGTATGTATGTCCTTATTCAGTTTATTTCAAGATTTCTTGCCATAGAGAAAGAACCGGTTTTTAATCTAGATCCAAGGCTCCTTCATTGGAATTTCAACATCAACAACTGGGTATTTTTTATTGTATGTATGTATATATGCAGATTGGTGTGTTTTGTTTTACGTATGTCTTCTTATGCATATAGTTGCATATCCAGACATACGGATTTTTACAGTTTCAGTGATAGCATGGGTCTGTAGTCTTCGAATCAGCTTTCACTTTCTAGTTTCGATAGGCTTAATTTCTCAAGATAGGTATTTAGGCAGTGTGTCAGATACCCCAGTGCCCCAATAATTACAGGTATAAGCCTGTACTTGTATTGTAGATAGTTTAACTGCAGATTTCTCTATAGTCCAGCGTAGTTTTTCTCTTTTTCACTGATCTTCAACTTTAACATTCGCTGGGCAGCTGATTTCCACAACTGTACACAGTTTCTCTTCTCTATCCTAAATCATTATATCAGGTATATTGTGTTTACATCTTATTGAGGCTTTCACTGGGACACTCCAGCAATAATCCTTTATATTATCAGTGGCTACGACTTCCACCATACTGTGGGTTCTTATTTCTGTGTCCTCGGGGTTATCCTTTCGACTGATCTAGTTATACAGTGTCCTAGCTACAACATCAGGTCTCATCGGTAGATATTACCGCGATAGCATTTTCGGACAATTGCTTAAGATGTGGGTAATATCTTCGGTGTTAACTCCACAGAACCTGCAAGGGCTGTCACATTTTACTGCTTTTCTTGCATCTCTGTCCCTTTTGTGCATCAGATATTTGGGTAATATTTCCTGTTCCTGGATTGTAAAATATAATATATGTATATAACTATATGCATACACACACATAGACGCACATAAACACATATATACATACATACGTACCTACGTATGTATGTATGTATGTAGTATGTATGTATTATGTATGTATGTATGTATGTATGTATGTATGTATGTATATGTATATGTATATATATATGTGTATATCTATATCTATATTTTTATATATATATGTATGTACACACACACACGCACACACATACACATATACGCACACATACAAATCGTAATGATGATTAAATCACCTTGCAAAGATGAAAGCCTATCAGAAAGATTGATAGCATTAGCTGATATTGACGCTCGATATAATGAGCTACCAGACAATGTATATATTCCTGTGTATTGCGCAAAGAAAACATGTTTTCTCACAAAAAAATCCCGTTCACCTGATACAATAGGGAATAATAAACCTCCTCCCTTAGTTACGTGATAGCAATAATTATTTGTTCTGCTACAATTATCTTTAAACACACAAACCTCACCAGATTACATAAAGCTTACATTAGTCTCATCATTCATCAATATTGATTGGTGAGAAACACAAATGCTTTATATTATTATTGGGAGTAAATGGAGATTAAGCGACGTTCATGCTTATCTCAAGGGCATTAGTGATGTCACTGAGTTGAAATACTACTACAGCACAGCCGTTACAACTGGATATTGATACTCGGTAACGAATTAGTATAAAATGCTACTGGCTGTACAATAGTATTCAATAGGACTTTTCAATATATTGATAGGCCTACGACGTGTAGATAGGGATTACTTACTTACTTGTGGCGACATTCACCCTGGGCGGGTTGAGTCTGCTTCTTCTGCTCATGGAAGAATATGTGGATTTCACAAGTGGTCCCCAACAATCCCGCATGTGGAGAAATCCTGTTTGCTGCAGATTATCAGCAGACACAGGGACAGAACGACCGAGGAGCCGCCGGTTGCTGAAGTAGACACTCCGCGGATTTTCACCAGAGCCCCGTCTGCCGGGTTGTGGCCCTAATACCACTCGGTGTCAGACCAATCCACCTTGGGTGGCCCTACCAGGAACCGAAGTTCCCGACGGCATAGCTCTGACACTACCCGTTGCCAGCGTCCCCACCACGGTGAGGAGGGGATAGGGATGTGTACCAAGAACAATCAAACAAATTTTATGTGCTGTACCAGATGAATCCACATCGAGGCAAGAAACGCAAAGAGAGGCAGCCCCGTCCAGTTTACTATTTCACCAGGACCGATTCCCGCGACAGGAGCAGGAAATCTAAAATAAACAAGTATTAGCGCCAATGGCTCCAGTATGACCACAACCTCTGAGTGAAAACGATAAAACTATAATGGCGCGAGTTATTTCACATGATTTACTATTATGAGCCTATATTTTGAAATGCATCTTTTCTTTGCTCCGTCTCTTTACTTCTTTCCTTCCTGGCTCCCTTTCAAAAAAGACGAAACCCCCCGTTTGCTCTCAGTTAAAAGCTCCCTTCCATCCTCTTATATACACCCTCAGCATCTTTTAAAGCTATGCTCTGTTCTACTTCCAATTCTGTTTTTCTCTTAAACACCAGCATAAAATTTAGCCCAAATCTCAATTTTAATACAATGGTCCCTTTGACTCTACCTCTCCCAACCTCATACCTTGTATTAAATGTAAATTTTACGATTC
>NC_043000.1:31728381-31755881 GCF_006345805.1 Octopus sinensis | reverse complement strand
ACATTGTGGGCCATTGTTTTATTAAATGCAGAGAGTTCTGAGGTCCAAATTTTCTTTATTCGGCTGTAATACTCTTTAGTGACAAGTGTTTTGTTACAGGTGCCATTGTAAGATATATTTTCATGTACCCCTAGATACTTGTAAGATTCCTCGTCAGATACAGGTGAAATAGTCTAATCATTGATGGAGATATTACTAGTCTGGTTTATAGTTTTCTCCCTTTTCACAACTATATAACAACATTTATCCTGACCAAACTCCAACCCTACATCCTTTGAGAATGTTGTAACTAGGTCAAGGATGTTTTCCATCTCATGCGCATTCTTTGCATAAAATTTTAAGTCATCTTGTGTAATTTTGGTATTTCTGTTTCCTTGTGAACCAGTGAGATAGCCTTCAGTCTTTCTTATCATGAATGACAAGGGATTTACAGCAAGTATAAACAAAATCACAAAGAGGCTGTCTCCTTGGAATATGCCTTTGCGATATTGTATTGTATTCATCCTTTGGTGGTAGTGTTGGAATGAAGTTCTTTTGGAGTCTCCTCGATTACCGTAATAAAGAGACTTTATCAATTTTCCCAGAGATTCATTTATAGCATTTTATACCGCAATTCACACACAACTGTATTGTTGATTACGAATTTCCAACGGCCAGTCATATGTTCATAACATTTCTAAATAGTGAGGAAGGAGTTTTTCTAATTAAAAGATGTTTTTGTTTTCTGGTCAATGTATATTTCTTTCACCATTATACATCAGCGAAAGCCTCACAATCATAACATATATACGCAATCCCAACATACATGCACACATACATACGCACAAACGTAGATACACAAATATATACACAACAAACTTTTACTTTTTCTTTCTACCAAATTTCAATCGCAAAGTTTGGCCAATCCGAAGCTCTGGTAGAAGAGTTTTGTGCAATGTGATCGAACCTAAAATAATGTGGTCCGAAGCGAGTCTCATACCCACACAAGAATTTTACTCCTTAAATGATGCGCGATCCAAAATATATAAATTAATAAGCAAATGAAGCAAAACTCTTCGCAACATTCTGCATCCAAGTAGGTTTGGGAAAGAACTATAAGACATAATCACACTGCAAAATGTTTCAGTGCCTTGATGCTTCTAGTATTTATTATTGGATGACATTCCTAAACAATTCTTGATATTTTTCTCTTCTCTTCTGTTATATATATTCATGCGTAAATTCTTATTAAATATACCTATATCCTTCGAAGAATTCTATCGAAGAACACGATAGAATATTTGTTTTAAACTTGTGGAGGAACAACTTGTTACAAATAATCGTCATACCTTGTTATTATTGATAAGTTTAAACAGCTTAGTACGAGCAGTGAGGAACATAAGACAAATAATTTATTCCTTTCATTTACAACAAGATTTGCAATATCAGGCGAGAAATCCCTTGATATTTATAGTAATCGCTCTGACTGTGTAAGGTGATAATCATGCCATCATTTATAGTTTGAAGAACATTATTCTCCTTCTAGAAAAAGATAAGAAAGTTCGGATAGCAAATTTAGTAGAGTGGGTTTATCCTATTTAATGGTTTCCTACTGACTCGGTGTATAATGCTCGTGACTTTATTGATTACACTAACATTGCCAAAATCTACAGCCACAAATGCTGCAATTCAGGTATCGACAATATTGCAGCTCTGACGAATTGTTGACCCCCTGTGAAGCTGAAGTGTGACAAACGTGTAGTGAAAGACTGACCAACCAATTGATATGGAAGTTAACTGTAGTGCGCGTGTTTTTATTAATGCTGGGAACCTACAAAATCATAACACAGTAATAACAATTGTAAAAGTGAGGGGAAAAAAAAAGAGATAGAAGGGAGACGGTGGAAGGGAAAAATAGAAGAAAGGCGCGAAGAGATTTGCATTACAACTGCATTACAGGACTAACAAGTGTTCACTCTTTCTATTTAATCAGATTGTGGGTTTTTTTCACACAACACCACTCAACGAAGGAAGCTGCGAAGGTTGTTGAATGATTAACGCAGATGACAAACCTAGAGGTGAGCAGTTCGAATCCTGCCCTCAATACTTTTTTGCGTCCCTCGGTAGGATATTTAATTCTTAAATGACTTCGTCGATTTAGACCTTCTGTTGGTCAATTGCTTTATCAGTTCACATATGGTATCTTAAAAGAGTTAAGCATTCCTCAATATTGCAATTTTCTTTATCGGAAGTAATTTTTGACAAAAATTCTAGCCACTACAAGAAGGACATTGTAATTTTATACACAGAATTGATTACCAGACAATTAATTACCGATATTAAATTAATTCCTCTATGATTATCTTCCTAATACGTGCAAAAATAGCCATTGTTTTATAATGTTAATTAATTCTCTCGGCGAGTAATAATTTGTCTAGAGCGGCTTAAAATTTGAATAGAATCCTATATATAGATACATACATGCATACATGCATACATACATACATACATACATACATACATACATACATACATACATGCATACATACATACATACATACATATATGCATACATACTATATACAAACATAAATATGTGTGTGTGCATGTGTGGGCGTGCGTGTGTGTGTGCGTTGTGCATCGGCCGCCCCCTCACTGAAATGAATACCCGTTTGCTAGGTCAACTGGTTATCAGATATAGCTCAATATTCTTCTAGCCATCGCTCATCCTCTCTTTGTAACCAAATCTAGTGGCTAGCCCTTTCCACTGTAGTTTGGATATCACTCATGGTGGTATTTGCTTTACGATGAGTTAGGCCTAACGATAACAACAGTCGCCTCACACTGTATCTAACGAATCCTTTACATCGGACTTCGAGTGGAAAATGCTCCGCTTTCCACCCCGCGTCTTCACATTCCCCGAGGAGGTTTACATGACGGACAATCTTTCGAGCCCGAGCGGCGTCCAAGTTATTTTCACGAGGAACCGTTAACGCAACTAGATTTACCACTTTCTTTCACACCATATTATGATATCCGGATTCTCGTAACTGAGATGGTAAAGAATCCTTGGCACCCTGGTAAATCTGCAACCACCACCCAATAGCCGTTTATTTTTCATCGCTCACAGGAAGTTTCTTCTTGAAACGGATCTACTGTCCTGAGCGCACGAAGATAATGAAACCCCTGGTTGTTTCTTTCAATGAATTTTGGCCACTGTTGATGAGAGCAATTTGGTTCTTTATAGCATTGAAAATAGCCTTAGCGAACAGATTGTGTCTTCATGTATATCTGTTCAATGCCAGTGAACAGTTGGAAAGAATATGTTTCAGTGTTCTGACTTTTCCGCAACCGCATATATAATTTTCTAAGGCGTTCCATATCACTAGATTTTTATACTATTTCTTATCAGAGGTATACTTATAACCCCTATTTTTATTCCCATGATATCAATTAACTCTTCGATATTTAATTTTTTAATTTGTAATTTAAAAAAAAATTAAAAATTTAATCCTAAATTCTAATCTCAATTTATCTCAACTTAATACAATAATATATAATATCCCCTTATTGTTAACTATACTAAATGTTTAGTTCACATTAATATATACACCACTATTAAAATTACATTTCCGTTGCTTACTTTATAATCTACTATTTATACTTTTTTCATTTTAGTGGAATACATTTAACCCCTATTTAAAACCATAATATTAGTATGCTCATTATTAATTTTTTTATATTCTTAAATCTTTCAAATCTCTCAATTTTATTCCTAACAGATTTATTTATTAACTTTTTAATTTAAAAAATTTCTTTAATTTATTCATTTTGGATTTTTTAACTTCTTAAATTTAAATTTTCTTCAGACTTTAATTTTAAATTCATATCTCAATTTACCCTAAATTATCACAAAATATTACACTATCCACTTTATTGTTAATTATAATATAAGTACATTCTATATAATTATATGTACCAACACTAACATTACTTAACCATCATACCTATTTCTGGATATTGCTTTTACTATTACTATAATATAACAATGCTCTACTTTTAGATATATTTTTACCATTAGAGAAATTAAATATACAATTTTCAGTAAATCTGTCCCAATCGAAACATCCTCTTATATACTTAGCAAGGAAAAATTCGCCTTTTTCCTTGCTAAGTTTAAATCCATACTCCTATATTCTTTCAAAGACCTTTTCAACATGTTCCTCATGCTGGCCTCGAGGCTCACTTTTTATGAGCATGTCATCCAAGTAAGCTATAGCGAGATCCGTATCCGCAAGCATAGTGTTCATCACCTGTCGGAAAATTCTTGGTGCCACCTTTATCCCAAAAGGAAGTCGACTGAATTTGTATAAACCGTTATGGGTGTTTATCGTTAATAATAATAATAATAATAATAATAATAATAATAATAATAATAATAATAATAATAATAATAATAATTTTTTAGTAGAATGAATTTTCTTCATAATCGATAAATTAGTATCTTTAAATTTATATTTTACATATATAACCCCACCACCACTATAAATTGATCTTAACCATTGAAGATACAAAGCCTCTTTACAAGCGAATCAGAATTAAAATACTTACTTTTGAATTATCTAAGTATACAATATAGCCTAATCTTTCTTAACCATAACTTTAAAATATTATAACCTACATATATATTTTACATTAATTATCCCAAGTCACTTATTGCTTTTTCTAACTTCATTCAATTAGCTAATCTCCATCTATTTAATTTTCTTTTAGTTATTCTTTTCCCCCCAGCAAATTGTATTTCTCTCTATATCTTTTTCTGTTTTTCTTTTCTTATCTATCCCTTTCCTTCTCTTTAATTAAATCTATTTACTTAACGTTTTCACAATCTCTTATCCTAATTACATAATGTCCCTCACAACCCATAACACTGATCTGACTTTACTGGCGGTATACCTGAAGTGGTTTTGGGGTCAGGTGTTATTCGGTAGACACTTAAGAATTGCATCAATGCACTATCAGCTAGTAGCTCATTCCTAGAAATTTTCAGCGCCCTCTTAAACGTGTCTGCAAAACGTTCCGCTAGTTCATTCGATCTCGGGTGGTATGGCAGAGTAGTTATATGCTCTGTTGCATGCATTTTACAAAAGTTTTTAAACTCCTTCGACTGAAATGTGTTCCGTTATCAGACACTATAGTGTCTGGGTCGCCATATCGCACAAAATGTTCGTCCGGAAATTCCATTTTTTCATTTGGGGGTTGGCTTCCTACATTTCCACATTTCCGGCCATTTCGTGCAACTATCCACGTCTATTAGATAATACCCTCCATTTAACGGTCCTGAAAAGTTTATGTGTAATCTGGACCAACGTATGTCAGTCTTGAGTCAAAGCTGGGTTTTTTATAGGTGGTGCTTTTGCTGCCAGGGCAAACCCCTGCAGGCTTTCACCAATTTTTCAATATCCTGAACTATATTCGACCGGTAAACGTAGCTCCTCATCAGAGCTTTCATTCTCGCGATTCCTGGATGTCCCATGTGGAATTCTTTCAGCATACGATTTTTCAATGAAACAGGTATTGCAACCCTCTGAGTGTACATAAGTACGTCATCACATATCTGTGCTACATGAGTTTTTGTATTTTTTTCTGACTTCACTATTTTTTACATTTTTATTATGAACACATCCTTCTCTGTTTTAAATTTTATTTCCTCTAAAGTGACAGGTAGTTCGCGTACTACGTTGCAGAGTATATTTTTTATTTCGATTTCAGCTTTTAATGCTGCTATGTCCTCTAACAGTTCACTGTATTTAGGTATCAATCTTGACAGCCCATTCACATGTCACAGTTTTTTTGATGGTAGAAACTCCATCTTAAAGCCATATTTTAGCAGGATCATTCCCCAGCGCTGCAATCGATTGGCTGTATGTGTGGGAATACCCTTTATTCGATCTGTAAATTGACAACAATGGGCGATGATCTGTCTGCAGACTGAATTTCCTTGCATATACGAATTTGTGAAACTTTTTTACTGCAAAAAAATGGCTAGCGTCTCCTTCTCAATTTGGCTGTAGGGTTTTTCAGCCGCCAACAATGAACGTGAAGCATGAGCGATGTGTTTTACGCTACCATTCTCATACTTGTGTAAAATTACTGCTCCTTTGCCACTTTTGCTAGCATCTGATGCTACTGCTATTTTTAAATTTGGATCAAAGTGCGATAATGACAGTTCCGATGTTAAAACCTTTAAAATTTCTTCGAACGCTTTTTGGCACCTGTCCGACCAATACCATTTAACGTATTTTTTTAATAGGTGCTCTTAGTTCATGCATATTCGGTATATATATATTTGGTAATAGTTTGCAAGCCCCCAAAACGATTGTAATGCTGTGATATTTTTCAGGGAAGGCACATTTTTTATTGCAGTCGATCTTGAAGAATCTGGCCAACGACCATTTTTATCGATAACTTACCCTAGATATTTTATTTCTGGCATGAAAAATTCGCCTTTTTCCTTGCTAAGTTTAAATCCATACTCCTTTATTCTTTCAAAGACATGTTTCTTTACTACCCACAAGGGGCTAAACACAGAGAGGACAAACAAGGACAGTCAAACGGATTAAGTCGATTATATCGACCCCAGTGGTACTTATTTAATCGACCCCGAAAGGATGAAAGGCAAAGTCGACCTCGGCAGAATTTGAACTCAGAACGTAACGGCAGACGAAATACCGCTAAGCATTTCGCCCGGCGTGCTAACGTTTCTGCCAGCTCGCTGCCTTTCAAAGACCTTGTCAACATGTTCCTCATGCTGGCCTCGAGGCTCACTCTTTATGAACATGTCATCCAAGTAAGCTATAGCGTGATCCGTATCCGCAAGCATAGTGTTCATCACCTGTTGGAAAATTCTTGGTGCCACCTTTATCCCAAAAGGAAGTCGACTGAATTTATATAAACCGTTATGGGTGTTTATCGTTAATAATTTCGAACATTTCTCCTCGACTTGTAACTGTAAATACACCTCCGACAGGTCTAATTTTGAAAAAAAATGTTCCTCCATTGAACTACGCAAAATTTTCCTCCGGACTTGGTAATGTGTAATTGTATGTCAGGTGGACGTGGTGGCAATTTCAACAGCACATTGTCATTATCACTGGCTTGCCCGGTCCAAACTTAGTTTTTGCGCATTTTGTTAAAATTTGAGATCATTTGAGAGAGAAATGGCTATGCTGCTAGACCACGAAATAATGTCAATTTTTGAGGGGGAAATCCTGTACATCTCTATATAACTATTTTCAGGTTCCAATTGAATCAAGGTATTTTGATTACAAAGGCACCAAAGTAGAGCGGGAATATCATACCTGTACATTAATAGTGTTTTAGGACACTCACGTACTTACTAAAGCAAATACGCACTTGTCCTTCCATGCGCCCACAAGTATGGACAAAATATACATAACGTATACGTAATATCACACAAGAACAACGTGCAGCCCACGGTCCACTGTAGCCTCCAACAGAGGGAGGGTTTCGGATGTGGTGTGGTGTACGGTCAATTTGATTGACAGCCGCCATATTCCAGACACTGAGATATCACCTGTGGTTACACTGAATAGTAGCCACACTCCTGATGGATTTCACAAAACTGGCGGGAATGAGGCTTGCATAGTAAATGAGGATGACGAAAATTTTATAATTAGTCGCTTCCTAACAAATAGTCGTAATGACTATACTGTTAATGAAATTAGTGTGCATCAAAATGTATTGTTAAGTAATGGCCTCACGACTGAATCATTGAATCACGCACTTGTTCTCACCGAGATGTAATAATAATAGTAACAACAACAACAATGATAATAATAATGATAATAATAAATATAATAATAATAATAATAATAATAATAAAAACCCTAAGTTTGACATGATTATCAAACCAACAAAAAATTAAAGAAAAATATATGAAAACCATATTTGACATCGATACCCCAATAGAAACCATTACGCAGAAGGTATGTGCTAAAGCTGCCCACATATCAAGGTATGAAAAGCGCGTTACATTCTTCAAGGACACCAGCATATTAAAAAATAACCCCCAAAAATTTTACAGGAAGGTAGGGAAAATACCAGTTACAGTAAAGTCTGTCCCATCAAAAGAAGGAGTTTAGGAATTTTGGAATAAAATTTGAGCAGAAGAAAAACACTCAATGAAAAGGCCCCTTGGATTGATTTATTGACTTAGACTCCTTAGAAGAGCGAAACTCGGAGGGTATCAAGGTAGAGGTTGTAAGATCTGCTCTCTGGAAGTCAAGCAAATGGAAGTCTCCAGGAAAGGATAAAATACCTAACTTCTGGTTGAATACCTTCCCAGAGAGTCATGAATTGCTAACAAAACTGTACAACAATGTTTTGCAACAACCTAGTATGATTCCCTATTGGCTAGTTAATGGTGTAACATTCCTACTTCTAAAAAATAAAGAAACAAATGAACCCAAAAATTATATATCGATAACCTGCTTAACAACAATGTATAAAATGCTAACATCTGTCTTGACTGAATATACCTACAGTTTTTTAATAGAAAGTGGCATATTCCCTAATGGATAAAAATGATGTAAACGTAGGTCCTATGGCTGTAATGATAAGCTACTCATCAATAAGATGATCTTGGAATATTGTCACAAACGACACAAAAACTTGTCCATAGCCTGGATAGATTTTTAAAAACTTCTGGTTGTCTACCTCATAGCTGAATTAAGAAATATCTGGAAATGTATAACATAACACCTACTCAGCGAAACTTCTTGTGCGTAAGTATGAGATCATGGGGGACGACACTGACTTTGAACAATGACAATAAATCTCTCAATGCTGGAGATTAAGAATTTCATGTGGCATTTTCCAAGGTGACTCTCTATCATCACTCCTCTTTTGTCTAGCCCTAATACCTCTCTCAATGATGTACAATATTCTTATAAAATCTTTGATAAAAATATAAATCATTTCATTTACATGGATTACTTAAAGCTCTTTGCAAAAAATTACCAGCAACTCAAGGGCTTACTAGCGATTGTTAAACAATTCAGTGATGGCATCAGAATGCAATTTGGCCTCGATAAATGTGCAAAAGCTACCTTTGTCAAAGGAAAAATGACAGCGACATCCAATGTTAATCTTGACCAGCAGAATGTCATGAAGGAATTAGAACCAGCGGAGAGCTACAAATACCTAGGAGTACTTGAAGGGGACGGAATCAAACATTCAGTGATGAGAGAAAGTATCAGGCGAGAATGTTATGGCAGGGTAAGAGCAATACTCAAGACAGAGCTGAAAGCAAGAAACAGGATCGAAGCGATCAATACTTTAACCATACCAGTCGTGACTTACAGTTTCAATATCGTTAACTGGTCAATTACTGAAATATGTAATCTTGACAGAAAAATACGAAAACTGTTGACAATGCATAGAATGCACAACTCTAAGGCAGATATAGAACGACTTTATCTGCCAAGAAAAGAGGGAGGCCGTGGACTTTTACAACTGGCAATAACAATGAAGATTGCTACAATTGGCCTAGACACCTACCTGAAAAAATCTGAGGACTGGATGTTAAAACTTGTCTGAAAACATGAAAACAAGAAAGCATCATGCTCAGTAACAAAACAGGCTGAAGAGTATCTAAATGAATTCCAAATACAACAAATTCTATGAATTAGACATACGAGAAACAAGCGCAGAAAAAGCTAAACGTATGAAAACTCGTCCTAAAACTGCTGCCTTAAATATTCTTACTGATAAGTGGCGAGAAAAACCTCTCAATGACAAATACCCAAAGGGAGCTAATAGTGCCGATGTTGATAAAGCCCTTACTCATCATTGGTTAGTGTCTTCTGACTGAAAATAAGAAATAGATGGGTTTATCATAGCAGCCCAAGATCACTGCCTACCTACAGGAAACTACCAGGCCAACGTATTATAGAACGGCAGTAGCCCAACGTGTGTATGTCAACAACAAAATGAAACCATTGATCATGTTGTCTCCAAGTGCAGTCTTCTTGCGCCTACAGAGTATCTCAACAGTTATGATAGAGCAGCACAATATATTCACTGTGTAATTTGTAAAAACCTGGACCTGCCCCATGATAAAAACTAGTGGGAACACAAACCACCGCTAGTGCTCACTCTTCTGGAACTTCACTCTTCTGGAACTTCACCATTCAAAGAGTCAGAAAGATAGATGCGAATAGGCCAGACGTTATATTGAAAGACTTCAGACGAAAATCATGCCTCCTTATTGATATGACTGTCCCAATCGATATAAACGTATCTGTCAAGACCTACCAAAAAAAGAGCAAGTTTTAAGATCTTGAAATAGAAATTAGCAAAATGTGGAACGTCAAGACTAAAACAATACCTGTTGTCATAGGTGCTCTAGGAATGATAGCAAAAGGAGCTGATTGCTACCTAGCTCAGATACCAGGAAATCCAAAATGGCAGAAATTGAAAAGATAGTGCTCATGGGAACTGCCCATATCCTACGTAAAATACTGTCTATGTAATCTCAAATTTCAAAACAAACTCATAATTGTCTTATGTTTTCTTAAACATTCTCGAGAACAATATTTTGTGCAAAACCAAATATATGACATCCTAGGCATAACACCAACATGAACTTCCAACTTGTTGTCTCTTGAGGTCTCTCGATGTGACCTGGAGCCAACTTGTACAAATACAAAGCAAAAGTCAAACAAATAATAATAATAATAATAATAATAATAATAATAATAATAATAATAATAATAATAATAATAATAATAATACGCCATGGAAACCGGGCAATCAGCCCTACGAATTCTAAGACTTGAAATAGTAATGTCCAGGGGTTGATGGTGATGATAAAAACTAGCATCATGCGTTCGAATTTCTCTCTTTGCCATTTACAGTTTTCATTTCACATGAGAGAATCAGCAGATTATGGAGTCGGGATATTTTTCATGTAATGAAAAAAAAAAGAAAAAGAAAAGAAAACATGAAAAGCAATATTGTTTTATTTTCAAAAGTATTATTGTTTACACGATTATATCTAAAATCTAAATTTAGATTTAAACAATCTAAACATATCAGCTTTAAAAATAGATCTTATTTATCTTTGCTTCCACAGTTTTCATTACCCGCCAAAATTGGAACTTTCCAAATCAACATATTGCTCCCATAATGTATGTATGTATGTGTGTATGTATGTATGTATGTATGTATGCATGTATGTATGTATGTATGCATACATGCATGTATGTATGTATGTATGTATGTATGTATGTATGTATGTATGTATGCATGTATGTATGTATGTATGCATGTATGTATGTATGTATGTATGCATGCATGCATGTATGTATGTATGTATGTATGTATGCATGTGTGTATATATGTATGTATGCATGTGTGTATGTATTTTGTCTGCGTATATAAAAAAAGAACGGGATGATATAATAGATCCATTAACGGCGACGCTTTCGTTAACAGTCTTTGCAACACCAACCTGAAAAAACAGCGATATTATATATTATCGATGTACTATTAATAAAACAAATATTTAGGCCAATTCCACGATGCCTTCATATTACTCTTCTCTTTTGCTTTCACCGAAATGAATGATTATTTTGATATTTTCAATGGCCATTCATTACATCAAATATTTAAGTTCAGAATCGATTTGGCTGTATATTTGGATTGGTTATCGATCCGGCTAATATTTAGAATAGCCATTAATAGAAGTTGTATTTGGCAAGTATTATCTTTTCTGATATAGGGATTGGTTATTATGGACACATTTGCTCGCGGTCAGGGTACACTAAAAATACGAAGCTGAATACCAGTTGAAGTTAAAAATAGATCGCTGATCAATCAATACATCTTTAAATAGATTACCATCACGGATTACTCACTAAAAATACTCAATTACTTATTGATTAAAGAGTATGGATTAAGTATATATATCGTATATTTCCCCTGATTTCAGTGATACTGCCTTTATGAGATACGTTTCATGTTATTGATGTTTTTATGCACTATGCCTCGACTACATAAACATCTATATCATCATCATCATCATCATCATCATCATCACCATCATCACCATCATCATCATCATCATCATCATCATCATCACCACCATCATCACCATCATCATCATCATCTCATCATCATCATCATCATCATCATCATCATCATCATCATCATCATTATCATCATTATCACCATCATTATCATCATCATTATCACCATCATTATCATCATCATCATCATTATTATTATTATTATTATTATGTAGGTGCAGGAGTGGCTGTGTGGTAAGTAGCTTGCTTACCAACCACATGGTCCTGGGTTCAGTCCCACTGCATGGCACCTTGGGCAAGTGTCTTCTACTATAGCCTCGGACCGACCAAAGCCTTGTGAGTGGATTTGATCGACGGAAATTGGAAGAAGCCTGTCGTATGTGTGTGTGTGTGTGTGTGTTTGTGTGTCTGTGTGTCCCCCCCCCAACATCACTTGACAACCGATGCTGGTGTATTTACGTCCCCATAACTTAGCGGTTCGGCAAAAGAGACCGGTAGAATAAGTACTAGACTTACAAAGAATAAGCTCTGGGGTCGATTTACTCGACTATAAAGGCGGTGCTCCAGCATGGCCGCAGTCAAATGACTGAAACAAGTAAAAGAATAGAAGAATAAGAGAATTATTATTATTATTGTTGTTGTTGTTGTTTTACTTCTCAGAGCGCTCAGTCTTGTTTGCTCTGGTAGATCCTGTGAGAGCGGACAGTAGCCTGTGGTCAAACGTCTCACAGGTCTCTTTCCACACATTATAAGCTTTGATAATTGGTTGTTAATTATCATGGGAGACATACAATATCCAAGTACCAATCTCAAAATCCTAGCTGTCCCCAGCAGAGCAGTTTCTTGGGCTTGCTCTGCTCTCATGTCAATTCCAGTTTCTCTGACATATTTCTCAAAGTTGGTTGTTAGTACCCCGAGTGCCCTTACAGCTACTAGGATGACAGACACTCTCCTAATAGTCCGCATCCTTGCAATTCCATCTTTTAGTAGTCTGTATTTTCCAATCTTTTCTAGTTCTTTGTCACTTATGCATGCATGTTACTTGTTATGTTTCTTTCCATTATATGGTTTTGGTAATTTCTGGTGGGGAGGCTTTGGTCTTGTGTCAGTGCCAAGCAGAAAAGAAGTGGAGAGAGCGTGTCACCCTGGAGTACTCCTCTTCTAATGGGGATGACTTTGGTTTTCATCATCATCATCATAATTATTATTATTGCCTCTGCACAGCTTATAACGCTGGAGATGTATTACAGTGTCAGCTGTTCACTACCAGTGAGCTAAGGTAACATCCCTTATTTTTCGAGCACCTTCTGGAGTATTCGAGCGGTTCCAAGCAGTGCTGTTTTCTGCAAGTGCTCCATCCTTATTGCAGGCCCAATTTGTTCCAAGTACTTCTCAAGATTTTTGCTCACTGTTCACAGGACTCCGACAATTATTAGTACTACTGCTACCTTTTTTATCGCTCACAACTGCTTAACCTCCCAAACTAACCTGTCATATGTATCGACTTTTCTTTCTTCTTTATCGCATGCCTTGTTGTCAGCTGGGCATGTTATATCTATGATCCAGCATAGTTTGTTATCTTTCTCAATTAAGACTATGTCTGGTTTCCTATTCTCTATCTCCTGGTTGCACTGAATCATAAAATCTCACAGGATCTTTGCATTATCATTTTCAATGATGCCTTCGGGTTTGCGGTCGTACCAAATTTTTGCTCTGTCAAGTCCATACTTGTTGCAAAGTGTCCAATGGACAAGCCTTGATATATTGTCGTGGGGTCTCTTATATTCCTTCAGAGCTAGTGGCGCACTTATTATTATTATTATTATTATTATTATTATTATTATTATTATTATTATTATTATTATTATTATTATTATTATTGTTGTTGTTGTTGTTGTTGCTATTCTGAAAGACTTTCGGATAGTTCTTCATTACCGGTGATTCTTTACTTGAAAGCAGGCAATAACAAATCACCAAAGGTTTCAAGTAGTGCCTTCTCCTGGGACTCAAAGAGACAATACTCTCCTTAAAATGCGAGCTGTACCCAACAATGCTGACTTCTGGATCTCCTCGAGCCTGGTAGCAGCTCCAATATTCTTAATATGTTTTTCAAAGCCCTTGGAAACTGTTCCTAATGCTTCAATTACTACCGGTATCACCATTACTTTCTTCATGCCCCATAACTTTCCTATTTCGTCCCGCAGTAACAGGTATTTCTCGATCTTTTCTGTTTTCTTACATTTCACCCTCTACTATCTTTACCTCTTTTTCATCTTTATAGATGAGCACGATATCTGGCTGTCTCGCCTCTATGACTTGGTCGCACTGCATGTTAAAATCCCTGAGTATTTTGCAATGTTCATTTTCCATTAGTCCCTCTGGCTTTTGTTCATATCATTGTTCTATTATTATAGACGTCGCACAGTATATAATATCGTGAGATTGTTGATTTAAGATATTGTGTCTGCCGGGTGTTTGTATTATTTGTCAAGTCACAACAAGGACCTCAGACAGACAGTACTTTACGCAATATGCGTGCGGTTCCAAGTAAGGCCGACTTTTGCAATACATCTAGATTGTAGGGTATTTCTAAGGTTTTCAGATGTTTTTTTTCAGAATGGGTGGTATTGAACCCAATGCTCCATTGACAATAGGGATAACCTTTATGTTTGACTCTCGTAGCTGCCACATCTTAGCGATCTCAATTCTCAGGTCTCCATATCTATCAACCTTTTCCTTTTCTTTCATGATGATATGTTGAAAATAGCACTGCCACGTCAATTATTAGGCGTTCTTGTTTGTCCCTCCTTAAGGTTGATTTGCGTCCATTACTTTTTCCGGTGTATGTTGGTACCAAGCACCCGTAACCTCATATCCATACTTACGGCATAGTAGCCAGTGGAGGTTGTGGGCTACCTTGTCGTGTTTACGCTTTTACTCTTTCTGCGCAAGACTTTCACAAGCACTAATAATGTGAATCACACTTTTTCACTGAGTTGATATTCAATGCCTGGTCCTGAGCAGCGACGATTAAGCTTTCAATATTCTTTTTTAGGTCACCCTTGTTGAGCCACCTCCATGATGCTTCCTGGTCTTTTAACTTGTTGGTTTCACGGTGGAACTGACCATGTAATTCCATACGGAGTAGGGTTTCTTCTCTATAGCAGGTCTTGTTTTCTGTTTACCAAACAGTCTGCTATGTTTCTTTCTTCATTGTTGATGCACTACTGTACGCTAATAAGCACACGTCCACCCTTAACTCTCTTCATATAGAGCCTGTGTACATGCATTGGGTAGAGCGATCGAGTTGGTCAATCTGCGTTTGCGTCCATTTCAGGATGGGTGCTATATAGCGGATTACAGCAACACCCCATATTATTACTATTATTATTATTATTATTATTATTATTATTATTATTATTATTATTATTATTATTATTATTATTATCATTATTATTATTATTATTATTATTATTATTATTATTTATTGTCTTTGCACACGTTCTATCGGTGGAAATGTACTACGGTGCCAGCTGTTCACTACCAGTGAACGAAGGTATCACCCCTTATTTTTCGAGCATGCACTTCTCAAGATTTTTACTCACTGTTCCCAGTCTCCGACAATTATTGGTACCACTATCACCTTTTTTTACAGACCACAACTGCTTAACTTCCCAAGCTAACTTGTCATATGTATCGTCTTTTCTTTCGTCCTCATTGCATACCTTCTTGTCAGCTGGTCATGCTATATATTTGCTTTCTTTTACTCGACCAGAAGAAAATTCTAACTGGGCCCCACCTGCAAAGTCATGTGCTGTTTATCATGATATGAGCTCACCATGTCGCGCACATATGGTTGTGATGCATGTGCCTAGTGTACCCTTATCTATGACTATACCGGATAGTCATCATGGGTATTCTGGGCTTCGCATATTTTACCCCAGTGTCACTTTGATGACATGCACTGCTCTCTCACTCAATAATAATAATAATAATAATAATAATAATAATAATAATAATAATAATAATAATAATAATAATAATAATGACAACAACAACAACAATAATAATAATAAACAAAACAAGGAAACGAACGGAAATAAGGATAAAATACTGAACATACTTGATCGATTTCAGTAGTATCGATGAGAAGTATGTGTATTAGGAAATGAATAATTTATCGAATAACCGTTGAAAGGAAATAAAAGAAAACCATAAAACTGAAGAGATGGATGAAGCGATGAGTGATGTGGACAGCAAGATAACTTTCCGAGGAGAGCCATCAACCATTTTCAATCTGAAACCATTGTTACCTTGAAAAAAAAAAATTGGTTTTAAATTTAACATATTCGTTTTCGTTGTCAATTTGAAAACAAGAAAATGAGGAATGGGTAGATTTTCCACTTCGTACGTTATTTCTATGATTGATGGCGTTTCAATGTGCAAATGGTATATATTCAATGTGGTATATAGTCAATGGCATATACCGAGTGGTATAAGTTCACTATGGAAGTGGTATATATTCTCTATGTTCACTATGGAAGTGGTATATATTAAGGCGGCGAGCTAGCAGAAACGTTAGCACGCCGGGCAAAATGTGTAGCCGTATTTCGTCTGCCGTTACGTTCTGAGTTCAAATTCCGCCGAGGTCGACTTTGCCTTTCATCCTTTCGGGGTCGATAAATTAAGTACCAGTTACGCACCGGGGTCGATGTAATCGACTTAATCCGTTTGTCTGTCCTTGTTTGTCCCCTCTATCTTTAGCCCCTTCTGGGTAGTAAAGAAATAGGTATATATTCTCTAGAAGATCACTTATACTTGAAGGTCAAATTTTTATTAAATATTTTTTTAAAATGTATCTCAATTCCACATTCGGATGCAAGATACTCAGGTTCAGTCGCTTGACCAGCTAAATATGGTAGCAAATATTCCTCAAAACACACCAGAACCTAAGGAAAAATGTTAAAGGTTTGCTTCAACAACGATGATAATGATATATTAAAGAGAATTTGTTGGTGCCAGTGTGCTGTTCCGAACGTTTTTCGTCGAATTATCGAAGTGGAACTCAACAACGATCAAAGAAAGATGTGAATATGTTAAACAATGGCAAACGGGAGCAGATAAAATAGAGGCACTAAGCCCGTTTAAATACATATTGGTCACAGATGGAACGTAGTTGAGCATATACATACTTAGTCCATATTGACTTTAATGGCAACAATAAATTAACAAGATAATTAGTACTGGCAGCGCTCCGGTCTTTGCGCTGAAACATATAAATGAATAAAAGAATCTTGCTATTCAAAGAAACAGTGATCACATGAAATGTTCTGAATGTCGCAGCATAGTTTAGAAAGTAATGGCGGTTTTGCAGCTTATGTTTAGCAGAGAATATCGGTGTTGTTATCTATCAGCCAGCAACAAGCAAATGAAGGAACTTCTAAAGGATCAATCGAACTGTTAAAAATAGCGGACAATTCTCTTTCATATCTCCACCGTCTCATTAAATGAATCCAGTGCTGTTGCTACATGGCCGTCGGTCAATCCTCCATTTTTGCTTATGCTGAACCTCCGTTTCATATTCACTGATGAGACACAGTATTTAAATGAAACCATGATATAGATTTAATGTGATTATGTAATTGTTTGTGAATATATACTCATTGGCAAACACGCATACATATACGCATTCGCACATACTTCTACACACACCCACATAACCACGCATATAAACGCACTCATAGGCATGTGTGTGTGTATGTGTATAATTGCCGAATTACTGTCATATCTGAGGAGGTCACAAGTTCCGCTGCTGCGCTCCCCAAATATGAATTTTTACGATCTATTTTCACATTTAAAGTCGGCCTCAGCTATAAAATATAGATACAAGTGTGTTCCTACTGATTCATTGCAATCTAGGTTCATTTCAAGAGAAACAAGAAATATAACAGTCGCTTGATTTATTTCCTTAATCTCCTCATACATTCTTTTATATATTCATACATAATTAACCAATGCAGTTGACATCCTGTATAATCTGTGATTTCGCGTTACACTCATCAAAGCGATGTAGGAGTAACGTTTACATTACAGTCCCTGGTTGAACAAATATGGACTGTCTTCCAAGAAACCTATGGCATCGGAAAAATAATACAATTCTATTAAAACGTATACATACATACATGCGTGCATACATACATTCATACATACATATCGAAAATCGGGCGTTGTGAGTGTTTATTGAGCGAAAACACCTAAAGCTCCACGAGGCTCCGGCAGGGGATGGTGGTGATCCTTGCTGTACTCTTTCACCACAACTTTCTCTCACTCTTACTTCCTGTTTCTGTTGTACCTGTATTTCAAAGGGCCGGCCTTGTCACTCTCTGTGTCACGCTGAATATCTCCGAGAACTACGTTAAGGGTACACGTGTCTGTGGAGTGCTCAGCCACTTACACGTTAATTTCACGAGCAGGCTGTTCCGTTGATTCGGATCAACCGGAACACTCGTCGTCGTAACCGACGGAGTGCTTCCCTTCCCTTCCCATACATACATACATAAAACATACATGCATCCAATCAGCAACATCTTTTCACCACCAAGGACCTCCCTTGACCAAGTATGCATACACGAGGCAGATAATATCATAAGATTTGGAAAGTAGTTCATTGAGCAACATTCTTTGTCTGATAACCTTGAATGCATGCCAGAAGAAGTCTCACGCTCAGATGCAACGTATCAGCAGAAGAAAGGACGAGCGATATCAGCAGAAGACCATGCATAAATATATTAGTAAAACATTGATCATCAAAGCAGTTTATTTTGAACCAACAACCGGATTGCTAACTCTCACTTTGAAGGGTATGCGCTTGCAATCTAGTAATAGGAAATACCAGCCAAATACTTAATGTACAAAAGGGACAGAGTCGCAGGAAGGACACCAAATTATGATAACCGAAGATATCACCCGCATCATAAGCCGTTGTCCAAAAATGTCATCGCAGTATTATCTACCGATGAGACATAATGTAGTTAAGACACTGTATGATGAGATCCATCGGAAGGATAACCTTGAGGCCAAAGAAATATGGACCCACAGTATAGTAGAGGCCATAGCTACTCATAATAAGGAGAACTGATGGAATGTCCAAGTGAAAACTTCAACAAAATGTAAATATAATAGATCTGACATAGTGATTTGAGACAGAGAAGAGAAAGTGTATATAGCAGTGGAAATCGGCTGCCCAGCGGATGTTAACATAAAGCTAAAAGATCAGCGAAAAAGAAAATACCTACGCTGAACTTTTGGGAAACCTACAGTTACTCTACCTAAATTACAAGTACAAGTTTATACCAGTTCAGGTTTATAACCTTATAACTGGGGCACTGGGATATGTAACACACTGCCGATCTTGAGAATTTAGGCATTTCAAAATCAGAAAGGAGAAAGCTGATTCGTAAACAACAAATCCAAGCCATCACCGGAACTGTAAAAACTTGTAAAACTTTCCAGAAACTTATCTTTTTAATATATATATACGCATGCCTAGACATATATATATATATATATATATAATATATATATATATATATATATATATAATATATATATATATATATATATATATATATGACATATATGTACATATATATATATAAACTTATATATATATATATATAGACATATATATATATATAGTGAAGGGGCGTGGCTTAGTGGTTAGGGCATTCGGCTCACGGTTGTAAGGTCGTGAGTTTGATTCCCGGCGACGCGTTGTGTCCTTGAGCAAGACACTTTATTTCACGCTGCTCCAGTCCACTCAACTGGTAAAAATGAGTTGTACCTGTATTTCAAAGGGCCGGCCGTGTCACACTCAATCGCCCTGAGAACTATGTTAGGGTTACACGTGTCTGTGGATTGCTCAGTCACTTGCACGTTAATTTCATGAGCAGGCTGCTCCGTTGATCGTACATACACACGCATGCAGTAGAAGGTGTTGAAACCAGAAAAAGAAACGTCTATGTTAGCATATGGCGAAAATTTTGAATGCGCCGTTGTCCATCCTCTGGACAGCCTTAGAGAATTTTGAATATTCAACTTCCAGCTTTTATTAAATTTACTTCATAAAACACAATAATGCAAATAACAGGAAACTGTTACATAGCTATAACACATTCTGTAACAGCTGCTCTAGCCTCTGCAACAAGCAATAATTTTCAAGACAGAGATGATAGCTGCTAATTTTCCGAATAAACATGGTCAGCAAAAATAGAGGTAAACACAGGAATTTAATGAGTACAACCTGTGTAAACGAACAACAGAAACTACCAACTCGTCATTGAATCTTTATTCTAAATTAAATGCAAACTGGAACGTAATTGACGATAATGTAGCCTCAATTAAACCTTACGTGTTTACAAGTAATACATTTTAATTAGATTATATTTTAAGAGTTTTTTTGTTTGTTTTTGAACCAACAATTTTTTCTTTCTCATTTTAATTGCACAATTTTGTGTTCTGCTACTAACTACATTAGTATTATTGCCAAGTACTGACAGTCTCCACTAATAAACGTCTGATATTCTCCACAAAATACAACCATACTTACACATATAACAAGTTATTTTTATATTTTTTTCCGGCTCTTTACGTTCCGAGTTCAAATTTCTCCGGTAAAATAAGTACCATTTCAACATAGAGTCGATATAATCAACTTACCCTTCCTCTTGTACCAAAACTTGAAACAGTTATCTTTCTCATGTACTTCATGCATAGCTGAGAAATTAAGAATTCATATGTTCTCCAAGAAGTGAAATTAGAATTCATATGGTCTCCGAAGTCTGTGAGGAAAAAAATGATGAACAGAATCTGTGGGTTCCCGAAGTATAGAGTGTTTATGTTGTTGGATGGTTGAGTTAAACAGTTACCCAATTTACCTATCACCATCTCTACCATGTCCACCACTTCTTCAAAAACTGCCACCACCATATGGACTTTTGTGAAATTTTCTTTGTTGCTGTGTACATTCAGACCAAGTTTTCAGAATGAAGACAGACTTTGTTCCGCCATTCTCGGACAGGAATCAAGGCCACAGCTCTTCTTCTTTTGTGTAACACGTCAAAATAATTGCTCAGGACTTTCTGTGATTTTCTTTTGAAATTTTACTGAATTTATACTGAAACGATAGCAAACCAGTAGCAAGATACACGTCAATTTTATAGTACTACCTCTGTCTACTACAATAAACCATACACGTCTTGCTGTATCCACTTCGAGCAAGTTGGACTCGACTGCCGTGGACCAGTCCAATGTGCGTGTGAATTTATGTGTACGTGTGTGTGTTGCATGTGAGTCTTTGTATATGTGTGTGTGCATATGATGCTTGTATATGTGTGCGATTGTGTATATGTGTGTATGTACGAGTATGCTTGCATGTATGTATGTATTTGTGTTCATGTGTGTATGTGTTTGTATGTGTGTGTGTGTGTAGGTGTGTGTGTATGTGTAAGAGAGATAATCAGGTATTTCAGGTAAAAGCTTGGTTCAACTACTTTCTCCCTGTACAGAAACGTACATAAAAAGATAGAAAAGTTCAGTGAAAGGATGGATGGGTAGGTTGGCAGAAGTATCCTGTTATTTCCCGTTATAAGCATCGGAGACAAGCACCGTCCAGTAGACCATGATGGATCGTGAAATGATAAAATTACTGCTGCATCTTGTTGAATGGGAAAACTTGACATAAAGAGGCTGTCGCTCTATCCAGGAAACATTTCTGTTTTATTCACTTCACATTACTAAAAGCAGCAACAGACATTGTCATATTATTTTGTGTAAAATTTCATTGAAAGCGACTTTGATTTTCATCGTTGCGGGGCCCATAAATACAATAGGGAGAGTTTACGAAAAAAATAAAAGACGAAGACAGGTGGTGTACAAAAGAAACAGATGTTTTAGTATAACGCTCAGGAATAGAAAAAGTATTTTACGTTTCGAGCCTACGCTCTTATACAGAAAGGGACACAGAAAAAAAACAAGGAGAGAAAAAAATGTGTGTAGTGGCTAACGATCAATTATGGCGACTACTTACGGATCACTGTGGACTCTACTCTTGATGTAAAATGCGTAGTGGAGGTACTTATATCAACCACACAGTATTCTCCGCCCGTCGTCTGATGAGAACGTTATAAATCATTTTAATTCGATCTGTGTTAAATTTAGTGTATACAACAAGATCTGTGATCTATATTGTGTAATGTCTGTGCAGTTAGAATAGCAACACAATATATTTAACTTTACACCAAGACTGATTCCATCATATTAACAGTGAAGCCCGAGGCTCACACAACCAGATAGAATCACCATCGAAGAGATATGCTGTAGTGCGCGAAACTTAATTAGATTGTACATTAAGTAAATATTGATTAACTATCGCTCAATGTACCACCCATATTGAATATCGATTTTCACCATTATACTATTCGGGTATTTCTAACTCGTTCTTGACTGTCTATCGATTGTAGACGAACAGTAGTAAACCTTCGATTATTCTGACGTGTAGCGTCGCGTCCATGCTGCATGTGGCATCGCATACAAAATATATTTCCATATTTTTAATTGTTACATGCGATATTGACTTTGATCTGTGTAGATTTGGGCAACGGGTATCGATATTAATGTATTGATAGAAAAATGGTTTTGTGTTCAGCAGAAAAATCACTCAAAACATGATGCTTGTCGTTGTCAATGGCTGCAACTTCCCAATCAGGCACAGTTCCCTACTATAAACTAAGTGCGTGCGCGAAATAATCAGAACCGGTTTATTCTCTCTTTAATCATCACGTGATCACCAAGATCACAGCCGTGTTTCAGCGATAGATTGAGAGACATTACTTATAAACATGACATATCGAGTTTGAGATGTATATATCTTTACACATGCATATACATGTACGTGTTTGTATATACATGTGCATATATGTGTGTATAAACATATGTATACACACACACACACACACACGAATATATATGTAGTAAGAGAGAGAGAGAGAGAGAGAGAGAGAGAGAGAGAGAGAGAGAGAGAGAGGAGAGAGAGAGAGAGAATGAAGAATCGTAGTACAAGCACGATAAATTGAACTCAAAACATGAGTTATAAATATTTATATATATTTAAATATTGTGTCAACCCGTAAATGATGCGCTTTTTTTAATACGTTTATTTTTAAACATGAAAATAAACAATATTCTATTTTAACCTAAAATATACTCTCCTTCTTTTTCTATAATGCTCTTCCATCTATCTGGTAGACTTGCAAGACCCCTCTTCCAAAATTCACTTGTACATGACGAAAAATACTCCACTACTGTTCTGACCGTGTTTACAGAATTCATATCTTTTACCCTCCAAATGATTTTGAAGACTGCGGAATAAAAGATAATCAGATGGGGCAATGTCCGGTGAATATATTGGTTGGTTTGATGGAAGAACACCTTTCGTCTTGAAACCAGAGATGGTAATTTTTCTTCTAGCGCTGACTTAAGCCGCTCAATCTTTTCGCAGTATCGATTGGTTTGGGTTTAAAAGTTCAAAGTGGACTAAATCTTTCATATCCCACCAAACAGATAACAACAACTTACGTCGGTGAAGACCTTCTTTTACTTGGGTTGCCGGTCTTTCATCTTTCCCTACCCACTGTCTTCAGCTTTTGACATTTTTATAGAGAACGCATTTCTCGTCACCAGTCATTATTCGGTCCCAAAAAGGTTCGTTGAAACGTGACACCATGGAGCACACAATCACTCTCTGCGCGCGATTAGACGCGAAAAGTTTGTGAGGAACCTATTGACCCAATTTACTGACGTTTCCGATGGCACGCAGGTGTCGATGAATGGATGAATGACCAAATACAAGTTGCATTTTATACGAATTCCCCGAAAAAATATAGTCTTTTCTCCGCAACACCATGTGCTACCTTTTTCGATTTAATTAATTTCAGCTTACCGACATATTTCCACGTTTTCTTTTTGTTTATAATGGTGATATCACTACCAATCTCCAACTGCATTCTACCACTTGTATTTCCGATTTTCATCTTCACGAATTTCCTCATCGTTATATTACCAAGTCCTTCCGATAACATACTATTTATTCTTTTCCCCTTGTTCCGACCTTTTATCATCTTTATTCTACAGTGTGCCTTTATGTGTCCTATATTACCACAACGAAAGCACTCCGCTTTTTTAAATGGGGATTTTGTCCTCAGGTGTATACCTATTTCTTTACTACCCACAAGGGGCTACACATAGAGAGGACAAACAAGGACAGACAAACGGATTAAGTCGATTACATCGACCCCAGTGCCTAACTGGTATTTAATTTATCGACCCCGAAAGGATGAAAGGCAAAGTCGACCTCGGCGGAATTTGAACTCGGAACGTAGCGGCAGACGAAATACTGCTAAGCATTTCGCCCGGCGTGCTAACGATTCTACCAGCTCACTGACTTCCCTCAGGTGCGTACCTTCACATGCAAAGCAGGGTCTTATTTCCTGATTTTTGTCGTGTTTGTTTAGAAAACACTTGGTCTCTATTATGACCTTTGCTTTGCTTGGAAATAGGTTTTACTTTCAACTTCCTCTGTGTTGTGTCTCAATGGGACTATCCTTTCACATTTTTCTGACATTTGCTATAAGGTTACATCCTGGTTTTGTTCCTGCTTTGCGAGAGTTCTAGTTCTGACTTCTGCGTCCTTTTCGGCAGTTAGTCCCTGTGTAAAAATCAGGCATTTGAACATATCCGACCTTAATTTTTCCAGGTTAAACTTCTCACAATCCTTATTTACTCCAACAGCATATGTGATAAAGTCGATGTTTCTCTCTATGTTCAGACACTTCCAACGTGTGCTGAACAACGAGATTTTTTCACTGAAAATGTTACACAATATATCTATTGTGTCATTAAAATTTATGTCCGAAGGTTTTCTTGGAAGTACATAATTACAGTTTTCTCAAGATTAAGCACGTTTTCATCTTGTCGTCCCAGTCTTTACATTCTTTCTCGAAGATTTGCTCATATCTTCTGTAGTATCCTTCGAAGTTAACTCCTTCGTCAGGTTCGTATTTGAACACAGTTATGGAGTTTGCGAAATAGTCTGTCGAGAACATCTCTTCTAACTTTCCTCACGGCTTCAGTAATTGCATCTGTTGTTGTTGCTGTTGAGCGAAGCGGTTTTCGTCCTCTTGGGAGATGTCCGAAATGTGGTGCTTTGCTATTCGTAAGACCCGCAGAAGAGAAAGCAGGTCAACCTCCGACACCGAGAGCATCGACGGATGGATGAATGCGTATCCAGGCTCAGCGGTTGCGTAGGAAGTCAGGGACAAGAAACAGGAAGAAAGAGTGAGAGAAAGTTGGAGCGAAAGAGTACAACAGGGGTCGCCCCCCCCCTGCCGGAGCCTCGTGGAGCTTTAGGTGTTTTCGCTCAATAAACACACACAACGTCCGGTCTGGGAATCGAAACCACGATCCTCCGACCGCGAGTCCGCTGCCCTAACCATTGGGCCATTGCGCCTCCACATCTGTTGCTGTTGCTTCTGTTGTTGCTCTTGTAGTTATGTCTGCTGTTTTTGTTCTCTCAACTGTTGTTGTTTTTGCCACTCGAGCAAACCTGCCAACAAAATTTCCATATTTCTACGCTTTTTCGTAAAATTCGTACACCATCTTTGTGAGTTTATTAACTCCTCTTCAAGTTTCTATTAACCCTACGTGAATTGGTTTATCCACATCGAGTTTATCAATTCCTTGTGAGTTGTTTAAATATTCGTAGTGTTTATTAATTCCTTGTGAGTTTTAAAAATTCTCATCGCATTTATTAATTCTTCGTGAGATGTTTAAATCCTCGTCGGGTTTATTAATTCTTGGTCAGTTGTTTAAATCCTCCCCGCCACTGTTATAATCTGTTATAATCCTTATAATGTTGGATTGTTATAAAGCCCACTTTGGGACACCGTATACTTAATAAAAGCGGCAAAGACAACTATCTCTGACCGCCTACTACATACTCTCTTATACTGTCTCGTACTCTCCTATTTATAGGGACCCTGTTATACCACTTGTCAGGTGGGAGGGCTGCAAATATATCAATGCCTCAGTGCATCCTTTCAGATCACTTTTTGTTAGCCATCTCCAAATGTTGTCTTTTCTTGTCTTTTCTTTCGATTTCTCTAAGAGTTTTGCCCATGCAGTGGTTTCATTTTCCAGTTGTTTCCTCTTTTTTCTTCATCTTGTTTCTTAAACGTTTCCGTGTACATCACATCTTCGGTAAGTATTGTATTGTTAATTCTAACAGCAGCAAGCAAGGATTCAGTCTGCTGTTTGATGTACCAACCCAGACTCTTCTTTTCGTTGACAACACAGATCTTGCATCCTATGAGGCTTCTTCCTCTGCTGTTCCTTGTCACATACAGTCTGTCAGTATCGATTTGAGGGTGTAGTTCCTTGTTAACTGCCATCGCTTTTCTAGTTTTCCTGCCTATTTCCTCTAGCTCATTCTTTGTCAACCTAACAATACCTGCGCCGTATCGCAAGGAAACAGTCCATCTGTTCATTGTTCTGAGTTTGTTTTTCCATTGAGTTTACTTCCCATAATTAACCTGGTTCTTCTGAGATATTCTCGCTTAAAGATTTTATTAATATTATTATCACCGAGTAAGAGAGCAGTGCATATCATCAAAGTTATTATTATCATTATTGTTCTCATATACACTAAACAGATTAGACTGTTGGAAAAGAAAAGAATCCTACAACAAGTAGCCTTAGATGCCAAGAGCCCTCCTAAGTATTCTAGCTGCCCCTAATAACTCTGTTATCTGCAGCTGTACTAAACTGGGTTTTATGTTTATTTCCTCTCTCCATCTGTTCAGATCTTTAAGGATAGTTCCCAATGCACCATAACTACTGGGATACATCTTACCCGCACTTTCCATAGTCTTTGTAATTCAATAGCTAGGTCCTGGTACTTTGTTATTTTCCCTAAACCTCTCAGATTAATGTTTGCATCATTTGGGACTGTAAAGTCTATTATCTGGCACTCGCTATTCTCTTTGTCTACTACTACTACTACTACTACTACTACTACTACTACTACTACTACTACTACTACTAACTACTACTACTACTACTGCTGCTGCTGCTGCTGCTGCTGCTGCTGCTGCTGCTGCTACTACTACTACTACTACTACTACTTCTAACTTCTACTCTCTCAGTCTGAGGCCTTCTAACTTCTACTTTCTCAGTCTGAATGTTAAAGTCCCACAACGTCTTGTATTCGTTGGGTCAAAGGGCCATGCAACATCAACAAGAAAGCATATGTGGTGCACCCTGTCCACCACCACTAGGTCCGGTTTGTTATGCTCT
>NC_043000.1:31708381-31715881 GCF_006345805.1 Octopus sinensis | reverse complement strand
CCTTTTTAACTATTTTTATTGTTTGTGAATGTTGAAAGTACAAATATTTTTGTTGTTGTTATTGTTAGATGACAATGTTTGTAATGTGAATATTTCGTAAGAATTTGTGAATAGTGAGCGAAACGATTGATTTGGTATGTATTTAGATAATGTGGTAAATACAAGTTGATGAACAAAAAAAATCAAACACACATTTATCCACACACACACACACATTATATATAAGTATGTATGATTGCATGTGTGTGTATATACATATATATATGCATATGTACCCAAAAAGGTACTTTGGAATGTCTAAACAGGCATACACACATGAATATATATATATATATATATATATATATATATATATATATATATATATATATACATGTATTCATGTGGGTGTGTGTGTGTGGTGTGTGTGTGTGTGTGTGTGTGTATATAGACATGTAGCAGGTTTGCTCACAGGCTTCTCATAGGTTCTATAAATAGACATTCACACCCGAAAAGGAATAAATTTTCACTTGAAATATGCATTATGTAAATTGTATATGGAAGAGGGGAAGCCTTTTTAACTATTTTTATTGTTTGTGAATGTTGAAAGTACAAATATTTTTGTTGTTGTTATTGTTAGATGACAAATGTTTGTAATGTGAATATTTCGTAAGAATTTGTGAATAGTGAGCGAAACGATTGATTTGGTATGTATTTAGATAATGTGGTAAATACAAGTTGATGAACAAAAAAAATCAAACACACATTATCCACACACACACACACATTATATATAAGTATGTATGATTGCATGTGTGTGTATATACATATATATATGCATATGTACCCAAAAAGGTACTTTGGAATGTCTAAACAGGCATACACACATGAATATATATATATAATATATATATATATATATATATATAATATATATATATATATATATACATGTATTCATGTGGGTGTGTGTGTGTGTGTGTGTGTGTGTGTGTATGTGTACATATATATAAGATGAGAGGGAAAAAGCAAATGTTAGCCTTCTTCAAGCTTGATCACACCTGTTGGCTTAAGCGACCAAATCGATAAGTTATGAAATCGTAAATACATTAAAAAAGCAAAGAATTGAAAAGATTAAATTGAAGTTGCAAGGAGAAAAGAAGTTTCTGTTTTTGAAACAACCACGTCATTGTTTTGGAATGATTTATCTTTTTATATAGAAATAAATATATATATATTGTAAAGATCAGCACAGAAAAAAAAACACACACACACACACATGCACACACACATATGTATATCTGTATATACATCCCTATAAACGAATGTACATGCATACATACACAGTAATAAGTCTATTGATATATTCATGTACACTCACGTATATGTATATAATTACACACACACACACACACACACACACATATATATACACACACACACACATATATATACACACACACACACGTCACACATAAGGAATTAGGTTTATTTAAATTATATTTATTTTCTATTATAAAAAAAGATCGATTTTGGCTCTTTAAATTGTCAAAATACTTGATAATTGTCTGTTAGTTCGGCGCTTAGACGTCTTCGTATCTCGTCCTTCGTTCTCATTTGTCATATGAAAGTTGGACGAAAATATATCTAACGCCTTGTCTAGTGTATAACATAACACCAGTGACGAGACACGAACTCACAGTGCTTCAGCTACAAAAGTCAACACCTTTGTACAATCGGCCATTGTAAATGATTAAGAATGCTATAGACCAACTGGTACCGGATCTGTTTGTTGGTTGTCAGCGATATTATCTTTGATTTATGATTCACTGTCTAAAGGCAATTGTATTAGTTATCTTCAAAATTGCCATCAAATGTGCACATGCTTCTATTGTTATTGATACAATTGATGGTACTGTTAATGAATTTGAACATGTATCCAATGTGTTTATTAGCATATCAATAAACGAACTATAGAAGCAAGGTGATAGAAAACCGTACGTTCCCAAAGTTTCCACAAAGAACTGATTTAAGCATCGTCACCTTGAGGTCTTCAATAAAACTCAACTGACCTCCCCCCACAAATTTTCTTACTGTTGTTTTGCCGGGCTGGCTATGGGTGCCATCTTTCATTTCATAACTTTCTTACTTTCAGTTCATAAATGTACGTAATCGATGTATATATATATTTATATATATATAATTTGTTACCCTCATATAAATTTAACACACGACGCAAGGATGACGTTATTTAGTAAATAGTGGTAGTGGTGGTTGAGGACATATTTACATAAACACACATTAACACATAAGAAGGATGGTATACAGGGGAATTTAATTATTCAGCATGATCTTGGAAAAATAGGTACATTCACACACAAACATACATACACACACACATACTGACATAGTGAATACATATATGGTATATATTGTAACATATATGTAACTATTCATACGCATCGAGTCAGCCTTATCTGCATGTAACTTATACAGGAGATAATATAGTAGAATAAATAAGATGCACGTAAACATTAAGAAAACCACAGACACACGCACACACACATCTACTGCCAGGTTTAATAAAATTAATGATGATGATAATGATGATAATGATAACAACAACAACAAAAACAACAACAACAATAATAATAATAATAATAATAATAATAATAATACATCTAACAATATATAGATGGAACATAACTACATGAACACATACACAAACATATTCGCACACAGAAATTAAATATTCTTTTATTTGAAAAATAATGTCCGATATATTTAAAAAAACAAGACTTCCAAAGCTATTTAATAAGATGGTTTTTTTTTTGTTGTTTTCTGAAAATCGCAAATTTGTTGCTGATAAAAACAACAACAACCACAACAGAAAACAAGAAAACTGACGAGATTCAGCTACGTTGTTTCAATTATTTTCATTTTGGATTTTAATTCTTTAGCTTTATATAGTTTAAAATTTTATGTTGACAGAATTTACATAATCGGCCTTGATTTCTCAAATTTGTGATAAAATATTTGGTTGCAAAAAAGAGAAAGAACCCAACAAAAAGAAACTAAATAAGAACAAAAATGTCCCCATCACCAAAAAAAACACAAAAAAACATAACAAAACAAACCATTGGAAGTCATTGCTTTTACAAATGTTTCACTTTAAAATACATTATGGAGTGAATAAATTTTGCACAATTTTGCCATAATTGTCAAATCACACACACACACGCGCACACACATAACATACACACACACATATGTACGTATAAGTATGTATGGCATTCTGAGTTTCTCCTTGCAACTTCTAAAATGTCCAGTAATCGTTGGCGGTGTGAGAAAGGCACACCCCGCCAGTTCATATATATTTATACACTACAAAGCTATTGAAATTAGCTCTGCTAAGAAACAGGTTGAAAAAATAAGGAAGAAAGGAAAAAATCGTCTGACAAATGACTTGAATTATGTCAATGAAAACAGTATATATTTTTCTCTTTTTGTGTTTTCCCTTCCTTCGAGAGTGCATCACAAGAAAGATAATTAAAAGAAGCAAAGGAAATGAATAGAAAAAATATCAATAAAGGAAAAAAGAAAGCACTACTGAATTTTGAAAATGTTATCAGCAGTGTGGTGTGCTGTAGTTCTTTCATCGAAAATCTTTTGTTTAGGGTGCCAGGGCATGACGTTTACAACTGGGACTGAGAAAGCCAGACAGAAATAAGCATTGACTGGAAGAGTTGTTGTCTCCAACTGGACAACACGAACGTTGAGGAAGTATCAGTCAATGGCAAAACTCGAAAGACCAGCTTACTTCATTTCGTACCGTTCTTCAGAACTCTCACTAAAAGACTCTTTCTTAATTTCGGTAAATGGAACTAGTTTGTGTATCGTAGTCACGTTACATACCCATAAGTTCTATGCTTAAAGCATTAAAAAAAATACCAAAAATCAAACAAAAATCAGAAAACGAAAACGACAAAGTGTCTTACTCTGTGTCTACGCAATTCGAGTTTTGCCATTGTTCATACTTCTCAATGCCAGCTGGATTCTAGAAGATTCCTTCAAAGCACGTTCTCTTAAGGAATTACTAAAATCGCTTTATTTATTGTAATTGTTGATGTGTTCATACTGTCAGTCATTAGATTATATAAAACGATCTTAAAATCAGGAGCAGTTGATTATTATTATTTCTGTTTATCTCAAGTTTTGTTGGAACTCCTGGAGTCTTGTATGCGTGGCGGGCTTGCTACAATACCATGCTATCTATTCTTTTTAGCTATCTAATACTTTCCTGATTTATCATCATTAAATAATAAATAAAATAAAGAGATTATTATCATTATTATTATTATTATTGTTATTATTATTATTATTATTATTATTATTATTATTATTATTATTATTATTATTATTAGTAGTAGTAGTAGTAGTAGTAGAATTGTTGTTGCTGTTTTTTTTTGCTGTTGGTTGTTGCTATTATTGTTATCGTTGCCCTTAAGGCAAACATACTAATTATTATTAGTAGTATTCACTGGCTGATGACGATTTTGCGTTTGACAAAAGTGTCCAGTGGTATTTAATTGCTACATTTGAGTTGTGTGTTCAAATCTCACCAGTGCCGACTTTATCTTTCCTCCATCCGTGTATAGGACACCCGACCCCACCAAATATAAACCCCAGTAATATACTGGAAGAGAGACGATTGAATACTCTTGTCCCTAGAAATTTGTGTGACCCTATGGCGCTATATATATATATATATAAAATAATAATAATAATAATAATAATATTATTAATAATAATAATATTCATTATTATACCTATTACCGTAGTAACTCTTGGAATAGTTGTTGGTGTATCTCAAATATTCCGATGACTACCAAAGTTTAGTTGGACTATAAACAATTTTATTGTTACAAATCTAGGCAAAGATACGGTAAAAAAAACTATGCTTAGCTGAAGACATCTAATAAGAATGAAAAATGTGCGCTAGTATCGATCTTTCCTTCACTGCATGCTTATTTTCAACCCTTATTCAATTGAAATATAGACTGAGATACGGAAGGATCAACCAATACTTGTTTTGAGCACATTTCAGCGCTAATCCAATGTTTATTTCTCCCCAAATGCACAGTGACGAGACTTGTTTCATTAGGATTTTCTTGTGTGACACTTTACATGGAGAACTATGTGACTTAAAGATAATTATGCTAATATAATACACACACACACACACATACACACATACACACATACATACACATATCAATAACATAATGTTGTATATATATATATATATATATATATATAAATATATACATGCATACTTACACACATACATACATAAATATACTATATGTACATAAATGCATATATATATATATATATATATATATATATATATATATATATATATACATATATATATATATATACATATCTATATATCTTATAGTGATGTATATATATTTAATGTATAAATACATATATATGTATACGTATATGTACATGAACACATACATACACACTCACACACACATAGTAATGTACGTTCTAATAAGCTAATCAAAAAGTTCATTCAGTGAAAGTACTAACTAGAAAGTAGGTGGGGCTATGATCAATGTCATTGTAAAATAATGTATCTTCATATTGGCATATATATATATGTATATATATATGTGTATGTATTTTCACGTGTGCGTGCGTATATGTATATATATGAATGTATGTGGGATGTACATGTTTGTATACATGTGTGTGTACGTGCTTATATTATTTCTAATGTATACGCATGTTATTGCGCTATAAATACTTTCTTCGTATTCCACACCATCTTTTATTATTATTATTATTATTATTATATTATTATTATTATTATTATTATTATTATATTATTATTATTATTATTATATTATTATTATTTATTATTATTATTATATTTTAAAAGTTTTATTATTCTTATTAAATGTTACTTAATGTGATTTCCCTTGGTCGAAATGTTTTCATTGAGGTTTAAAAAATGTTGTATTTATATGTCTGCCTTATCACCATCATTTTACCATTCCATAATAATAATAATCGTCATTTTTGTTGCTGTTGTTGTTATTTTTCCTGTCTTTTTTATTATTCCACCTAACACGTGATTAACAATTCTTCTGGAGGTTTTTGGCAATCATATGGAAGACATACAACATACAAGTAGCATTCTGGACATCTATCTATCTATCTATCTATCTATCTATCTATCTATCTATCTATCTATCTATCTATCTATCTATCTATCTGTCTGTCTGTCTGTCAGTATATCTATCTATCTATCTATCTATCTATCTATCTATCTGTCTGTCTGTCTGTCTGTCTGTCTGTCTGTCTGTCTGTCTGTCTCTCTATCTATCTTCCTGTGTATCTGTCTATCTATCTCGCCATCTTTGTGTGTGTGTGTGTGTGCATCTGTCTGTCTATCTGTCTGTTAAGCAGTTTATCTATCTATCTATCTGTCTGTCTGTCTGTCAAGCAGTTTATCTATCTATCCACCTACCTGTCTGTCTGTCTGTCTGCCTGACTGATTTGCTTGTATGTATGCTTACATTTGCATGAATGCTTCTCTGTCTCTATGAATGTATGTGTTTGCTTGTGTGTGTGCATGTATTCGTTTATATAATTAAATGGGTGCCATATTTATTACTGTTTTTTTCTAAAAGTAAATATAGGAACAAACAAACAAACAAACAAACAAACAAACAAACAACTTAAGAGAACAGCAGAATCTCTCCTAATCCAGAGTAACAACTTGAAGAGTTCACACGTCAAGGGAGAGAATGAGAGGAAATTTAAAATAATATAAAAATGGTCATTAAGAATCAAGCAGTGAAGCACGGATCCACCCACATAATACCATGAATCTCTTTTGTATGTTTATATTTAATAACTTACTCCTAATGGAGTTTTGTTTTTCTCTCTCTCCCATATCGAAAAAAAAAATCAAACTTTGTTCAAATTCAAATATGTAAAAATTCTTGTATTTCCAAAATTTAGTCCTTTGATCAGTGTTAGCTTTCGTATAAATTTTTAAAGAATGATTTTCTGTCAGTTCTTGTTCTTCGTGTTCTTCTTCACCAATTCTAGGTTATTGGAATGGCTTGTGTTTAATTCCAATCTCTTAAGAGGACTGAAAAATTGTGGGTCCAACCGCTTTTATCTGTTTTTCGTTTTCACCTTTCGTTTTATGTTGTTTATGAAAAATAGAACTTAGTTACCGTATTTTGTTGCTGTTTCTTATTTCAAATTCAATCTTTCGGTTTATGTCTCTTGCTCTGAGTGTGTGTGTGTGTGTGCAGGATTTGCAGGCTTGTGTATATGGGAGTTCATACATGTATATGTGTTTATATACACATATGTACATATATATTTTATAGACATATACGTGTGTATAAATACGTGTATATATATATGTGTGTGTGTGTGTGTGCACCTCTGTATGCCTGAGTGTGTATGTGTGTGTGTGTGTGCATA
>NC_043000.1:31695881-31703381 GCF_006345805.1 Octopus sinensis | reverse complement strand
AGCTGGCAGAAACGTTAGCACGCCGGGGGAAATGCGTAGCCGTATTTCGTCTGCCGTTACGTTCTGAGTTCAAATTCCGCCGAGGTCGACTTTACCTTTCATCCTTTCGGGGTCGATAAATTAAGTACCAGTTAAGCACTGGGGTCGATGTGATCGACTTTATCCGTTTGTCTGTCCTTGTTTGTCCCCTCTGTGTTTAGCCCCTTGTGGGTAGTAAAGAAATACATGTTTGTATGTATGTGTATGTGTGTGTGTATGTCTGTATATGTATGTGTGTGGAGATGCGTGGCTTAGTGGTTACAGTATTCAGCTCACGATTGTAAGGCCAGGAGTTCGATTACCGGCTGCTGGTTAAGTCCTTGAGCAAGATATTTTACTTTGCAATACTCCAGTCCATTCAGCTGATAAAGATGAATTGTACCTGTAATTTACGAGGGGCCAGCTTTGTCACATACTGTATGACGCTGAATCTCCAAGAGAATTACGCTAAATGTACACGTGTCTGTGGAGTACTCAGCCACTTGCACGTTCATTTCATGAACAGTCTGTTCCTTGGATCGGATCAACTGGAACACTCGTCAACGTAACCGACGGAGTTCCCGGCTTGGCTGTGTGGTAAGAAGTTTGCTTCACAACAACAAGGTTCCGGGTTCAGTCCCACTATGTGATACCCTGAGCAAGTGTCTTTTACTATAGCCCCGGGTCGATGAAAGCCTTCTTCATCTTGTTTGTAAGCTGTTTGTGGGTGCATCGCATTTTCGGTAGGTATTGTATTGTTAATTCTAACATCGGCAAGAAAGGATTCACTCTGCTGTTTGATGTACCAGCCCAGACTCTTCTTTTCGTTGGCAACACAGATCTTGCATCCTATGAGGCTTCTTCCTCTGCTGTTCCTTGGCACATACAGTTTGTCAGTATCGCTTTTGGGGTGTAGTTCCTTGTTAATTGTCATCACTTTTCTAGTTTTTCTGTCCATTTCCTCTAGCTCATTCTTTGTTCACCTAAGAACACCTGCGCCATATCGCATTAAGGAACCAGCCTATCTGTTCATTGCCCTGATTTTGTTTTTCCCATTGAGCCTACTTCCCATAATTAATTTGGTTTGTTTTTATATTGAGCCTTCTTCCCATAATTACTCTGCTTTCTCTTACGCGCGCATGGTATTGTAATCGCTCATCTTTGTGTCTTTGCAAAATTATTGGAAAACGGCTGAACGGATTTTCACCAAATTTGGCAGAAATACATCAATGGGTGAGTGGCTGGAAATGATAGCAATTTGGTTTGATTATCTTCAAACATACATAAATACATACATAGATATGCAACTGTGTGTATGTGTGTATATGAGTGTGTGTGTGTGTGTGTGTGTTGCTGCGCATGCGTGTGTGTGTGTGCATATGTGTGTGCCTCCGCATGCGTGTGTGTGTGCAGTGATGGATTCGAGGGTTTCGTTTATTTACGAGTTAGTTTTTAAATTTCACCGGAGCATAAATACCTATAATGTTGGTGCTTAAAACAAAATAAATAAATAAATTTAAAAAATCAATAAATAGTTGAACCTACAGATTTCCCGATAAGCAATTAAAAAGCATGAGTAAGCAACGCATTGTAAACCACTCTATAATTTCCGAAAAAATTCTGGATTCCATGAAATATACTTTTTAACAGACTGGAACGAAGTTCCCCACCAATACACCCAAACTATACGTGCTATTTCCCCTCTCTGCCCTTCGTACCGCTTCTATTGTGGTCTCTGTCCCTTCATTCCACATCCAGTTCTCTCAGCATAATGTCACTTTGCCAAGTTACCTTGTGCTTAAGGTGTCCGTCTCGCAATCACAATGTTGTGGGACCAAATCCTGCCTCGGAGGACGTGTTGCGTTCTTGTGCAAGACACTACGTTTCATGTTGTTTCACTTTCGACAGCCATAAATAAGTACCAGCTGACTACTGGTGTAGCTTTCTCCTCCTTCTCCTCCCTCTTATATCCTTGATATGCTAGCTGGGTCAATTAGGATGAGACTGAGTGGTTGTCTATGCGCAGCACGACCACATAACCAACAAGAGCATAAAAATATGGTACACGTCACTAAGCCGTACTCGTTCACCAGTGACAGCCCTCTATATTACACCACACCCATCTCTTCTCTTGCTAACCAAACTATACAACGACTGAGTCAAAATCTTCCTGCTATAACTTCGTCCCTCTGGAATTTGTATCTGACCATATCTTTCCTGCAAGTATTAACTTTTAACTGTACAAAACGAACACCAGCATTATCGGTCTCGTTAATCTCGGAGGATATACCGACTAATTATCAAATCTCAATATCGCAATTTTAAAACCGAGCTGGTAGCATATTCAGAATCACTTGATTTACACAGCATAATAAGAGTGAGGTCTACGTGGTCACCGGAATTACTAGAGAGAGCAGCCGCCTTTCTTTTAACCCCACATTACTAATTTAAAGAAAAAAATACACTGGCTAATGTAGTTCCAAAATAAGTCTTCCTGAATAGTGAGAATGTCATTGGGTTGGATTCTTCTGATAATAGGTTTGATAGGTCAAAGATTGACCTGAGACTAAATAAATTCCATGGGCTGTTCATTCATAGGAGTCTTTCCAAAATAACTCTTCATATTGAACTCTACTATTCCCTCTAGTTAACTCTCTCATACCGTCTCTGATGAAGGAATATTCCTAATATCCCAGAAACTACTTTCTCTTTATAAATGTCCTATAAATTCCACACAGCCTTGGTTTTGATGTCTCATCTTATTTAACACACACACACACACACACACACACAGACACACACACACAACACACACACACACACACACACACACATATGTTTTCCATATTATATTTTAGATTTATAAAGTCTCATATCTTGATAGTGTGAGGACTAGACTTTCCGTTGACAAGCCCCTCTTGTATATACAACATATTATTATTGATATTTATTTGACGTCAGGTCAGCAAAGATCCGTCAGCTCATACCGAAGGGTATTACAGCTCTGATTATTAAAATTTTCTATACGAGGCATTATACCGTCTAAAGTATCCGTCTATGTTTAACAGTGTATTGTGTAATTTGGTGTACATGTTGTTGCTGTTTCTAGTTTTATGGTTGTGCTTGCTTGCAAAATATATATTTGACAGAAGCAAACACCTCGTTTGCTGAGGATGATAAATGGTCAACTTTAGTGCCATATTAACAGCGATACATCACCAAGATTGTATAGAAGAAGATGATTTATGAACCTATAACTCTCCGAGCCATTTTAGTTTTACAGATGCATATCACTGCTGTGATCGTCAGCTTTTTGTTCTACAACGATTATGTGTCTCCGTCACGCACTCGATTCATTAGTGCAGGAGATTCTAGGAAACTGGTGTTTCGTAATGTGACTTATTAACAAAAAGCACCCGAATACTTCTGACTGAACACAAAGTCGAGGTAAAGAGGAGCTATTTTCATATGACGAACACAGTCTACTTTGGAATCTGGCGGAAGGCATTGAGAATAAATCTACAAGTCAATATTTCTATCATATCCATACTATTTTTCCAATTATCTCATTTATTTTCTTGTCTAAGCTATATTCGGGGTATTTAGTTAAGGGAGAGTAAGGCTTAGGGGTACATTTTACATCCGCATGTTTTTTGTGCAAGTTATGGCAAGGTTTGATATGTCCCCAGGATCGCTGAAACAATATTTTATAGATTTAATTAAAATAGCAATTTCTTTGTTCGGAACTAACTCACACTAACATACGACACACACACATTCACTCGCGTGTACATACATAAAGATAGAAAGAGCAAGAACGAAAGACGAGAGGGAGAGAGAGGGAATATTAAAACGTTTGGTGTCGAATAAGTCAGCGTCGATTCAGCGGCGCCAAACAGTCGGCTCCAAAACTGCCGCGCCAAAACTGCCGCGCCAAAACGGCCGCGCCAAAACGGCCGCGCCAAAACGGTCGCACCAAAAGGTCTCCTACTCGACTTAATGGTGTGGTTTTGGAGTCATTAAGCCATACCACTTCAAACTGAAAGGTGTGGCATTGGAGAGATAATACTTTTTTAAATATCTTGTATTACTGATTGCATTTGTGAGTGAATTCGAATTGGAAATGCAACGTTCCAGTGATGCTGCAGTGCGTAGTAAATGCATGCTACTGCACCATAGCATGGTTTAGTTTTAGTCGCATCATGCTGTTCGCCAACAATCTTATCTCAACAACTGCTTTGACATTCATTTAGAGATGACAGAATCCTAATAAACACATACAAACACATACATGCGCATGAACGCACACACACACACACACACACACACACACACACACTTACATCGCAGCAGTTGGCGATTATTCTGTATATTAGCTTACACGTATCACATCTCTGTTCCTACATCGATATTTACTTACCAAACATCATCACCGCCACAGCCACAAACCGTCACCGACACCGACAACTAACCCGACCGAATAAATACACAGATGTATTCGCCGAAATATAGCCAAATAATTATATATATATATATCGAATACATAACGGTTGGATAAGAATCAACATATTTGTATGTTTGTATACTTGTAGCTCTTCTCTCTCATCTCTTTCTTTACTCGCTCCATCTCTCTCTCTCTTTATACACACACACACACACACACACACACACACACACACACACACACACACACACATATATATATATATATATATACATACATGCACATCATATATGTATATTGATATATAAGTATTCCATATATGATATATATATATATATATATATATATATTTATATATATATATATATATATATATTATAATATATATATATATATATATATATATATATATATATATATATGAGTATGTGTGTATGTGATATATGTAAATATACGTGTGCATGTATATATGTTTATTTCTATATTATAATGTATATATATTCATACATGTATATATATATACGCACATATATACCCACATACACGTATATACATCATACAACAAATGTATTTATATATATGTTCATGCACATAGGCATATACACGGATTCACACAAATATATAAATATATAGAAATGCTTATATGTTCATATATGCACACAAACACACACACACACAAACACACACACACACACACATATATATATATATATAATGTGTGTATATATATCTATATATATATATATATATATAGATATATATAAAATATGTATATATATATATATATTTATAACCGTGTATTGAAAAATGTTTGTGTCTACCGCTTAAGTGTATGTATTTGTTTGTGTGAATGTGTGTGCATGAATATCTGTGCGTGCGGGGGTAAGGTGTGTGCGTGTCACCTGATATTTTGAAACTAATATTACCCCAGTTTAGCTGTTATTATAACATATCGATCGCTCAAAAGTTGTAGCAGAAATAAACTACCTATTAACAACCACACGTACGTCGTTGTAACATTATAATAGGCACATAGAAGATACATATATGCGTGTGCGCGTGCGTCGCCCGTATCTATATATTTGTGTTTGTGTGTGTATATATATATATATATAAATATATATATATATTATATATATATATATATATATATATAATATATTGTATATCTATCCATACGTATGTATGTATGTTTGTTTGTATGTATGCGTCTATGTATGTATAGTATCTGCTATTTTTGTGCATATGTATGTCTGAATTTCCCTCTCTACGCATCACCAAAGCACACGAAGCACACAGCGCGTACACACGCACACATACATAACTAATATATCAGTGGAGCATGGGATAATATATATATATATATATATATAAGATATATATGTATAAAGAAGAATAGATATACATATATACATGCATTATATTCCTAATCAAACAAGTGGGCTTTGGTGTTAGAGAAACACAGAATAATGTGAGGTAGTTACCACTATATAGGTACACTGCATATCGCGAGCAACACGATAGTGTGCTATTTATCATCGACAAAGAACTGCTTAACTCCCAAGCTAAGCTAACCTCTCATATCTCTCGACTTTTCTTTCTTCCTTATCGCATCACCTTGTTCAGCTGGAGCATGGGCCATATCTATGATCCAGCATAGTTTTGTTTTTCTCTCTCAATTAAGACTATGTCCGGTTTCCTGTTCTCTATCTCATGGTCGACACTGGATCATCAATCCCATAGGATCTTTGCATCTGTTTTCTGTCGACGATATCTTCAGGTTTGTGGTCGGACCATGTTTGCTCTGTCCAAGTTCATACTTTGTTGCAGAGGTCCAATTGAACAGCTGGCTATATTGTCGTGGCGTCTCTTACATTACAAATTACTTGGGGTTTAGTGCGCGTATTGGCTGCTGAGTACATATGTGCACCAACGTTTCAGACCGTTATGTCATACTGTGATTCATCTCTTGTCACAGACTGTCCTATGTGCCACTGTCATCATTTTCTGAAGGTCTCTTCTGTATTTCAGTAGTTTTGTTCATAGTTGCTTGCTCTTGGGCAGCACAGATTAGAGCCTCCGTTTCCGCTTTAAATCACTTTTAGTCATCCACAGCCATCATCTTTCTCTGTCGGAACTTATGTTCAACATCCTTATGGAATTAACCATGCATTCTTTTCTTTACCCACCTATTTTCAGTTTCATCCGTTTTCAATTTCTTGTATAGTGCTTTATCTTTGCAATCTCTCATCCTACAAAAGCCTGACCTTCTTACTTCTAATAATAGCGGTTCTGTGGCATTCGTATTATTATTATTATTATTATTATTATTATTATTATTATTATTATTATTATGTTTGACTTTTGCTTTGTATTTGTACAAGTTGGCTCCAGGTCACATCGAGAGACCTCAAGAGACAAAAAGTTAGAAGTTCATGCTGGTGTTAAGCGTAGGGTGCCATATATTTGGTTTTGCACAAAATATTGTTCTCGGGAATGTTTAAGAAAACATAAGACAATTATGAGTTTGTTTTAAAATTTAAGATTACATAGAAAGTATTTTAAGTAGGATATGGGCAGTTTCCATGAGCGCTATCTTTTGAATTTTTGCCATTTTGGGGTTTCCTGGTATCTGAGCTAGGCAGCAATCAGCCCCTTTCGCGATCATTCGGGTACCTATGACAATAGGTATTGTTTTAGTCTTCAGGTTCCACATTTTGCTAATTTCTATTTCAAGATATTTATATTTGCTCAGTTTTAGGTAGGTCTTGACCTATATATTTATGTCAATTGGGACAGTCATATCAATGAGGAGGCATAATTTTTGATTAATAATAATAATAATAATAATAATAGCAGTAGTAGTAGTATTAGTATTAGTATTAGTAGTAGTAGTAGTAGTAGTAGTAGGTGTCTAGGTCACAATTGGCCTAGATACCTACCTGAAAAACTCTGAGGACTGGATGTTAAAACTTGTCTCAAAACATGAAAACAAAGAAAGCATCATACCAGTAACAATGCAGGCAAAGGAATATCTA
>NC_043000.1:31681619-31695781 GCF_006345805.1 Octopus sinensis | reverse complement strand
TATGTGGCTTACTCCGGTAATATATAATAATATATATATATATATATATATATATATATAGTATATATAGATATATATATAGCATGTATTCATACCCTACCTACACATGCACGCAAGCACACACACTCACTCACACACGAACGCACATACACCCACACACAGAGTATCAAATGTAAGTAAATGTCACATTCTAACAAGAATTCAACACAGCAAATGTCACCATTTCCGACCCATGAAACAGGTGGAGAGTTTCATGAACTCGTAAGGAGTTGCAGTTTGAAATCTGGTTCCGTTGTTGGCTTTCAAAGAGTTCGTAGTGAGAATCGGACAACTCTTACTATTTTAGTGTATTTCAAAGATAAGAGATTGTTGTGGCGATGTGGGAGGAAACAAGAAGCCATAATTGATTGACAATCGCTAAGTCAGAACACACATACAAACATACAGATACAGATGCATGCATGTGCTTGTATATGTGCATGTGCGTGTGTGTATCTGTGTGGTGAATATATATATGTATATATATATATATATATATATATATATATATATATATTATATATATGCATATGCATTGTTTTCAGATGTGTGTGTACAATATATATTATATAAAGATTAAATATATATGTATATATATACGTATATATATATATATATATGTATACGTATGTAAATGTATGTATATATGTATATGTATATACACAGACACGTACAAACACAAACTCTCTCTCTTTCTCTCTCACACACACACATATATATGTTGAAATACACACATACACATACGTATATATATATATATATATATATGTGTGTGTGTGTGCGTGTGTGTGTGTGCGTGTGTGCATGTATGTGTGTGTAAAGAAATAAGAATATGTATATATTTGCAATATATTGCTGGTTGAGAACAAATCAAATCACGGACTCCATCGAGATCTTCACACAATTTGGTGGATTAATTCATATATTTTAGTAAGTTGCTGACTGCAACGGATGTATATATATGTTCCGCTTGGTTGTGATATCTTCAAGATCCCTCATTCGTGTGGAACGAACAACGCAGCCATTGCAATCCACACACACACTGATACACATGCACTCACACACATGTTTCTATGTCTGTGTGTGTGTGTTGGTGTAGATGTATACATTCAATAATATCACCGAAAATGTTGAGTGATATATATATATATATATATACATATATACACACACACATATATATATATATATATATATTAATATATATATATATATAGGGAGAGTTACGAAAAAAAAAACAAAAGACGAAGACAGGTGGTGTACAAAACAAACAGATGTATTAGTATAACGCTCGGGAATAGAAAAAGTCTCGCACGTTTCGAGCCTACGCTCTTCTACAGAAAGGGACACAGAAAAAACAAGGGGAGAAAAAAATGTGTGTAGTGGCTAACGATCTATCATGGCGTGTATATATATATATATATATATATATATATATATCAATACAAATATGTAAATACATGTTTATGTATATAAAGTATGTATATAAAAGAAAGTGTGTAGATTTTCCATCTTAATGTTATTAGTTTCTTATCTTAAGAAATAGAATACGTATTTCTTTACTACCCACAAGGGGCTAAACACAGAGAGGATGAACAAGGACAGACAAACGGATTAAGTCGATTATATCGACCCCAGTGCGTAACTGGTACTTATTTAATCGACCCCGAAAGGATGAAAGGCAAAGTCGACCTCGGCGGAATTTGAACTCAGAACGTAAAGACAGACGAAATACCGCTAAGCATTTCGCCCGGCGTGCTAACGATTCTGCCAGCTCTCCAGGAAATATAATACCGTTCTGTCGAAGGTCTCCTTAGGGACAACGTGTTAGTCACGTGAGTAAGGCAATATTAACATAAAACTTGGTGAAGCAAATAAATCTTTTAGAAAACAGCTTCTTAGTAAATGCGGTTTCATTACAAAAATTGTATCCAAAGAGTATCTTTTAGAATATGCTAGCATGGGAAGAGAGCCAATTTGGACAGCATCACTTCCGAGACATACATCAAGATATAAAGCATAGTCACCATTACACAAACTTGCAGAACTTGCAGAAACGTCAAGAAATGTCTATCTACAAGATCTTATCTTTTTTATGGTTGTGCATATACGGCAAGCTCAATACCATCTGATGTTAGTGAGAAGAATTATGCGGGTTTACAAGAAATACTTTTAAGATCCGATACAATCAGCACATACATTCTTTTAAGTATAGAGAAAGAAGTAATTGCACCTCACTCTTTGTGATCTGAAAGATCATAAATAGCAAGAGACTCTAGCAACCGAACAAATTATCAGCTTCTTTTGAATAAATAAACTTTACTAGAAGTACAGGCAACTCTTTATAATCTAGTACCTTTTAAGTATGTGTATTCTGAGATTGGTCAATTGACAGAGTCGTTAGATTGTCAGATAGATGTACCGTGTTGTTCTCTATGCACTAGATTCAAATCCTTCCGCGTTCAAGTTTGCATTTCATCCTGTCAGAGTCGAGAAATAAAGTTCCAATTAAGAATAAGAGTTAGGGGAATTGTCAGCGCGCCAAATAGGATGCTTTGCGATATTGGGTTTGGTTCTCTGCATTATTGGGTCATCAATGAGCTGGACTGTATTGGCCATTGTCATTTCACTGGACCACATCAATGGAGCGTAACACGAAGATCTACATGCAGGGGCAACAGCTGATCTTTTCGAAAACAAACTGTATCTCAATATACAACATGGAAATTAATGAGAAAAACGTTTGAAGTTATTGAATGTCGTGTTACGGCGCGATTCTCAACAACGTAGAATTCTGTAATACGATGATGCGGAAGTTAGTATTTTGAAAAACTGTTGTCAGCTAAGTCCGTCGTATGGATCATACAGTCGCCTTCCTCTGTGTGGTGGTCATAGCAAAAGAGATTTTAGGGAAAGAATTGAAAGACGCCTTCCGCTTCGGTAGTTTCTTCAAGTTCTACTTAAAGAAGAAGGTGAGGGTTGTTAAGGAGGAGCCCTTGATGGGCCGAGGAAACGGGGGAACTCACAGCCTGATCACGAGGGCCGGACAACACAAATGAGAGAGAGAGAGTGTACATGCACTCGATAGTCACAGTATTCCTGGATGGCTTCCTTGGTTGGCCCTTCATATCAATTCCGCCCCACGTATTGAGATAATTCGTTTGTTATGTATTTGGCCTGTTTCTTTTTTCCTCATCGATTTTGCAAACTCCTTCCGCCATCATTTTTGCTATTTGTCCTTGAAACGTCCTCTCATCTGCCACCCTTGAGGAAGGAAGATATAAAATTGAACAAGGACAACAGCAACAACAAGAAACATAACCATAACAACAATAACAACAACAACGATGTTCATGATAGTTGTTATTGTTGTTGTAGCAAACAAAGTAGTTTAGAGGTGCCTGGAGAGTTGAGTCCGTGACTCGATTACAATTCATTTACAAAGATTAAAGTCTTGGGCAAAGAAAGAAAAGAAACACACACGCCTGCAGACACATACACGTTCAATAAAAAAGCGAAGAATATATATTAAAAAAAAAAACGGTAACTATGAACGTAATCATGTTTTTTTAATATTTTCCTGGGAGTCCTTACAAATTCCAGGTTTCATGTCTTTCTACAGAAATCAATATTATTTCGTTAAGTCGTCGTTTTCGTCACGTGGATCGCTTATCGAAAGGAACTGGAATAAGATATCGATCAGTGCCTATTGAACAGTGGATTCTGTTCAGTTATCGTGTGATCTCTAGGTAGGTTGTTCTCCGTTATTTAGCCAAGAAACTAAACTGGCTTAATGTAACTATCGGTATCAAGGGAAGAAAGACAGTGTGTTCCACTGTAATAATAAACACGACCACAAAAATCGATATATAATCGATAGAACATTGATCTAGTGTGTCAGCCTTCAAGCTTACCGTAATCAGATCTGTTTGCCGGTATCGATGACCAATACGACACCAAAAAATAATCGCCAATAACAAGAGGGGAAAGACCAAGTAAGGAGAATTTCGTTCCCTGTTTTGCTCATCGTCGTTGTTATTTCTTCTGTTGCTGCTTGTTTGTTTGTTTGTTGAGCGAAGCGGTCTTCGTCCCAGAGCTCGCAAGATCGCGCCTCTGTAGTGGGAGAAGTCCGAAACGTAGACCTTTGCCATTCGTAAGACCCGCAGAAGAGAAAGCAGGTCAACCCCCGACACCATCGACGGATGGATAAATGCGCATCCAGGCTCAACGGTTGCGTAGGAAGTCGGGGACAAGAAACAGAAAGAAAGAGTGAGAGAAAGTTGGGGCGAAAGAGTACAACAGGGGTCCCCACCGCCCCCTGCCGGCGCCTCGTGGAGCTTTAGGTATTTTCGCTCAATAAACACACACAACGCCCGGTCTGGGAATCGAAACCGCGAGTCCGCTGCCCTAACCGCTGGGCCATTGCGCCTCCACTTTCTGTTGCTGCTATCGTTGATGTTGCTATCGCTGATGTTAATGTTGTTATCATTGATGATGCTATCGTTGCTATTAATGTTGCTACTTTTGTTGGTGCTACGATGGCAAATGCTGTTGCTATTGTTGTTATAATTGCTGAGTTATTACTGTGCCTCCTTTTATTGTTGTATCTCTCATCCTTGCTAATGCTATTGATGTTGTTGTTGCCACATGTTGCTATGGCTGTTTCAATTCTTGTTGCTATTGCTACCATCATTGATATTTCTGTGACTACTGATCTTGCTATTCAGTCATCGAAGTTATTACTGTTGCTATTTTTCATGCCAATGCAATGTCACAACTGTTGCTAATGCTATTGTTAGTATCCTGTTGTTGATATTACAGTCCTTACTGTTGTCGATTCTGATGTATTTGCTGCTATGACCTTGGCAATCGTTGCTGTTGTTGTTGCTATTAAATAAATCGCAGCAAAATTGATGAGTAAACATTTTGATTGTCTGGATAACATCTTCACTGAAGTTGTTTGGTCGATTGAATTTAGTTTCATATCATTCTAAAACACATCACACCGCACTAGACCACCCCACACTCCAACACCCCACCACACTGCAATATCCACCCCCCTCCCAAGACACTTCTTGTTATTAGTTACAGAGGTCGAAATTTTCCAGAAGATATTTCATCAAACCTGTTCATCTGAGGTGGGTTAATCTGTTGACAGAAATGGGATAATATATTGTGTGAGGTGGTTTACTGTCTCATGAAAGTCATTTATATGTTTTCTGTGAATTGGGTTAACATCTTGTTCAAAGTGAGTGTATATGCGGTGTGAAATGGGTTAAGTCATTGACAGTTGTAGGTTAATACGATGTGAGTTGTAATATCTTGTCAGAATATTGCATGTGTGAGTTAATAATAAATAAAGTGTACAGAAACGGGTTAATGGCGGGCTGGTTGGTAAGTCATCATTTCGTGGGAAGTGAGTTCATTTATCCATCATCATCATCATCATCATCATCATCATCATCATCATCATCATCATCGTCATCCTCATCGTCATCATCGTCATCGTCATCGTCATCGTCATCATCATCGTCGTCATCATCGTCATCATCATCCTCATCATCATCACCATCATCGTCATCGTCATCGTCATCATCATCATCATATCATCATCATCATAGTCGTCATCGTCATCGTCAAACATCATCATCATCATCATCGTCATCGTCAACATCATCACATCGTCATCATCATCGTCATCGTCGTCATCGTCATCGTCGCCATCGTCATCATCATCATTATCATCATCATCATCATCATCATATAGAAGCTGTGCTAGGTGACATACACATGTATGCACACATATTTAGGTATATATGCTTATTTATATACACACACACACGCATACGTGTTTGTGTGTGTGCGTGCGCGCGTGTGTGTACATGCATACGAACATACATGTTTTTGTCTGTTATTTTTACATTGATTAAAGGTGTAACAGGTAACAGAGCCATTGTCATCATTTATGCATTAGTTAGGACAACACTATCAGAACAACAACAACAACAACAGTGGCCAGTTGATCGTCTCTAATGCTGTTTCATCGATTACAACTGCTGTACTGATTACACATGATCGTGATTACAACCAGCGTAGTAGTTGTAGTAGTAGTAGTAGTAGTAGTAGTAGTAGTAGTAGTAGTAGTATTAGTAGTAGTGGTTGTAGTGGTAGTAGTAGTAGTAGTTGTAGTAGTTGTAGTAGTAGTGGTGGTGGTGGTGGTAGTAGTAGTGGTGGTAGTAGTAGTAGTGGTGGTAGTGGTAGTAGTAGTAGTTGTAGTAGTAGTAGTAGTAGTTGTAGTAATAGTAGTAGTTGTAGTGGTAGTAGTAGTTGTAGTAGTAGTAGTTGAGTAGTAGTAGTAGTAATAGTAGTAGTGGTAGTAGTAGTAGTAGTAGTGATGTGGTGGTGGTGGTGGAGGTAGCAGCAGTAGTGGTGATGTGGTGGTGGTGGTGGTGGTGGAGTTAGTAATAGTAGTAATGATGTGGTGGAGGTAGTAGCAGTGATGTGGTGGTGGTGGTGGTCGATATACTTCAGTAAACACAACTGTAACAATTACCTGGATAGAAACCACAAATTGATTTGTATTAATTATAAATAAAACACCAGTAATGGCGGTGGTGATGGTGGTGATGTTGGTGGGGGTGGGCGAGGGTAGACACACACACACACATCAAGCATGCTGGACAAATTGCCTTGTTGGATTTAGTTCAGTCCCTTTACAGCGTCCATAAGATAAATCGCCATCATGTCGTGAACAGGGGTGAGTGAACCTTACTGACGCTCCCTTCGAGCAACATAGCCTATGGTCCAATGAGGGGCAGTACGAGAAGCTCTTATCTATCTAATATTATCAATCAATGAATTAATCTATCTATCTGTCTGTCTATCTGTCATGTATGTCTGTCTTGTATGTATGTATGTATGTATGTATGTATGTATGTATGTATGTCAGGACACTTTCGAGTGCTACTGGTAACATGTAACCCAGTACAACCTGTTGCATGGTCGGGTCGTCGGCGACTAAACCGGCAACCCCACCAAGCTTGCTTGGTGAGGAGGGTGTTTATTGGATACCCTGCGGGATGAAAAACAAAACCCGTCAAAGAGCGGAGGAACTCTTGAGAGTCAACGGCCATCCAATAAATGTCTTAAGGCTGTATCATGCGCGGGGACATAGAAATAATCGGACTGAATACCCGATCGCGCGGTAAAACCATTGGGAGTGAAGGACCCCTAGCCTTTGTTAGGGCATCCTTCTAGGAGAAGGTAACTCAGGTAACTGGGATAACTCCGACATAAAACCTGCGGCTCAGTGGTTACCGATGATGTTGACTTGTCCTTCTTTTCGGATTATGGCTGCTGTTGCTTAGTGAGTGGGATTGACTCAGTGCACAGCCTTTCCTCACTTAAAAAACATATTCTTGCACAGGCATTGCACGATAACAACATTGATTAAGCTTCGTGCAATGGCCATACTCGATAATGAGGAGGAAGCCACCATGTATGTGTGTGTGTATGTATATATGCTCTCTTTCACTTTTTAATTTAGACACGTTTAAATCGGTCACCTTTTATGGTGGCAAAGTTGTGAAGGCATTCATCTTGTTTTGTTCATTCCCAAATATCGTGGTCATTTCTTGTGTATGAATTAAAGATTTGCGTTCTCTCCCCAAAACCCCAAGTTCAGCCATACTTTGCTCCAGACCGGTCGGTATCTATCCTGTTGTTCCAATAATAGGTATGAAGCTAAAAGTGTATATTTGGTACTGGATTTGCAAAGTCCTTAGATGTCCTCTTTCTCTTGTATTTCTCTAACAAAATCAGTGTCCAGAATGAGGCTGATGTCCACAACAGAACATTTCTTTCCTTTCTGGTCCAACAACAATATTTGACAGTTGTATTTTACCTTGGGGGCTGTTTTAATTTTATATGTGTATGTATGTTATCGTTCAGTCTTATTTCAAGATTTCTTGCCAATAGAGAAACAGCCGGTTTCTAACCTAGATTCAAGGTTTCTTCATTGGAATTTCAACATCAACAACAGGGTATTTTTGTTTGTATGTATGTATGTATGTATGTATGTATGTATGTATGTATGTATGAATCTATCTATCTATCTATCTATCTATCTATCTATCTATCTATCTATCTATCTATCTATCTATCTATCTATCTATCTATCTATCTATCTGTCTGTCTGTCTGTCTGTCTGTCTGTCTGTCTGTCTGTCTGTCTGTCTGTCTGTTTGCTTATTTGTCTGTCTGTCATTATTTATCTAAAGGCGGTGATGTGGCCGAACCGTTAGTAAGCCGGGATAGATGTTTAACGGTATTTCTCCCGTCTTTACGTTCTGATTTCAAATTTAATCGAGGTCGACTCTGCCTTCCATCATTTCGAGGTCGACAAAATAAGTACCAGTCATGTACGGTGGTCGATGTCATTTCCCCTCCCCTCAAAAACGGATGGCCCAATGCCAAAATTTGAGCTATCTAAAATTATTGATAATCTATCCTTATTTATCTACATATCTTACATTATTTACATCTTACAATTGTCTTTATATCTATCGCCATCAATATAATAACATTATCAAACTAAGACTATCCATGTACGTAACATTATTGACATATCGAACATTATCAAGCTAACACTATCTAAGAATATTTACCTACACAACATTATTGACATATCTAACATTATCTCTAACATTATTTAACATTCTTTATCTAACATTATTGATATATTTATCATTATCGATCATTATCTCATAACATTATCTCGCTAACAAATACAAACCACTATTGTCACAACAGCTTTCTTGAGAAACGAGAAATCCCAATAGAATATCAATATTTTCCACATACTTTTCTTACATACTCCTTTAAGGCGACCAACAGAATCATCAGACAGTCAGATAGCATGTATTGACGTATCTAAGCCAAATTGCTGCATTCTGAGATCAAATCCCGCTCCTATAAACAGCCTATTCATGATAACAAAAGCTCATTTCTTTACTGCCCACAAGAGGCTAAAGATAGAGGGGACAAACAAGGACAGACAGATGGATTAAGTCGAGTACATCGACCCCAGTGCGTAACTGGTACTTATTTAATCGACTCCGAAAGGATGAAAGGCAAAGTCGACCTCGGCGGAATTTGAACTCAGAACGTAGCGGTAGACGAAATACCTATCTCTTTACTACCCACAAGGGGCTTAAAACGAGGGACAAACAAGGACAGACAAACGATTAAGTCGATTATATCGACCCCAGTGCACAACTGGTACTTAATTTATCGACTCCGAAAGGATGAAAGGCAAAGTCGACCTCGGCGGAATTTGAACTCAGAACGTAGCGGCAGACGAAATACCGCTAAGCATTTCGCCCGGCATGTTAACGTTTCTGCCAGCTCGCCACATGACAACGAAAGCTGACATGCTATATCTGTCTGTCTGTCTGTCTGTCTGTCTGTATGTATGCATGTATGTATGTATGTGGCTTGGTGGTTAGGGCATTCAATTGGCGATCGTAAGGTCGTCAGCTCTATTCCCAACAACGCGTTGTGTCCTTGAGCAAGACACTTTAATCCACGTTACTCCAGTCCACTCGGCTGGCAAAAATGAGTTGTACCTGTAATTTCAAAGGCGCTAACCTTTCAGAGAACTACGTTAAAGCTACTCGTGTGCCTGTGGAGTACTCAGCCACCTGGTTTCTCTGGATCAACTGGAACATTGGTCGCCGTAACCGACGGAGTCTCAATATCACTGACACATCAATAATGATGTATAGAGTGATATGTTAATTGGGGCAGCATCTCGAGCAGTATGTATGAAAAATGGATCTTGCATTGAAGCAGGACAAACCCCATAGTGAAGCAACAAACAAGTTTCAGTCTTAAAGTTCCAAAACAATAATTTAATATAATTTCATACCAAATTCAGTATCTTTTTTAGTACAGGTGAGTCTCCGGCAACAGATTCCTTCCCACTTACAATCCAGTCCAGGTATTTATGTATCACCTAACCCCCTACCTCGGGCTATGATAATACCTTCATCTACTCATCATTAATAAACTCTGAAATATTTCCTGCTGAAAACTCTGATTTCGCTCATTAATGCATCAGATCTATACTAACTGCAGTCAGGGCCGGCTCTACGTTTGTAGGCGTCTCGGACAAGCTGAACTTCGGCGTGCACAAACTAACAGTCATGGAAATTTCCTTGTCTTTGTCACGCCCTTCTTGGTGCCCCCTAGCACATGGCACCCCAGGCAACTGCCCGAGTTGCCGGTACCTCGAGCCGGCCTTGACTGCAGTCACACTCTTACCTGCGCGTTATTAATGAGTTCCCACTCTCACCTACATGTCATCATACACTCTAAAACCATGCATTTATCCGCTTAACGAGGATATCCTAGAGATGGAAATTACAATATTCAGAAGCATGTATTTTTTCCTGTTTCTATTACAAGAATCCAGAATCACTGCCTTAGTAAAAATAGGAATAATTTCCTATTTTTCTTTTTAATTGTTCAGCGGACGGTGAGGCGGTACCTTTAGCCTTTGCAGGATCAATGAGACCAGGAGGATGGAGAAGTCTGCATTCTTGGCCTTAGCAGATTCTCCAAGATTTGGAGGATTTGTGCCCTTGGCCGTACCACTCTGGGGTCTGGAGGAAGGATGGGGTCTGTGTTCTTAGTCTTTGCAGGCTTTGAGAGATCTGGAGGAATGAGCACCCCCCCCCACTGAAGTCGACGGTTGTAGGGATACATGTGTAGGGAGAAAATTGTGGAGAAGGATGGCAGGAATTAATGCTGGGCCTGGAGTGGATCCACGAAAGGTGAGTACAATACAAGTAAAGAAAGGATGAAGTACGAATGAATAGGGAGTATCTGGATGAAGATGACACATGATAAGCCACCCCCGAGGAACAGAGAACAATGTAGTCCTGGTAGAAGAATCAGAGAAAGGAGATAGCAAATCTCAGGCATAGGGGTTGGGGTATGTTGGGGAATTACTTTAATTACTGATTACTTCGTTAATCAGTTCGGTGGATTTTCATGGAATATGATCTGTAATGTCTGTGTGTCTAGCTGTAACGCTATCCCAGATGAGGGAATATTACTGTAATATGAGTCCGATGTGAACCTTGGAAAGGATTAGAAACTGGGGCTGAAGTATTTCCTTGTACTGAGACGATCATTACTGAACTGCTGTCTATTAATAAATACTTACGGAGTAAAACCAAAGCACTGGCCTCATGTAAAACTTCTCGTGTGATCTATATATAATATATAACATATAAGAGTAGGTAGCGAACTGCCCGAATCATTAGCCCGTCGGACAACATGTTTTGTGGCATTTCGTCCGTCTTTACGTTCTGAGATCAAATTCTATTCAGAGGTCAGCTTTACCTTTCAGCTTTTCAGGGTCGTTAAAATAAGTACCAGTTGGACACTGGGATCGATGTTACAGAAATTACTAGCCTTCCATTATGTTCACTCAAAGGTATTGTGAGCTATTTTCTCTGCTAAGAGGTTACTCTTCAGCCTGTCCATATATCTGAACTATGGTCGACCAACATCCCTGCCCGCTATCAAGCTGGCTGTACATGAGGACTTTGGGTTTTCTTTCGTCACTCATTCTGCCGACATGGCCAGCCTAGCGCAATTGTGACTGCATAAGGAAGCTCTCGATTCCACCAATCTCACACTTGCTAAACAGGTCGGCATTGGAAACTCTGTCTTTTAGTGACAGCCTTTTCGGGAGATGTCTAATTGATCGATGTGTCGTCAATAGTGTATCCACGATTCTGAGCCATACAAGAGAATAGTAAGAATGGCTACTTTATAGACCTGTACTTTGGCGTCAAGTTTGAAGCCTCTTTCATTCTACAGGCGATGACGGAGTTTACCAAATGCGTTGGTTGCCTTTGTAAGACGGTTGACGATCTCATCATCAAGGGAAACACTCAAATTCACTTTACTACAAAAATATGTAAATGACTTCACATAATTTAGGTTTTTCTCATTAACCTGTATAGGAGTGTCAGGAAAATTGTGAACCCGTGGCCTCTACTTGACACCACGAATGTGTTTTGGAGTAGGGCAAAGGTTGGTGGATTACTTCCGTCTTCTTTATGCTGATGGTCAAAGCAAAGGCTTCACACACACCCTGTATTTTGAGTTCTATTTTTCTTGTTTGTATTCTAAACATCTCTGTGTGTGCGTGCGTGTGTGTGCGTGTGTATGTGTGTGTACGTGTACTCGTGTCATTAGAAGGTTGTAATGCAACCAGTGACCATAGATTAATTTATAATGTAGAGTGACAGCGGCCAGGAGAATATATAATCCATATGAAGTGATACAGCAAACATGAAGTGATATTTCCACTAATAGTTAATTCAATAATTAATTGAAGAAGAAGAAGAAGAAGAAGAAGAAGAAGAAGAAGAAGAAGAAAAGAGGAAGAAGAAGAAGAAAAAGAGGAAGAAGAAGAAGAAAAAGAGGAAGAAGAAGAAGAAGAAAAAGAGGAAGAAGAAGAAGAAAAGAGGAAGAAGAAGAAGAAAAGAGGAAGAAGAAGAAGAAAAGAGGAAGAAGAAGAAGAAAAGAGGAAGAAGAAGAAGAAAAGAGGAAGAAGAAGAAGAAGAAGAAGAAGAAGAAAAGAAGAAGGAAGAAGAAGAAGAAGAAAAAGAGGGAAGAATAAGAAGAATAAGAAGAAGAGAAGAAAGAAGAAGAGAAAAGAAGAATAAGAAAAGAAGAAGAAGAAGAAGAAGAAGAAGAAGAAGAAGAAGAAGAAGAAGAAGAAGAAGAAGAAGAAGAAGAAGAAATGTCTAGACTGTTATCTCTCTATTTTCTGTTTACCACAAAGCGATCAGATAAGAGAAAATTCTCATCAAATTTAAGTTCGATATCACACGCAGGTATGTATAATATTTGTTTTTACTGTTTCATTCAGTAGATAAGATCTTGTTATTTGATATAGAATTCAATAATTATTTCTGATGTCATTATAACGAATCAGATTCATTAGTGTTGGTGGACTAAAAGGATTGGTGGAGGGGGTTATTACAAAACGGTTCGAACTGAATGTAACAATGATCGAAGGTCGAATCGTTCCCATGAAACCCAGAACGCCACGAATCCCTGTTAAACGTTCAAGACCCAGCAGATATACCGATCTCTTTTCTCTCTTTCCCTCATTCTTTCATTCCGTAATTTACTCCATCTTATTCTCTCATATAGATACGAGCAAACAAATGGATTTAAAATTTTGCTACAATTGTTTCGCTCAGAATCTTTAATGTAAGCTGAGTACAATATTTTGGATTACGTTTAAAGATTATGGTATTTTCATGGTCGTCAGGCGATGCCAATCGATTCCAAGGCAAGTAACTTGCTTGGGAGTCAATTAATTACTCAAAAGTATTTGTCCAACTCTGCTTTAAATATTGCCTGATGAGCGTGAGAATTGCAAAATGCATGATGGAATGCAAGATATTGTATTATGCTGACATTAATCAAAGATTCTTAGTGAAGCAATTGTCGCAAGATTTGAAATCCATTCTTTTGTTCGCTTATAAACATTTCGCGCAACACAAAAGGCGGCGAGCTGGCAGAATCTTTAGCATGCCGGTTCAAATTCCGCTGAGGTCGAATTTGCCATAAGAACTAGTTGAGCACCGCGGTCGATGTAACTGACTCAGCCCCATCTCCAAAACAGCTGGCCTTTGGCCAAAATTAGAAACTAATATTGCGATTCACACCAAAGCTTCTACCCTCCGACGAATTACTTGCTAACAGTTAGAATTGAGAATCACTCAAACAGCAATGTCTGGTCTTTCTACACGTTGCTTTCTACACGGGAAATGGATTATTTCATTGTCACCTCCACGTGATTCTGCCTCGGCAACAGGTTACGTACTGCTCGTTGATGTACCTCGATTCTTTACGAATCCAATATAACCGAGAAATGCGCGCGCGCGTGCGTGTGTGTGTGTGTGTGTGTGTGACAGTGATCTGGATTCGATCGATGTTGAATCTCTTGAACGAATAACTAATAGTTGTCTCTCTAAAAATGTATCTTACCGGTCTCCCGTTCCATTGTTTATGGAGACATTGATTATTTAT
>NC_043000.1:31651619-31676619 GCF_006345805.1 Octopus sinensis | reverse complement strand
AAATTTAATAAGGAAATAACGATAGACTTGGAGCATCGTTACTGGATTAAGTGTTAATGTCCAACGTTGAGCGCTTTCCAGTTTAAAATCTCATCATAGCGACGTCTTGTTTATTTTGCCATCGATAACTTGACAAATTGGGTGTTCGGACACTTTCATTGTTCACAAATACAATATATGTACACATAAACATATATATATATATATATATATAGTATATATGTTTCTTTTTTTCTCCTGTCCAGCTAAATCAACAAGACATCTTATTGTCTGTTATAGTATTTTATAACCTTATATTATATTGCTATATTTTAGACTCGTATTGCTGTGAACTAAATACAGAACCACATTGATTTTTAGACACACTGTGAAACAATGTGAGCATATTGTCTGAGGCGCATCAATGACTTATCTATCTATATATCTATCTATCTATCTATCTGTCTGTCTGTCTGTCTGTCTGTCTGTCTGTCTGTCTGTCTGTCTGTCTGTCTGTCTATCTATCTATCTATCTATCTATCTATCTATCTATCTATCTATCTATCTATCTATCTATCTATCTGTCCATGCATCTATCTATCTATCTATCTATCTATCTATCTATCTATCTATCTATCTATCTATCTATCTATCTATCTATCTATCTATCTATCTATCTATCTATCTATCCATCCATCTATCCATCTGTCTATCTATCTACCTATCTATCTGTTCTCCGATTTTTTTTGTCTTTGCTACCGTACACATTCGCTAGTTTTCTTACAAAGGCGTCTAATGCTCTTAGCTTAGACTTGAGGGGGGGGGGACAATCTGATCGAATCATCTCATGTGTAACTGGCCGAAATGGTCGTGACTTCTGGGACTTGACTGATGAAAGAAAGCCAAGAATGCCCCGTGTTTTTTTTCTGTCCTTCTAATTGTTGTCTCTCTTGTCCGCCTTTGTATCGTCTATCTCTCTGAACGTTTTAATGCCCTCTATTGCGTTTCTGTTCCATATATATCAGATCCAAGGATCGAGGTGTAGGAAGAAAATTAGTAAATATAAAGATACCCATATACTGACGAGTGGCCTTCGGTATACACCTCCCTTGGATATCTACCATTCCGGATGTTCTGCTCGCTATGAAACATATGTGGCCCGGATCTTATGTACCCCAGTCCCTAACTCTTGTGTGTGCATATATATATATATATATATATATATGTGTGTGTATATATATATATATATCCACTCTCTTACTCGTTTCAGCCATCGGATTGTCGACACACAAAGATACACGCATATAAATATAAAAAATATGTATTGATATGAAAATCAATATTAATAACCACAATAGTTATTTACAAAACTAATACTAAATAAACAACATATCAATATATGAAAGAAAAAGGTTGATAAATATGGAGACCTGAGAACTGAGATCACCAAGATGTGGCAATTATATGAATCAAATATAAAGGTTATCTATGACCCCCCCTATCTACGGTGTTCGCTGCTGGAATAAGGAGTGGTTGGAGATCACGCGGTCCTTAGCCTCAAATCGCCAGGCCTGGTCGGCGTTTGTGAGAGATGCAGCATTGCGGATGAATGAAGCCAGCTCAACCCACCCCGGGTGAATGCTGTCTCAAGTCAAGTCAAGTCATCTATTATCATCGGAGCATTGGGTTCAATACCACCCAATCTGAAAAAAAATAATATCTGAAAACCTTAGAAATACCCTACAATCTAGATGTATAGCAAAAGTCGGCATTACTTGGAACTGTAAGCATATTGCGTAAAGTACTGTTTGTCTAAGGTCCTTGTTGAGACTTGACAAACAGTACAAACCTTCAATCAACAACCTCACGATATTGTTTACTGTGCGATGTCTATAATACTAATACTAATAAGTAGAGCTTCCACAAAAAGTTTGTTTCTTAGGGAGAAGAAAGATTATCAAGAAGGTCTTAAGCACTTGAAAGACTATAGAAATCTTGTGGATACCTAAGGTTTCAAGCAGTAACTCGCTATCAACATAGATTCTACCAGAAGTAAGAACGAACCTCAGTCAAATCAATAATAATGATGATGATGATGATAATGGTGGTGATGACGATGACGATGATGATGATGATGGTGGTGGGGGTGATGATGATATTTCAGCAGCTGGACAACGGAGATTGGAGTTGAGTTTCCTGTAGAGCATCTAAATATTTAACTTTTAGGAACAGGAAACATCATGAGGAGGGTTTTGGGTTCCTGATGGCTTATTGAAATGATGAGGATATCTACGGTTACACGTCTAAATTCTACCAGGAATAAGACCAATCTTCTGCAAAGAAGATGATAATGGTTTCAAATTCTGGCACAATATTAGCAATTGATCCCAGTGCTTGACTGATAGTTTTTGCTTTTCGACTCCGAAAGGATGACAGGTAAAGTTGACCTCAACACAACGTAAAAGCATTTATATAAATGAAATACTGCACATATTTTCTCTCTTACAATTCTACCAAATTGTTTTCGACGATTATATCAATAATGAACTTATTGTATACAATGCCCAAGTGCACTCTTTTCCAACATTTTGTGCATTTTCATCTAATTTGGGTTTATATGTTATACTAGTAATACATCCCGGCGTTGCCCGGGTGTTATGACCTACAGCCAAGTTGTATTATTTGTTTCTTTTCTATGGCCAGGATCGGCACAGCTGATATATAGTGAACTGGATTACCGGCGTAATCCATGTTATTGTTTGTATAAAAGTGAAGGGGAGGGGTACAATTTGCATGAGTTTGCATGAAAGTGCAGAATCAGAAACTATGTATTGTTTCATCGTATAAAAGGGGCTAATACGATTTTGCCCAGAAATCACGTTTTCAAAAATTTAATTCCCCCCGTCTCTACCGCAATTTCTTAATTTGTAACTTTTTCGTTTTTTTTAATCTACGTAGAAAAATACAGTGATTACGAATGTGGGAAATATATATATTTTTAAGTTTAATTTTTTTTAAAGCACTCAGTGCCCCTTCCTCCAGTTGGCCCAGCCATTACCAATCCGCTTTCAAAACGCTAAAACCTCCCAATGTTTCACTTTCGTCTGATGTTTCACGCATGCGTAGAATTCTGCTGAAATAGCAGATGTAAAAAATACAAGACCACCAGAAAACCTGACATGCTAGAAACAACAGGTAGACAACATTATTTCTGAATTAACTACTCGCTATCCAAAAAGCTAAAAGTGAAACATTGAGATTTTGTAACATTCTGAAAGTGATGAAGTGATGGGTGGCTGTTTGGAAGGAGATTTTACTGCTTTTTTAAGAACAAAGGAAAAAGAAAATTCTTTAAGATTCGTACTCTGTATTTCTTTTTCTCTGCGCATTACCAAGGCAAAAATTTGGAAAAAAGTAAAGAATGAAGAAATTGGGGTGGGGAAGGAGAACATTAAAATATTGAGAACGTGTTTTGAGGGCCAGATCCTAATCTCCAGTATCGAAGACATAGGAATCTGAAGAAATTTAGTAAAAAAATGAGGGAGGAGAGGTGCAAATGTCACCTCGGACATGCTAGAAACAACAAGTAAAGGAGAGGATTTCTGGGAAAACTTCCCTTTTAAGTTTATAACGAAGATCAGATTTTTAAATACGCTCATCAAAAACATAGATTATAGAATAGGAAAAAGTTAATGTCAGTTGGATCTGAACTGTAAATTTACGCGTGCACACAGCAAGAAATAACATAATTCGTACAGACGTTTTACCGTATGTGTGTGTGTCTGTCTGTCTGTGTGTGTGCGTGCATGCGCCAAAGGAAGTTATTTTATGGCATTCTTTCGTTGGAAAGAACTCGATCATATGGTCGATCATATGGCATCATATGATTGTTCGTTAATTTCCGTGAAAAGCTTTTATTTCTTTATGCTTTGAAGAGAACAGAAACTGAAAGAGAGGAGAGAGTGAAAAGGTGACATTTGCTTTGAATTGAGCGCAGAAAGTGAAAGAGAGGAGAAAGTGGAAGATGTGTGTATATGAATATGAAATGGACGTGTGTGTGTGCGTGAGAGAGAGAGAGAGAGATAGAGTGATAGAGAGATAGAGAGAGTCAGTGAGTAAAAGTGTGTGTTGTCCTGTATGTATTTTGTGCATGTATGTGTAAGTGGCACTCACTTACTCTCACTTTCTCTCTCCCTCGCTCACACACGCATTATCTTTCATATGCACGTACATAAATACATATTCATACATCTTGTTTGTATGTATGTATGTGTGTGTGCATGTGTGCGAGAGAGAGAGAGTGAGAGAGAGAGAGAGTGAGTGAATGTATTTCTTCATAACATAGAGAAATGGATGACTTTAATGAAACTTTTTTGGTTGTGGCTTATTTTAATACAATATTTATGTGTACGTTTTCATAAATTTTTGTCTGAGTAGAATTCTACACGTGCGTAATACATCGGATGAAAGTGAAACATTAAGAACAAATCGAAATATTGCCCGAAAGTAACCTCAAAATAGTGCGACCCGGCCTCGTTTCCGAGGTCATCTTAGTAGTAAAAAGGAGCTGTTGTGCCAAGAACATAGTTTATTTGGTAGCCTTTATGTATATAGATAGATGATAAGCAGCTTTCTTTATTATAATACAGATGTGACTAATTCGGAGAAACATTACTTTCATTATTCACTGTCGTCACTTTCGTAACGCAACACCTTGTAGTTTTGGTACAAATTGAAATTGTGAAACTATTTTTACTTTCTAATGAAACCTGGTCGATGTGGAGCAGTGTCTTTCAAATAAAGATAGCTAGTTGTTGAGACAGCGTAGAAATTATGTAAATGAAAATTAAGTTATTTGGTAGCCGAAAGATTACTGAATCTTTTGATACCCTATATGTCAAAATCAGCAACTCAGTTTTCGAATGCATAAGGAACATACGCACACACGCTCAGTCAGAATTCACGCCAAAAGGGTCAACAACTGGTAGGATTCTGGCTCTTTATGTACTCCTTGCACACAAGCGGAGCTTTGGGGCAGGGCCTACTTGTAGCCAATATTAGACCTCTGCAAGGCGTTTGACTCGATGGCTCGGTTAGCTTAGACGACCAATCATCCGATCACCATATATTACAGTTTTTTATTAAACAGATATTTTTATCATTTCCTGACCAGCTCCAATTGTTTCTTAAAAAATATAAAAAAAGATGTTCCTTAGTAACTTGAAATGAGTTCAGTAATTTGAAGGTAAATATTTTATGAAGGAAAGAAGAATGTAAAATGAAAAAGACGAGAGTATTTGAGAGCCAGGGGCCATTACAGATATAGGACTATTTATGAGGAGTAAGGAACAATATATACTTAATGACTACAAACCGCGCCCGTCGGATAAATAGGATTCTTATCGACCTCTTTACTTCTATTTATTGTAGTTTTACAGATAAGCGTGGTTGTGTAGATAAGTAGTGTTGGATGTGCGTTTATACATGTGTGTGTGTGTGTATATATATATACATGGATAGATGGATGGATGTGTGTGTCTTTGTGTTCGTGCTGTATTTGACAATCGGTGTTTGCAGATAGGCAAAGAGACCGATCGAATAAGTATCAGATTTAAAATAAGTACTGAGGCCGGTTTGTTCGATTAAACAGTTCAAAGCGATGCTCCAGAATGGCTGCAAGAAAAAGAAAGTCTCTTTTGTACATTAGACTCGATAGCGACGCTTCGCTTTAGTAATAGTTATTTATGTTGCCCAAATAATTCAGAGAATTTTCCATCGGAAACACAAACAACAAACTTGATATCGCTAAATACTTTGTCTGCTGCTCTTTACAATAATAGTTTATAATTTTTCTTATTGTTTAATCGCTTTTAAAATTAAATTTCAACAGGTTTGGTTTAGTTACTTTTTAAAATAATTATACTTTAAAATAATTTTACAGTAAACGATCAAATTTAAAAGATGAATCTTATCACTAAACTTTTAATATTTCATGTCTGTTTCCCTGGAAAATGTTTATCTTCAAATCGGAGAAGTTTCACCAAGTTCTAAACTATGGGTTTCAGATTTTAATCATTGATAGAAACAAAGTCATTAATTGCATTTTTAATGAATCAGTCTTTTTGATATATTGTGCTTTAGTTGCTTTGATGTTAATTTTCGGGGAAGGAACTTCTTTTGAATGGCCAAAGGTTGTAAGCTTCTCAGCAACGATAAAGAGTTCTTTCGCTTCTCAAAGTTGTTTAGATCAATCCTAACCGTTGGATAAATTTGATTTTCACCGCCGAATCCTATCCCCAAGAAAGCATAATTCTTAAATTTGGAATTGGTGGGTGTGTAGCTGACCTCGGATTACAATTCAGAGCGTTGAAAGTGAGCCTTTAAACATACTGACTTGTATGTAGGTGAGTAAAATTACATTTGACGCGTTCGTGAGCATTCAGACGTAGAAATAACTTCCCAGCGGAAACTTTTTTCAGGAGAGAAATTCTCCTGATAGATGTGTGTGAAAACACTCTTCCTGGGCTATGAATGACGTCATCAGAACATAAGACACATGTTTCTGAGTCGTTACACCTCATCAGCTACGGATGCTGAAACCATCGTCCATACCCTACCAAGAACTGTTCTTATAGAAAATTGGTAGCCAATAGAGAAACTGGCCTATACGCATGAGCCTATAGAAACACTGGCCTTAACTGTTGTTCTTAGATATAAGAATCATCAATCTTATAATTCTCTTAAGGATAGATTAGGAATATGTAGCTGACGACGTCCAACAACGTAGAAACGTAGACATCCAGCGGTCCGATGGTGTCACTAATAACCTAATGTGTTTTCACACATTTTATGTGGAGAAATTTCTTTCGCGAATATTTCTACAGCGAAAGATCTCACGCCTGGATATTCATGAACATCTTATATACGACTACACTCGGATTTTATACACACACACACACACACACACATATACATACATACATACATACATACATACATACATACATACATACATACATACATACATACATACATACATACATATAAGTATGTGTACATATAAACGAATGTATATAGTAGCATATTCTCTTATCGTTTTATTTCTTTCAGTTCTCAGACTGCGGTCATACTGCAGCATCGCCTTCAGATGATTTCACACTGAATCTATAACTACTTCATGCCTTCGATAACTGTGTGTTTGGATAAGAGATTCTATATCTGTCTTGAAAATCATTGATTGAATTATATTTGAACAAAACTGAGAGAAGGTATTGTCAATGATTTTTAAAAAAATCCACCATTCTTCCAGATATTCTGTTTCAAAGACATTGTTATTCCAAACTTTATAGCTAAGTTAATCTGGTCTGAGATTTAATTAAATTTGCAATCAACTTATATCTCATTAAGTTTTCTGTTGTTCCTGGCATTACTGTTATACAGATTTTTCAAATAAAATATCGAGCTTGTCTACATAGTTCTACACAGTCTGTCTTGTAGCAGTGACGTAGAAGCAGCTGCGGGGAAGGGGGAGACGTTTCGAAAAGAAAAAAAGAACAACCTTTTAAAAGCACAAGTCAAAGAGAGGAAATATACGTGGCCGATCAATCTAGTAGAAATAGCTACCAGTTTCCCCTCAAATCGCACCTTACTGTCTTAAAAAAACGACATATTGGTAGATGTAGTCCTCGATATCTTATGCCTAATGGGGGAGGGATTCATAGAATTGCTGAAGCATCAGATAAAATGCGTTGCAGTATGTGTTTGGGTTGTTTAGGCTCTGGGTTCAAAAGTCTCCACCGAAGACAGCTTTGTCTCTTGTCCGACCAGGGCCCATAAAAGAAAATACCATTCCAGGAATGTGGAATTGTTATAACGTTTGGACAAAATTGCCTTGTGGTATTTCTTTCGGTCCCACGTTTCTAAGTTCACTCGCAACAAGACACGGACCAAGTGGTAGCAATACTTATAAATCTTTTGGGCAACATTAGTGGTGGGCAGAAAAGGGGTGTCCTTCACACACAAAAAGAAAGCAATCTTGCACTAACCATCTCTCTGGAGAGGAATTATCCAGGTTCAAATTCAGGGGTTTATCTTGATCGGCAAACAACTTAGAACGGAAGAATGCCGAAGAAAAAATGGTGGGTTGATCATCAATCTCCATGATCTGGAATTAAAACAAGGCCGACAGCTCTTGGCTCTTGGTACGTATAGTGAATTTGAGAGTGCATATGTCCAATGTTCTAAAGTATCAAGCATGTAAGCAAGAGGTCTGAGTTTCAAATACGGGACAACGAATGTTTAAGTGTTTTTGCTATTGACATAGATTCGAATCCTTGACAGTGCAATTAAATATAACATCGGGTGAATTACATAGCAAATTTTGAAAACGAATTAACATTGGACGTAGGCGCACTGTGTTAAGAAGTTAGTTTCGGTTTGGGTCCCACTTCGTGGCATCTTTGGTAAGTGTCTTCTGCTATAGCCCCGGCCCGATCATTGTCTTGCAAGTGGAACTGATAGAAGCCAGTCTTGTTCTTCTCTCTGTCAGTTTTTCTCATCATTGCTTTCTGCAGAACGGCGTAATCTCAAAATGCTGAGGGCTTCTTTCATTTTTCCAGAATGTCAAACTATTACACCCTGTTTGTTGCTCCCTCACCTGTCTCTAGTTTTTCGTTTTTGTATAATTTTGATCAATATTTACACACACACACACACACACACACACACACACACACACACACACACACACACACACACACACACACACAAAGAATGTGGAAATAGGAGATGTGAAACATGCAACAACATCAACAACTTCAAATACTTGGAAAGAGGTTCCCACATAGAATTCAAGAGCGGATCCCTTTTCAAAATAAATGCAGATATGAGTTGCAAAACGCAAAACCTCATATACTGCATTACCAAACTGGAAAAGAAAATTACATTGGTAAAACAAATAATTCCCTCTGCCAACATGCAAGAATCCACAGGTAACATATCCGACAAGATGAATTTCTCAAGATTCCATTAAGTAAGCATCTGGAAATATGCAGCGACGAAAAATTCAAAATTTTTATTTTTACAAATGTGCACGGGAAGATCCGCAATACTGAAAAGCAATGGAACTACATTTCATCAAAAAATTCTCTCCAAAATTGAATGTTTGAAAGAAAAGTATGTCGAGCGATTGCTTGGTGTTGTTGCCTCATGATTTTAGTTTCGTTGTTATTGGTAATCAGTGTTTCGAATTATGAAAATTCCGGTTTTGGTAGCGTTAAGTGTGAGCCCCACCTTCACCCCACACCGAGTCTGCATAAGATGCTACGGTAATGAAGCACGACAACCTAGTACTGTTTGTTGACTAAATATTCATCAATATCACAGCGTTACTTATAAAGGGCAATTGTACGCTCAATCGTCCCACCCTTACCCTCATTTACTGTGTTTGGTGATAGTGTCAAGATAAAAAGTACTCTTCATCTCTCGGTTATTTGCCTTCTGCCCTATCCCTGTGCTAGTCTAAGAATTCTCGGCCGACTTGTGTAGCTACATTGATGATTTGATTGGTGCCAAACGAAACCAATCCTTTAACAAACATATCATTGCTCTTAGGGCTATGACTGGAAAAATAACTATTTTCCATCCTTATCATACCAAAAGTTATAATATCCCTTTTACACAATAGACAAGGACTGAAATTTGAGGAAGGGGTCTAGTCGATTACATCGACCCCAGTGCTCAACTGGTACTTGTTTTCCCGACCCGAAAGGAGGAAATGCAAAGTCGACTTCGGCAGAATTAGAATTCAGAACATGGAGACGGACGAACGGCCGCTAAGCATTTTTTCCGGCGTGCTAATGATTCTGCCATCTAGCCACCTAATCCAACAGTTATAATATAAATTTGTATTTAGCTGATGTTATTTGATTCTTTCATCCTGGAAGAAGATCGATCGGCAATGGGTTGCTGTAGCAGCTGTTGCTGTTGAGCTGAGCGAACGGTCTTCGTCCCAGAGCTTTCAAGATGGGAGAAGTCCGAAACGTGGTCCTTTGCTATTCGTAAGACCCGCAGAAGAGAAAGCAGGTCAACCCCCGACACCGAGAGCATTGACGGATGGATGAATGCGCATCCAGGCTCAGCGGTTGCGTAGGAAGTCGGAGACAAGAAACAAAAAGAAAGAGTGAGAGAAAGTTGGAGCGAAAGAGTATAATAGGGGTCGCCACGACCCCTGCCGGAGCCTCTTGGAGCTTTAGGTGTTTTCGCTCAATAAACACACACAACGCCCGGTCTGGGAATCGAAACCGTGATCCTCCGACCGCGAGTCCGCTGCTCTAACCACTGGGCCATTGCGCCTCCTGCTGTAGCAGCTATGCTTATCCCAAAGGTTTCAGTGTTGTAAGTAAAATGAAGCGTTTTCAATTGGTTTTGTTGTTGCCGTGTAACTGAGGTCTACCGTCATCCAACAGAACGAGCAACCTGTCTCATTTTGACAGCGGCCCACGTTTTTCTCTACACAACGTTTAACTGATGTTTGTTATAGGACATTATTACCATATCAATGGAAATCGTGAAAACACACACACACACACACACCTTCACATACACACATAAACATAAACTTATACGTACAGATTCTTACATTGAAACATTTAAATAAAAACTAGCAAGGAGGTTGAATGCGAATTCTATCCCACTGTGTTACGTGGCAGTGATATCTGCTGCTGTTTACAGTTTGAACGAAAAAGAAAATATGTTGACAAGAATTCGAAATACGTAATAGATTTTGACATTGAAGAGTTTTGTAAAATTATTTCCATGGAAGTGAAAGGCTTATATAAATATTGAAGAATGGTGTACAGTTCTATATGTCCACATTGAAACAGAATAATGGACGCGAAGCATTGGGCACCCTGACAGTGTTCGGTCGATAAACTTTAAAGAAATTCAGCATCTACAGTTAACAGAACTGATAGAACCACAATAGTGACAGTTTGATGAATATAAAGTATACCTTCTTAGAATGAAATAAAATAAAATGAAATAAAATCAAGCGAGAACATTTATGAATCAAAGAAACGAAAGCGAAAAACTGAAACAGATGAACATTGAAAGAGAAAAAGCACAAAAATTCAAGAACAAAAAAGAACAATAGAAATTATACAAGACTCTAAGAATGTTGCCTGTTCTAAGACAGTTTCTGGAAAAATGACCTGCTTCCTTTGTAATGGAAAAAAAGGAGTTAATTAGTTTTCGCTTGAAGGTGTTACCGTTTCTATTTCTTACGGTTATGGAGAGAATCTTGTATAGAAGAAAGCTTTAGTGAACGAACAAGAAGTAGAAAGAAGAAGACGAAATGAAAATAATCTCATGATGTTCTTGTCACGAAAATACTCTTTCCACCTGAAAGTATGTCAACTGGTTGGTTGAAGAAGAGAAAGATCCTAAGTCAAGACATTTCTAATGCTAACACGAAACATGATAAACTCAACAGACATTAATGTTAACGTAAGAATTAACTAAGAATTCGAGAGAGAGACAGAGACATAAACGGACAGAGAAACAGAGAAAGAGAGATAGAGAGGGAGAAAGAGAGTAAAATGGAAAGAGAGAGAGAGAGAGAGAGAGAGAGAGAGAGAGAGAGAGAGAGAGAGAGAGACTGCTTTTAAATAGTCGATTGAACTGTTAAAATTATTAACCAATTATTTCATAGATTACAATCCGCCATTTTCAAAAAACAAGACATATAGGATAAAGCAGTCTGAAATAAATGAATGATGAGATGGTCTCGGTTAGAACGCTTTATGTCGTAAGTTTGGAATATCAGAGTTGGCCTGGGGGTTAAATAACAACAACGAAAATAGATCTGAAAGAAAAGAAAGCGCACAAGTACATCGATATCCGAGGTATTTCACCCACATTATGTCTTGTAGGAAACATGGAAATCTTGTACAAACATCGATATTTCCTCTAAAACTCTGACATTGTTTATAGAGTAACGAAATCTTTTATAAGGTATCAACATCTTGTATGTAACGCCCACATGTCTAAACAGCGAAAGTTTGTATACAATAAGCCACATCTGGAAAAGAACATCATGAAACAGGCACAGACATACACAAATCTAGCATAGAATACAAATCACAAGATTCTCCTGGAAATTACAATAAATAAAGAAGAAACGAAGAAAACGACAGCAAATACTTAATAATGAATTTTGTGTTAAATGTTTTTTGATTTGTGAGGGAAACAGTAAGTTTAGAGGAAACTAGTAAAGATTCCCATAGAAGACAGTTCCGATTTTCGCCTGTACTACTACTACTACTACTACTACTACTACTACTACTACTACTACTACTACTACTACTACTACTACTACTACTACTACTAATAATAATAATAATAATAAAGTTGTTTCATAAATTTTCAAGTGATGAATGTGAATTATAATGTTTCTTGTAAATCCTTCTTTCAGGGAAAAACATGGCGGATATAGTTACTTATTCTTTTATTTGTTTCAGTCATTTGACTGCGGCCATGCTGGAGCACCGCCTTTAATCGAGCAAATCGACCCCAGGACTTATTCTTTGTAAGCCTAGTACTTATTCTATCGGTGTCTTTTGCCGAACCGCTAAGTTACGGGGACGTAACACACCAGCAGCGGTTGTCAAGCGATGTTGGGGGGGGGGGACAAACACAAACACACACGCACACACACACGCACACACATACATATATATATATATACATATATACGACTGGTTTCAGTTTCCGTCTACCAAATCCACTCACAAGGCTCTGGTCGGGCCGAAACTATAGTAGAAGACACTTGCCCAAAGTGCCAATGAATCCGGAACAATATGGTTGGTAAGCAAGCTACTTACCACACAGCCACTCCTGCACCTAAGTTTGTTTTTCTGTAAACAATGGACTATCCGGCGACTAGGCCCCTCACATCTACGTATGCTACGTCAATTTTTTTGAATTCGGAAACTTTACGTATAAGAACATCAAATACAACGCCTACAACAGATATAGCAGCCAATAATGTAGTCACTATGATATCTATCTATCTATCTATCTATCTATCTATCTATCTATCTATCTATCTATCTATCTATCTATCTATCTATCTATCTATCTATCTATCTATCTATCTATCTTCTATCTATCTATCTATCTATCTATCTATCTATCTATCTATCTATCTATCTATCTATCTATCTATCTATCTATCTATCTAGCTCGCTGGCTAGCTAGGTAGCTCGCTGCCAGCTTGCCTGCCTGTCTGCTTGTCTCTGTATATGCAAGCATGCATGGTTTTGTATGTATGTGAGGTATGTGTGTGTATGTGTGTGTATTTTCTCATGTTCCTTTCTGTTGAAGAGCGTAGGCTTCAAACGTAAAAGACTTTTTCATTTTTCCCGAGCGTCAATCTAATACACTTGCTTGTTGTTCATAGACCTATCTTTATATATATATAAACTTAGATAAACTTAGATATGTTTCGACCAAAGATTGGTCCAGGCCATGTCTAACTCAATAGCACCACCTGATAGGATTATTCGAATCCTGTTTAAGTCAAGTTTTGTTTATGGTCCATTCAAGTAGTGAGTTCTTGTTGGGTGAGTTGTATCCAATCATGGGTGGCTTATCTGGTATTCTTTGAAGGAATCTATCCAGACTTCGTTTAAAGTTGATGGGATCCTTTTCCTCTTTGATCTCTTTCGGGACAATGTTAAATAGGGTAGGGCCTGTTGAGGAAAAGAAATTATGTTGCAGTGTACATGTATGCTGTGATCTTGAATTGGGCAGGGGACGTATGGTCCGTGGTCCCAGTCTTGGATGAACCTTGAAGCTAATGTTCAGGTCGTTTGGGCAAAGTTGGCGGTATATTCTCCACATCGTACAAATGATGTACCGCTCACGGCGACGGTGGAGAGAGTAAAGTTTCAAGGCTTTAAGGCGATCCCAATAATCGAGAGCAGCCATGCCTTCAATTCGTTTAGTGAGTGCCCTCTGGGGTGACTCAATCCTCGAGATGTTTTGTCTTGTATGGGGAGACCACAGTGGGCAGCAGTATTCGAGGTGTGGCCGTACAAAGGAGGAGAAAAGTGGTATGATGACACCTTGTTCTCTGGACCGGAAAGTTCTTAAGATCCAGGAACTCATCCTACGAGCTATATCGACCTTCTTGTTGATGGGTGCACTCCAACTGAGATCTTCATCAACAATTACACCCAGGTCTCTGATATTGTTAGAGGCTGTGAGCGGTTCCCCTGAAGGAAGAGAGTATGGCTGTTTTAGTGAGGAATTTCTTCCAAAATGCATCAGCTCAAATTTTCCCTCGTTCACTTGCATTTTGTTTCTGTCTGCCCATTGACTCACAGCATATAGATCAGACTGGAGTTGAGTTCGGTCTGCTTCTTCATTGACGATTTGCTGGAGCTTAGTGTCATCAGCAAATATTTTCACTTTGCAGTAAAGTACGACACTGGAAAGGTCGTTTATGTAAATTATGAAGAGTAGCGGACCCAAGACAGTCCCCTGGGGGATACCGCTGGTGACTTTTGCTGGGCTTGAGTGGACTCCATCAACTACAACATGTTGTGTTCTATTCGCCAGGAAATACTTAATCCAGTGTAGAACTTTTCCACGGATTCCAACATTTGCCAATTTTGAGAGTAGGATATTATGGTCTACCCTGTCGAACGCTTTACTGAAGTCAAGATATATGACGTCAGAGTTCGAGCCTGTTCCCAAGGCTTTGAGTACATCTTCAATGTGGTGTAAGAGTTGTGTTAGACAGTCCCTGCCACAGCGAAAGCCATGCTGATTTGCATTTAGGAGTTTGTGGGTCTCCAGGAAGTCAGCTATCCTTGATCTTAACACTCTTTCAAACACTTTAATGACGTGGGAGGTGAGTGAGATTGGGCGATAGTTGAGTGTGATGGATCTGTTTCCCTGTTTGAAAACCGGGTTGACTGACTGGGATAGAAACTGTTTCGGTATATAACCTGCGTCTAACGAATTTCTCCAGAGGTTGGTCAGAGGGACTGCAAGTTGGTGTCTACATTCCTTCAGGAGACTAGCGGGGAATCTATCAGGGCCTACAGCAGAGTAGTATTTGACCTCATTTATTGCTGCTAAGAAATAGAACCTCCATAAAGTAATTCAATTAATACTGAAAGATATTATCTATATTATAATATAAATTTAGTGACGTATATTTGTCATTTATTATTGCTTGTTTACACTTTTTCGATATCAGTGTCATTACGATACTGAAAAAAGTATATGTATTTGTGAAGGGAACCTACTTTTCATCGACAACTGTGATTGTCACACGCCGATGACGGGTCAATACCCAGAAACTCGAGACTGTGTGTATCATAAGTTGGAGACGGGAAGGATGGTTTCCCTTTGCAAATACTGATAGGGCACAGAAAGTGTGTCTGTACCCAGCTGGAGGAGGTGTCCTCCTGGGGCTACAAACTACAGTAGCATCCACCCTTTGGGGTTAGCCATATTTAAATGGCAAATATACGTCACGATCTGTTGTAGCTACTGTTTATAACTCGCTCTAAGATTTAATATAAATTTAAATATATTATCATTAGCATTGTATTAAAAATTTCTATACTAAATAATACACACACACACACACACACACACACACACACACACACACACACACACACAACACACACACACACACATATATATATATATGGTGGATTCACTTGTGAACGACAAATGAGGATACAGTAAAATAAAGTAGCAATCCTGTTCTATGGATACGAATGTGTCTCTTGAGGCCTGTTGGTGCCTTGCAAACCTTTAGGCAAATGGAACAAGTTAAGGAATAAGTTTGATCGAGTACTGATGGATAATTTACTGTGTGCTTTCTTGAGTGGACAGCATACATACATAGAAACACACACACGAAACTGAAGTCAGAAACGAAATAAACAGTTTTATAGTAGAGGACTCAATACATTTTGAATTGTAAAGCAAACATTAACATGAAATTGCTTTTATTAAGCCCTAGATAGGAATTAAGATTTGAAGCTTATCTCATTTATGTCCTGAAACAAAAGTACTAAATGCGCCCTTTATACCTGCGCAGGGCTTCAATCTCAAAATGTCCGTGTTTTTCTAGTTTTCAAAGTTTTTCTTTTGCAAACAGTTAAAAGTATCCAGAAGATCTTCTTCAAATCTCTCTCCCTCCATCCCCTCACACACATATCTATATATATGTTTCTTTATTACCGACAAGGGGCTAAACACAGAGAGGACAAACAAGGACAGACAAACGGATTAAGTCGATTATATCGACCCCAGTGCGTAACTGGTACTTAATTTATCGACTCCGAAAGGATGAAAGGCAAAGTCTACCTCGGCGGAATTTGAACTCAGAACGTAGCGGCAGACGAAATACGCCTACGCGTTTCGCCCGGCGTGCAAACGTTTCTGCCAGCTCGTCACAATGAACAAAAACAAGCAATAGATCACCTACACACACACACACACACACACACACACACACACACACACCACACACACACACACACTCACACACACACACACACACACACGCATGCACCACTCCAAACGTTTACCAAGTACCAATACCGAGTCATAACAATTGTCACCTGAGGATCACAGTGGATCACACAGGTGTGAAACAAGATTAGGGACACAAACTCGCACTTTCAGTTTCAATTAAAAAATCTATATTTGCATGTGTGTGTATATATGTGTATGTGTGTATGAGTGTGTGTATGTGTGTGTGTGTGTGTGTGTGTGTGTGTATGTGTGAGTGTGACGTTTGAAATCCTCAGATATGTGTGCATATATATATACGTTCATTCGTCAGCAGTATCTCACACAAATACGTGACGCACCCCTGAACACTCATTCACACACATACACACACACACACACACACACCACACACACACACACACACATTCATGCACATCATCATACACAGATAGGTGCACATCAGTATAAACATTTCCCACATCCACAAAAATGATGAGATGAAAGGAAGAGAAATCTAAAGAAATCACTGCTTTCTCTGTGAAGCAGCGATAAGGTTATGCGAGAGAAGAAAATAAGGAAAGGGGGGAAAAAAGGGACGGAGGGGGCGAGATATTTCATTGGAAACCAACCAAGGAAAGTTTTACTTGTCAAAATAGAATAAATCTATTCAAAAGAAAAGAAGCAGGTCTCAGTTCAATTTGTATATGTTATTAAAGAGGTCTGTGTGTATAAGATTTATAGGGGAAATCTATCAGAAATAATGATTTATAACATATAGATAGATAGATAGATAGATAGATAGATAGATAGATAGTTAGTAGTAGTCGTAGTAGTAGTAGTAGTAGTAGTAGTAGTAGTAGTAGTAGTAGTAGTAGTAGTAGTAGTAGAAATGATAATAATAGAATGATTTCTAAAATATTTTAAAAATTGACACAAAATTAGTAATAGGAGGAATAATAATAATAATAGCAATATAATAACTATAGCATTATAATAACAACAACAATAACAACAACAATAAATATAATAGATGATGATAATAATATTATTATTATTATTATTATTATTATTATTATTATTATTATTGTTATTATTATTATTATTATTATTATTATTATTGTTATTGTTATTATTATTATTATTATTATCAATCTTAATGATAATGATGATAAAACATAAAACATTTTGTAGGTTAATTCATTCGGCAGTAATAATGATAAAGCTATGTGATTAAATTGGTTTAAGGGCGATGCTTTAACATAAACGCTACACAGCATCAGAGTAAAATTCCTTAGCTGATGGCCATCCAATCAGTGCATCTCTCCAAATTACATGAGGGTCATTCTGATGGGTGTGTGGTCGCTTTGCAACCATCTGATTTTACGTTCAGTATAAGTGTGCGGCACAATGGGCAAGTGTATTCTTTCTATAGCCCTGGGACAACCAAAGCCTTGTGAGTGGATTTGGTAGACTGAAGTTGTATAGAAGCTCGTCGTACACACACACACCACACACACACACACATTATATATATATATATAATATATATATATATATATATATATATATATATATATATATATATATATAATAAATATTAGGGAATAAATCCAAATTACAGGGAAAAAAAATCAGATTTAGGATTAAATCCAATTTTATAGTAAAATATTATAAAATATTATTAGAGACAAACCACTATTTTGCAAAACAAAAAACAAACAAGGAAAGACTTAATCATACATAAAATTTTAATAAATAGTCAAAAAAACCGCCATACAATCGTTTTTGTCTTGATCGACATCTTCAGGTGGACTTCAATAAGTCAGTTCAAATTATAATTATAATTGAAACTGACTTATTGAAGTCCACCTGAAGATTGTCGATCAAGACAAGAAACGATTGTAGTCGTTTTTTTGACTATTTATTAAAATTTTATGTATTGATAAGTCTTTCCTTGTTTGTTTTGCAAAATAGTGGTTTTGTCTCTAATAATATTTTAATATACTTATATATATATATATATAATATATATTATATATATATATATATATATTATATATATATATATATATCTATATCTATCTTATTATAAAAGGCAGATTTATCTGCCTCCTTTGGGAGTTATACAAATCTAAATATAGGATTCTTCAATTACAATTTACCTAGCAGTTTAAGAGTACAATGCATCGCGTCATGCCAGGTCCAGTTTTAAAATTTTAAACTCCAATTAAGCAAAATTTACAGAAAACTCACATTCTGGTGTGTGTGTCAAATGCTTTTCTTAGTCTGTTTACACCACACGCAAACGCACACACACAGTGGGCAACGAATAAAATGAAAGTAAATGTAATATTTGTTTCTGTCTATCACGCTGATAGATACATGAGTAAAATGTATGGGAAGCTAACAGATAACAGTGAGTGAAAATGTTCTTGGAAGAGAGTAAATTAGCGACAGTGATTTGAGCAAGACTAAACTGAAACTATGAAACAGTGTTTATGTATAAACAGACGACACTTATATAAACCCTTTCGTTACCAAACCGCCCGAATTTACCTATTCATATTTAATGAGAATATCAGAGTAAATCTCTTTAGTACATTCGTGAAAACACGTATTATACTTCGTAAACACTTCAAATACAGTTTTGTACAAAAATCGAAGTGTAATTTTAATTCCGTGAATTATGGGAGATGTTTTTCCGAAATTTGTTCCTATTGTGTTTTCAAATTTTGTAATTCTGACAAAAAATGGATACGAATTTCATTATATCAAGCAGCGAGTCAGAATTCGAAGGATTTTCTACTGAAGACCTTCATAAATCTAACTCTATGACTAAGTTGTGTGTCTGTCCCCTTCGATTTACATTCGTAATTACTCCCACATTTTGCGGTGCAGTTTAACCAAAAGCGGGTATCTTATAGTCGTGATTCATATCGAGCCCTTCTGGGTATTAGCGCGCGTCTACGATGAGTCTACGATTTAAAAAAAATTTACCATCATATTTTTCCATTTTAATGCATATTTTTTCGCTTTTATATAAGGGAAGTAACTCTCTAAAAATATCTACGATGTGTCAACGATTTAAAAAAAATTTACCTTAATTTTTTTTCAATTTTTAATGCATTTTTTTTGCTATTTTTTGGCTATAACTCTCTAAAAATGCTTATATAGTTATTTCCCTTACAACCCGAGCAACGCCGGGCGATACTGCTAGTATATATATAAACGGCAAAATGTCTGTCTGTGTGCGTGTCCTTTATACAAATCCACAATTTTTCAGTTAGAGGGCTCGCACTTTCTCTGGTCATTCAAAACTGTCCAAGGGTGGTCGTGCACATCTTTACATTTCCCCAATCACCCCGCAAAGCCATTAAAATATCAATAGAAGTGACATTTTTGTGAATTTTCTATCCAAAACCCAATCAAAATGCCCGAAACTTGATACGCCAATTGAATGCCAGCTAGCCGTATGTGATTGGTCGGATATTTCGACAGCACTCGTGTGTATGTGTGCACGCACGCAGCTGTATATGCATGCACTAGCACTATGACCCGGCGTTGCCGGGTCATAGTGCTAGTATATATATATATAACAATCAGTAATATGTACAAAGAAAATCCCATCCTTACCTGAGATCGCACCTTAAAAATCCAATAATTGCTTCAATTGCATTAACACACACATACACACACACGCGCGCGTGCGCGCACACACACACACATAATATTATTGAAATTTATAATATATACGAAAATTTATGTGAACACAACATTATTAAGGTAATCCAAATTGGCGAATTTCTAACTGATCGTCTGAAAAAATTTCAGCTCTTATAATAAAACGCTAACAGAAAGAAACGCTAAGACAAATTTAACTTATGTAAACCCCTCGAGGAATATGAAGACGCAGGCTGGAAAGCAGAACATTTTCCAATCGAAGTCAGATGTAGAGGGTTCGTTGGACACAGTGTGAGACGACTGTTGTTATCGTTAGGCCTAACTCATCATAAAGTCAATATCACCATGACCGATATCCAAACTACAGTGGAAAAGGCCAGCTACTGGACGTAGTTAAAAAGAGACGATGAGCGATGGCTAGAAGAATATTGAGCTTTATTTAATAACCAGCTGATCTAGCAAGCAGGGCCTCATATCAGTGAGGGGGGCCGGTGCGCATTGATGCCGTCGAGAGGTAGGCCCCGAAACGGCGCGCATTCTCTCCTGATGACCCCCATACACTAGCTGGCTTCCGGTATGCGGAGTTTTTGACTGGTAGCACTTGCATGTGCAAGTTGTTTGCAAGACATCATCATTCATTCATTCAACCAAGAGCGGCGTCATTGAACAACTAATTTAGTTTATAAAATGAAATATAAAAAATAGCAAAAATCTACATTAAAAAAAAAACCTAACGTAGCAAACGAGTATATTCATCTACTAAAATTGATGACGTCACTGGATATCTAAAGAACGAAAACTGCAGACGAGAATTCTACGTTATGCTTAATAGATAACTAAAGAATGAAAAGCACGTAACACTTAAGAGAAACTTATATAGCTTACATTGCTATAATTAATAAGCTATTTATTTATTTAATATAATAAAACATTCTATAGAAATTAACCGGATTTTATAATGACTGAAGAATTATTCTATTCAACAACGTATATATCCACCGAGGAATCTCCAACCAAAACAAAGGAATAATTGTTTTTAAGATAAGAATGCTATTTTTTACAAATCAAATATACGTTTTAATTTTATTTTCAAAATTTACATGATGGCGGAGTGGGGAGTCGATAAGTTTGCAAACGATTCCATAAACAAGGCAATGATATAAGGAATTTATCGACGTTATGAGGACGCAGGCTGGAAAGCAGCAAGTGTATGGGGTCATCAGGAGAGAATGCGCGCCATTTCGGGGCCTACCTCTCGACGGCATCAATGCGCACCGTCCCCCCCCCCTCACTGATATGAGACCCCGCTTGCTAGATCAGCTAGTTATTAAATAAAGCTCAATATTCTTCTAGCCATCGCTCATCGTCACTGTAGTTTGGATATCGGTCATGGTGGTATTTATCGACCCCTGGACTTATTTTATCGATCCCGAGAGGATGAAAGGCACTAGACGAAGGAAATCAGTGATACACAAACACACATACACACACACACACACCACACACACACACATATGTATATATATATATAGAGAGAGAGAGAGTGAGAAAGAGAGTGAGAGGGAAAGAGAGGCGTGGCTGTGTGGCAAGAACTTTGCCTCTCTCGGATTCAGTCTCATACAATAACATCAGGTCAACCAAAGCTTTGTGAGTGTTATTTGTTCGACGGAAACTGAAATAGGCCTGTCTTATATATATATATATTATATATATATATATATATATTATATATATATATATATGTATATGTATATATGTGTGTGTGTGTGGGGGTGTTGGTGTGTGTATGTGTGTGTCCAGTTGTTCCACACCACCGCTTGACGACCAGTGGTGGTGTGTTAACGTCTCCATAAGCTAGCGGTTCGGCGAAAGACACCGATAAAATAAGTACCAGGCTTAAAATGATAAGTACTGGGCTCGATTCATTCGACTAAAGATTCTGATAGACGTTGCCCCAGCTTGGCTGCAGCCCAAAGAATGAAAGAAATAAAAGATAATATATATATATAATATATATATATATATATATATATATATATATATATATATAAAGCAAATGAGTAAACAAGGATGTCCAAGTATCAGTTCATTATGGCCATGTGTATGTACATATAGGCATGCGTGTGTGTGTGTGTGTGTGTGTATGTATGTATAAGTATATGAAAATATGCAAAGCGAGGTGGAGAGGGAGAATGAGTGAGAGAGAGAGAGGGTGTGTGTGTAGGAGAGAGAGAGAGGGTGTGTGTGTAGGAGAGAGAGAGAGGGTGTGTGTGTAGGAGAGAGAGAGAGACAAAGTAAAATGTGAGAAGGCGCTGAAATATAGAATTATTCCTATTATTGATGGCTAGTTATTTTCAATCCACAGATCGAATCTTGTCTGGCCACACCAAATAACGAGTAGTAATATTTTATCTAATAAAGGCGGCGAGCTGGCAGAAACGTCGGCACGCCGGACGAAATGTTTAGCGGCATTTCGCCCGTCCTCACGTTCTGAGTTCAATTTCCGCCGGGGTCGAATTTGCCTTTCATCCTTTCGGGTTGGATAAAGTACCACTTGCGTACTGGTGACGATCTAATCGACTGGCCACCTCCCCAAAATGTCGGGCCTTGTGCCTAGAGTAGACAAGAATATTTTATCTACTAAATGCTTAGCAGTATTTCGTCTGTCGTTACGTTCTGAGTTCAAATTCCGCCGAGGTCGACTTTGCCTTTCATCCTTTCGGGGTCGATAAATTAAGTACCAGTAACGCACTGGGATCGATATAATCGACTTAATCCATTTGTCTGTCCTTGTTTGTCCTCTCTGTGTTTATCTCCTTGTGGGTAGTAAAGAAATAGGTATTTCGTCTGCCGTTACGTTCTGAGTTCAAATTCCGCCGAGGTCGACTTTGCCTTTTATCCTTTCGGGGTCGATTAAATTAGTACCAGTTACGCACTGGGATCGATGTAATCGACTTAATCCGTTTGTCTGTCCTTGTTTGTTCCCTCTATGTTTAGCCCCTTGTGAGCAATAAAGAAATAAATATGTTATCTAATAAAGGCGGCGAGCTGACAAAAACGTGAGCACGCCGGGCGAAATGCTTAACAGTATTTCGTCTCTATGTTCTGAGTTTAAATCCCACTGAGGTGGACTTTACTTTTCATCCTTTCGGGGACGGTAAATTAAGTACCGGTTGCGTACTGGGATCGATCTAATCGACTGCCCTCCCCACTCCAAAAATTTCGGGCCTTGTGCCTAGAGTAGAGAAGAATATTTGATCTACTATTTTAGCGGCATTTGGACCGTGTGGTCGACTTCACCTTTAATCGTCTCGGGGTCGAAAATCGTCTTGGGGTCGAAAAAAAATGTATACCAGTTGAACACTGGAGTTGATAGTCATTTCTGTTATAACCATCCCTTCTTTTGGCATATCAAGGACCACAGTGTCCGATGTGTTCTTCCTTAGAGTGCGCTTCGGGGAATTTGCTTTTAATAATTTCAATAAACGATAAAGAATTGCCATGCGTCACACCAATTTGGCAAATATTCCATCTCGGTACTGAAAATAACCAAAATAACTGTCAATTTGTCAGGAATTCGATCTTCCTCAATCAAATCGCCTTTCTTTTAATTAAAATTTCCTACATTGGGATTTTTGCGAAGTTTATCTGTTCTTCATCAAATTCGATAATATTTCAAGTTAAGCTGAGCCATTCCTTTCATGATTGGTCGTAGATGGCCGGGGATTGGTTGGTAAAGCTAATTGTGAATTACAGTTTACATAATTCTGAACAAGCCTTTCTAGAGGTTTGAATCATCACATTAAAGAAGACAGCTATCTCTATTGTTCACAAATCGGTGACTGACTTGCATTGGCGATCCATATCAGGTCCTCTTCTGAGAAACAAATCGAAGAAGAATAGATTGACTTGCTGCCCTCCATATATTAAATGAAGACTGACTGGAACCATTACAAGCCAATGTGTTATGTTCATTCCTTACATCTTTCTGTTAAACAAAGTTTGTCGTAATAAAGCTATTTGGAATCATAGAAAGACGCAAACACAGACACGAACTTACAGACACACACACACACCTATACGGACGCATGAAGGTGAGATAGAATCAAGCATCAACTGCAAATGTCAGCATCCTTGCTTTGATTAGCTACAGTTATCATTACGCATCGCTGTGTAGTAATTAACCAAATACGCTTCAGACAAAAGTAAAACGGTTGCTGTAATCGTGTCAGTCTTTGCTAACAATATTATCAACTCAGTCATGTTAAAACTGTAAAGAGAAATCGAAAGTGCGTTTTGTCCCTCAGCAGCTTACTAATAAACGTCTCTGCGTGTAAAGGCTCTTCTATGTGTTTCTGTGTCTGTTTGACAGAAAAAAATGTGTAATAGTTTCTGTTTTAATGAAGTGGCATGAGGAGGAGGTGGAGGAAAGAGGGACGCTGAGCTTTCCAGTCCATCCCAGGCTGCTGAAATTGATGTGGCTAATGTTCGCGGTGAACATTTATATGGAAGTGAACCAAGAGGGTATTCCTCAGAGGAGCAACTGTTCAGAGGAGGAATGAATGGGTGAAATGCTTGATAAGGAAATGTGAGAGTTGAGACACAGTAAGGGTGATGGGAAGACGACAAAATAGCTGTTGGGAGAGGGGAGGAGGATTGTGGTTCACAATTCCCTATTATAGAGGGACAAAGCGCATTGTTGTATTGGTAGAAGAGACTGACAGAAGACACAGCAGAAGTGTGAGGAAGAGATTGAAGTATGTTGGGGAGAGAATATTTGTTAGTAAGTCAAATA
>NC_043000.1:31641619-31646619 GCF_006345805.1 Octopus sinensis | reverse complement strand
AAAGGACATCCACCGTGTCCATCCCACGGTTTCTCGAAGGGCCTTCAAAGGATACTGGCGTAGAACTCTTTCCTGTCGCACCAAACATGACATAAAACAAAAATATATAACATTTTCGAAAATAAGATGGCGACACTTTTGATTAGAGATTGATTAAAGAGCGATTGGAGTTAAACTTGGGTTAACAACAGTAACGTTTTAATAATCTATAATCTCTCACAACATTCCGACACCATCCTAATATCACTTAATCCAGACAAACATAACACAATAGCATCAGTGACGTCATTCGCCCTAACAGTCTACTGGAGCCCATCGTCATCAGTTCACCGAGAAAACATTGTCCGATCGGGGGCTTTAGTTGAAGACTCTTGCCCTAAGGATCATGCAGTGAGACTGAACCGGAAATCCCGTGGTTGCAAAGCGAGCTTCTTAAACACACATTCATGGCCGCGCCTATAGGAAATGAGGTTAGAGTTTATCTACCGAACAAGCTGCCAGCTGACCACTCCCCACAAGTGCCGTCTCACTAGAGCTCGCGTTTGTACCCTGGACCGAATCGATCCTCATTAGACAACCTGCCCCTAGTAAGCTTACTCACTACCACATATCGATGCCGAGCTTAGTGGGGACACTCGATGCCCATAAAAAAAAAACAACTATCAGGATGCCCGTCCTTAAACCAGCTAACCCACAAACCCCCCGAGCAGCTGGATCACGCCACAACCCCCGCACCAAAAGGCAGCGACAGGTGCTGAAGAGTGTAAAATAATTTCAACTCGTTTTACATATATTTGTTGTTGTTGCTGTTGTTATTTAGTCAGAAGTTAGCCTACTTTGGGATCAATTGTGTTCGAGGTACCCTCTACGGTTATGGCGTACTGTCTTATCTTTACAATGGAAGAGCAAGAATAATTACGGTAGCAACAGCTTTGTCCATCTAATGGAGAAGAGCTGACCGTGACCTAAAACAACATCGGAAACAATCACAACAATCACGTTTTTTGTTTAAAGGTAGGGCGTATTCAGATGGAGATTTAGCTGCGATTTCCAGCATGTCGATTGACAACATGGAGCCCTCCACCCTTTTTAATTCGTGGCTTTATAACCCAGAAACTACCGATATATAAGATGAGAATGATACGATACATAATGGGATATAGGTCTGTTGAGAATATGATGAAGTCTGCAACACGAGAAACTGGTGCGATTCTATGTCGACAACAACAGTAAATATTCCTTATCATGGTCAATAAGTTTTAAAAACTTGACGTTTCGGTCGATGATCTTCCGTCAGAGAGGGATTATTGTCTGAAACATAATACTTGCTTCTGTCGCAAACGACAATTCACCTTATTGACATCTAAAACGTCTCTTTGATTTTGTTGAAAAATGTTGAATAAAGCACGGATGGCGTGGCATAATCAAACATAATCTTTTGAGCTTGTCCCTTTTTAAAAACAAAATAGTTAATGAAAGAAAATGTTCAGGAAAGTATTTCGTATTATTGATAAGAAAGTAGCACGTATAAGTTAATGAAAGAACCCATATTCGGGAACATGGAGATATAAACAGACATTCACAAAAGCAAACATCTACACATTATATATTTACATATCTGCGTGTGTGTATGTTCTCTCTCTTTCCATTTCTTTTTACCTTCTCTCTCTCTCTCTCTCGCTTTATGTATATGTGTGTGTGTGTGTGTGTTTGTATGTATGTCTACTATGCACGTATAAATATTCCAGACTGACCTTTTTCCAGTGGTGCTTTCTTGTACTTCTCCAGTCTCTTCACTGCTATAGATTCCAGTTTCACCCGAGCCGCTGGGTATTCTTTGAGAACATCCCACAAGTCTTGTTTTGACAAACAGAACAAGTCTGAATAACCGACAGACCTCACCGATGCTGTACGTCGATTTCCAGCTGTACCCATGTTAAGAATACTTATCTCTCCGAAGTAGCTACCCGGCTTCAAAGTGGCCAGAACTGTTTTGCCATTGTCTGCCACAACTTGCAGCCGACCTCTGTTTACGATGTACATCTCTTTGCCGACCTCACCTGAAAACAAAGAACTAAATTAATAGAGACAGACAAAACTCAACGGAAAGGTAAGCATTACAGCAATGAAGTATGTTATGTATGTAGCAAATGATATAATCGCAAGGTCTAAAAATTTAAGAATTCACAGAGATTCCAAAACTGATTTCAAATTTTGGTACAACCCCCGGTACTCCATCTTTCTCTCCCAGTACTTGATCCCAGTACTCTCGATCTTTCTCTCTAATTCTAAATTATGATATAATAACGTAGGAGTGGAAGTGTGGTAAGTTGCTTGTTTACGAGACACATGGTTCTGGGTTCAGTCCCACAGCGTGGTACCTTGGGCAAGTGTCTTCTACTATAGCCTCGGGCCGACCAAAGCCTTGTGAGTGGATTTTTGTAGACGGAAACTGAAAGAAGCCCGTCGTATATATGTATATATATATGTATATGTGTGTATATGTTTGCGTGTCTGTGTTTGTCCCCCCAACATCGCTTGACAACCGATGCTGAAGTGTTTACATCTCCGTAACTTAGCGGTTCGGTGAAAGGAGCCCAATAGAATAAGTACTAGGCTTACAAAGAATAAGTCCTGGGGTCGATTTGCTCGACTGCAGGTGGTGCTCTAGCATGGTCGCAGTCAAATGACTGAAACAAATAAAGGAGTTAAAAGAGAGAATAACGAATTTTTTCTGAACGCTGCTATTTTTCTTCCTAACGCATTTTGTCAATCATCACTTATTTCTAGCATTTTCTTTATCGACCCCGAAAAATATAAAAACCGGAATTTGAACTAAGCATTTAGCCCGTGAGCTAACGAATCTGCCAGCTAATATTATATATATATTCAGGTGGCGAGGTGGCAGAAACGTTAAGCACGCCGTGTGAATTGCTTAGCGGTGTTTTGTCTGTCTTTACGTTCTGAATTCAAATTCAGCCGAAGTCGACTTTGCCTTTCATCTTTTCGGGATCGATAAATTAATTATCAATTGCGTACTGAGGTCGATCTAATCGACTAGTCCTCTCCCTCCAAATTTCGAGCCTTGTGCCTAGACTAGAAAAGATTCCGAAGGCGGCGAGCTGGCAGAAACGTTAGCACGCCGGGCAAAATGCGTAGCCGTATTTCGTCTGCCGTTACGTTCTGAGTTCAAATTCCGCCGAGGTCGACTTTGCCTTTAATCCTTTCGGGGTTGATTAAATAAGTACCAGTTACGCACTGGGGTCGATATAATCGACTTAATCCGTTTGTCTGCCCTTGCTTGTCCTCTCTGTGTTTAGCCCCTTGTGGGTAGTAAAGAAATAGGTATTTCGTCTGCCGCTACGTTCTGAGTTCAAATTCCGTCGAAGTCGACTTTGCCTGTCATCCTTTCGGGATTGATAAATTAAGTATCAGTTTCGTACTGGGGTCGATCTAATCGACTGGCTCCCTCCCCAAATTTTCGGGCTTTGTACCTCGAGTAGAAAAGAATAAATTAATAGATATGGATGGATTCTCCCATCGGAGATGACGTGTGAGTGTTCAGCTTCTTCTACCGAACGAGCTGCTCAAAGGATTTGTTTCCGGTGATCAAATGCATGAGCTGTCCATTAGTTTAGTCTCGCCATCAAAATGGACGTTGTTCGAACAAGTTCAACGGTGTTCTATGCATCAGGTGTTTAAGAATCGAAACGACGATCTCACAAACACGAGTGCGACAGCCGATCTACTAGGCTATGCCCCATAAACGAATAATAATATAATAATAATAATAATAATAATAATAATAATAATAATAATAATAATAATAATAATAATCCTTTCTACTGGAAGCACAAGGCCTCAAATTTTGGGGGAAGGGGTTAAAGACGATTATATCGACGCCAGTGCTTAACTGGTACTTATTTAATCGACCCCGAAATGATGAAAGGCAAAGTCGACCTCGGCGGAATTTGAACTCAGAACGTAGCGGTAGACGAAATACTGCTTAGCATTTCGCCCGGCGTGCTAACGATTCAGCCAGCTCGCCGCCTTAGCCGCCTTTAACAACAACAACAACAACAATAATAATAATAATAATAATAATAATAATAATAATAATAATAATAATAATAGACAACTAATAGGAAGAGGTACAACAGAAATAAGAATGACAATCGGTTTTGCACTGAGCATTAAACATGATATTAATTAGATAATGACACAGTTATGTAATACCGCTTGCTCATCAGAGCTAGATATTTTCTCTATGTATAGATATACATCTTTAAACTTTTGTGTGTGTGTGAAGGCACTTGGCTCAATGGTTAGAGCATCAGGCTTGGAATAAGTGGTGAATTCGACTCTGGTTCGGACCGGGCTGTGCTGTGTTCTTGAGGAAAACTCTTTCACGTTGCTCTAGTTCACTCAACTGTTGAAATGAATTGTGACGTTCCTGGTGCCAAGCTGTACCGGCCCCTTTGCCTTTCCGTTGAACAACATCGGTGGCGTAGAGAGGGGGGGCTGGTATGCATGAGCGACTGCTGGTCTTCCACAAACAACTTTGGCTGGAATTGCGCCTCAGGGGCGAACTTTCTAAATACAATACCATGGTCACTTGTTACCGAAAGGGATCTTTGTGTGTGCAATAGTAATAAAGTATATAGCATAAATCATTATCTGATAGCTTAATATGCTGGGTAGTGTGCATGGATATTTATTTCCCATGCTTATGTGTGTGTGCCAAATTCACTCATAAGGCATTAGTCGGTCGGCCTTGGGGTGTAGTAGAAGTCACTTGCCCAAGATGCCGTGCAGTAGGACTGAACCTGAAACCACGTGGTTACAAGTATTGCATCTTAACTACATAGCCATGTCTGCGCCTTTGGCAAATATTTTAGCAAGAATTGTCTCTCTACCGGTTTGGTCCAGCGTATTATCGCATCGATGTGCGATGTTTTTTTTTACTAATCCAATGGATATGTATGATAAGTCCTGCGGTC
>NC_043000.1:31626619-31636619 GCF_006345805.1 Octopus sinensis | reverse complement strand
GAAAAAAAGATACCCTTCCCCCCACCCCTAACCCTAAAACAGATTGAAATGCAATAGATCGATACTATGGTCATAATTATGGGTGACAATTTCATATGACACCGCTGGAAAAAACTGCCGGTCAAATCGAAAAGATCCCGTCTAGCTGTTGCACTATCTTTTATGGACTCCTATCAGTTTCTTCATCCAATAATCTTGGATACCATCCGCCCTGGGACACTTTTAATTTGGGGTTTTCCTGAACTGTTTTTGTTTTTAATGATTTCTGTAGTTATTTTTATGTTGTCTTCACCTTCTGTATTTCTTAACCTATCTTGGATTTCATGCTGCCATCCCGCTTCATCATTATGCTTTACAGGTTGATCCCAAATTCTTCTCCAGAATGCTCTGCTTTTGACTACATCGGATACCAATGTTATGTATACACACATTTTTTTTCTCTCCTTGTTTTTTTCTGTGTCCCTTTCTGTTGAAGAGCATAGGCTCGAAACGCAAAATACTTTTTCTATTCCTGAGCGTTATACTAATACATCTGTTTGTTTTGTACACCACCAGTCTTCGTCTTTGGTTTTTTTCGTAAACTCTCCTTATGTGTAATTGCCCATCCCAGTATCTGAACCAGCTTTTTCTGATTGGCTTCAAAACCTTCTGTTTTGCCTGAATTGTCTTTTTCTATTGTCATATCTTTCCAGTTTTGTCTTCATTATTACTACTCTTTGTTTCAATTCTTCCAATATCACATCACACCCTTTATTTCTTCTTATTCTATACGTTCTTTTCAGTCTTTTTCTTATGTTTTTCTTCTGCAGTTCCCCTCTTTTCAATCTATCAACTTGTCCTCACAAATTCTTCTACAAATGTTTGTTCTCTTCTTTTGTGTTCAACTCTTTCTGCTGCAACTAAAGCAACAGCCTAAATAATCTTGTTGGTTTCACTTATATTTCCCGTCTCGAATAGTCCAAAGGCAGAATCTGTCTCTTTAGTTCCCGCTTTTAGCTTTTGCTTATCTACACACCTCAGATTGGCGGGTTCTTAATCCTGATTGTCTCTAATATATCGGCACATCATCCCAACTATGTCTTCTCGATCGTCTATTAGCCCTTGTGGTTAATAAAAAGAATTTTGGCCCCCGATGAACACTTCAACGCCAAGCACGAAGGCTGCATTGTCAGAGTTAAGGCACGTTCTCTGAGACAAGAGGGAACCTATGCTGCCCGGTGGGCCCGGGTGGCTGAGGGACAAAATGGCAACAAAAACACCATTCGGTCTTTGGTGGACTAAAATGGGTGCACAGGGAATGAGTCGGAGCAGATGTGTGCGGCTTTTCAGTAGCATTTAGCCAAATTATGCGGGACGAACGGTGGGCCAGATCGCAGGATGGATTTCACTGCCTACTTCGATGGCTTTCCACGACTCTCAGCAAGCGATGCGGAGTGTTGTGAAAGGTCAATAAAAATTGACGAAATACGGGAGGGGATAATTGGCTGCACGAGGGGCAAATCGCCGGGATTAGAAGGTCTGCCCTACGAGCTTAATTCTAGTATGCCAGACTTGTTTGCAGGCCTCTTGGCAGATATCTACTGCAACTGGTAACAGAATAAGAGAATTCCCAGATCTGTGAGCCGAGGAGCAGTGCTACTGCTGAGAAAGGATCCAAACAAGGGGAAGTATTAGATAATTTTAGGCCCATCACTCTGCTTAATGCAGGCATCAAAATTTTGGCCAGTGTGTTAGTAAACAGATTGGCGTTCGTCGTCGAGAAACTAGTTGGAGACGCAGAAACATGCGCCGCCCCAAGCAGGTCCATCCACGACAGCCTCCACCACATGCCCTACATCGTGGATAGGGTAGTTAAGAAACCTGGCATGGGTGGGCTCTGATCAATTTAGATCAGTCAAAAGCCTTCGATACGGTTGACTATCAATATCTGGCGGCTGTTCTCACGGCGGTCAGTTTCGGTCCGGTTTTCCGCGGTTGGATCGCTGCCATGGACAGCGACATCTGCTTGGTAGTCAAGGTGAATGGTCACCTATCGGAACCATTCAACATCTTGTATTCGGTCCGTCAAGGGTGCCCACTCTTGTCCTTTCTGTATGTACTGACCCCCGAGCCATCATTTCGGAAACTGGAGACGTTGAGAGGCACCTCGCGTGAACTAGGATGTAGGAAAGTTGTGCTGGCATACGCAGACGACGTCACCGTCCTAATGGCGGGCGACAAGCACATAGATCTGGTCAACACTACTGTGAAAGAATACGAGGAACTAACGGGAGCAAAGATTAATCCGGAAAAGTCAGTGGGCCTGCAGCTCGGTACTTGGAGAGGCAGATCCATGCCGACCGACAGCGTTCTAGAACGTTGGACGGTCGGATATATGCACATATATACATACATATATATTTTTTTCTCTAGTTTCAGCTCAGAGCTGCAGCCATGCTGATGCACCGCCGTTTATATATATATATATATTATCTATGTTATTATATGACTGAACGCCACGCGTCCGTTTCCAAGTAATTTTACACACACACACACACACACACACACACACACACACACACACACACACATATATATATATATATGTAAAATTATGTATATACATGCTCACTTAGATACGTACAGATCATAAAGATGCATATTCTTAAAAGAGATATGGATACATATTTATGCATATATACATACGTATCAGAATAAAGACACACACACACACACACACACACACACAACACACACACACACACACATACACACACATATATATATGTGTGTGTGTGTGTATCATTTTCTCTTCCTCTTTCTTTCCTTCCTTTCTTACCTTTTCCTTTAACCTCTCACTTCGTTTTAGCATACACATCTCTTCTCTCCTCTCTATCCACTTAATACTACCACTACAAAACCTCTTTGAATGAACAACACATGGAAACTACGTCTCCACACTTTCCATTTGTGATGGCAAAATATGAACTCCGATTGGAATTTACATACCATGGACATGAAGCATTTCTACTGCTTCTACACACCACTTTACATGGATAATGGAACTGCAACTATAACATATTTATGCATTTTTATGTTTACTTTTAAATTCGTTCTCCTATTTCCCTCTGAATATGGTCTAATACGTTATCTGTTATTAGGGTGATACTAAATTGTGGTTAACCGAGGTAGGGAATTAATCATTTGTACTGATCGAGTTTGTTGGAGTAGGTTTATAATAAAAAGTAAGTTTAGGTAGTTAACATACAAGAACTACTTATATTTAAGATGTTAGCATCAATGGGAACTAAGTGCTTTGGAAGGTAGCGGAATGTTTAAATATATTCCAATACTTTGTCTATCACTAAGGTGAAAATAAATGATGGTTAGAAAGGTAGGGAATTATTCAATTGTATTGATCTAGGTAGTAGAATGTCTGGATGCAGTTTAATACATTGTCTGTTAGTAAGGTAAGACCAGGGAATTAGCAAGCATAAATGGACGATTTACATTTATGTGCTAGCATTAATAGGCAATAAGTAGTCTTACATATATTAAAGTCAAAATATAGTCTAATATATTACTAAAGAGGGACTATATTATGATTAATCAAGGTGGGAAATTATTCAATAGCATTTATCAAGGTTATAAAGTTTATTAGTGTAGATAATTAAATGTAAGCTTAAGTATAGTTAGAATTTAGGAATGATTTATATTTAAGGTGCTGGCAGCTTAAAATCAAATCATCACGCTCATTAATAATATTCGATTTAATTTTATTGATGTGGAATGCCTCAAGTACACAGAGCTCACACCGACACCGCCACCCTTATATGGTTGTGCATTATACACAATAGAGCGAGCACTTTTAAATTCAATACTATTATCAGCGAGAGAATGTACAAATCTAGCTTTGGATGTACTATTAGCCTTTTCTTTATGCCGTAAAATAGATTTGTGATTACTCTAGTGAAGTTTGAATGAAGAAGAGGACGCACCAATATAAACATGGTCTTTATCAAGAGAAGTGATAGAACACTTATACACTATATTTTCCTAAGGCATTTGTTATTAATGGGACATAGCAATTTATTACGAAAGCTACATAGAACGAACTTGGCTTGATTATTAGTGGGTAAGATGGGTTCAGCTCCACTATTCTTATTGGAATCTGGTACATCAATGTTTAGTTGCAGTAGATATTGCATTGCTGCTATATAGATGGCTATTTAGGCTACTTTCAGGTATTGTAGTATTAAAAGATGCACAGTTTAATTTACTACGGTTAAATCTTGATATATATTCGGCAATATTATGCATAGTAGAGTGTGTCAGTTTAACCATGTGTCTATTGAAAAATTTATGATACAGTCAAGATTTAGGGAAATGTTTATTCAAAGGCTGAAAATTTTTTCGAGCCACGTTAGAAGCAACATTTAGACTGAAAGGTGTGCGCGTCCGTCAGAATGGGTGGGAGGGAGGGCTATTCCTATGCGAACTATTTTTATTTTGAAGCTTATATGGATTAGATGTAGTAGAACCTAAATTAATTTGGTTATTATGGTAATTAATTGCAATCAAATTACCTGATTTAAATACAGAGTTATTAATTTCGTTATTATTATTATTATCATTATTATTATTATTATTACTATTATTATTGCATTTACACAGCTAACGCTGACGATGTACTGTGGTGCCTGCTGTTCACTACCAGTGAACCAAGGTAACACCCCTTATTTTTCGAGCAACTTCTGGAATATTCGAGCGGTTCCAAGCAGTGCTGTTTTCTGCAGGTGCTCCACCCTTATTGCAGCCCCTATTTGTTCCATGTACTTCTCAAGATTTTTGCTCACTGTTCCAAGTGTCCCGACAATTATTGGTACTACTGCTACCTTTTTCATCGACCACAACTGCTTAATCTCACAAGCTAATCTGTCATATCTATCAACTTTTCTTTCTTCCTTATCGTATACCTTGTTCTCAGCTGGGCAATCTATATCTATGATCCAGCATAGTTTGCTTTCTTTCTCAATTAAGACTATGTCTGGCTTCCGATTATCTATCTCATGGTCGCACTGAATCATAAAATCCCACAAATCGCACTGAATCATTTTCTATGACGTCTTCGAGTTTATGGATGTACCACTTTTTTGTTCTGTCAAGTCCATACTTATATAAGCACATTCAGCTTGCTATATTGTCGTGGCGTCTCTTATATTCCTTCTGAGCTTGTGGCGTACATTGGCTGGTAATATGCCATACGGTTTCACCATTTTGTCCACAGTTTCTGCACTTATCACTTTCTGATGTTTTGTCTATTCTGTATTTGATGTAATTTGTTCTTAGTGCTTGCACAGATTACAGCCTCCATTTCCGGTTTTAAATCACTTTTAGTCATCTACATCCATCTTGTTTCTCTGTCGGACTTATCTTCAGCATCCCAATAAAATTGTCCAGGCATTCTTTTCTTTACCCACCTATTTTCTGTTTCATTCGTTTTCAATTGCTTGTACAGTGCTTTATCTTTGCAATCCCTCATCCTACACAAGCCTGACCTTCTTACTTCTAATAATAGCGGTTCTGTGGCATTTTTTACATACCATGCTATGTTGTTGTTATTATTATTATTATTATTATTATTATTATTATTATTATTATATTATTATTATTATTATTATTATTATTATTATTATTATTGTTATTACTAATGGTACCAATTTATTAATAGCATGGTTTTCCTTAAAGACATGATTACGGTGCTCACCGCCGAGTGCTTTTCTCTGCCAATTTACAGTTTTTTTCTACTCTTGCTTGCACCATGTGGCATGCATTTTAGTGCAAACATGTAAAACAAATTATCATACAACGAAATTAAAAGGCTACGAAACTGCTCTAAATGTATGGATATCAAGTTGCTAAATAAATATATTCATATCTTAAATCGCCTTTGTGTGTGTGTGTGTGTGTGTGTGGTGTGTGTGTGTGAGCGTGTGTGTGTGTGAGCGTGTGTGTGTGTGTGTGTGTGGTTATGAATTCTATCTATCTATCTATCTATCTATCTATCTATCTATCTATCTATCTATCTATCTATCTATCTATCTATCTATCTATCTTACATTACCCCAGTACTTCACTGGTACTTTATTTTATCGAACACGAAAGGATGAAATGGGAGGTTGATCTCGGTGGAATTTGAACTCAAATGCAAAGAGCCGGAATAGCTACTGTAAAGCATTTTGTCCTGCGCGCTAACAATTGTGCAACTCACCGTTTTACTACTACTACTACTACTACTACTACTACTACTACTATCACTACTACTTCGGACATTACAGCTGTTGATAAAATTCATGAGAACTGTATCCTTATTAATGCATCATGTCCGTTCAATACACGAATAGAAATTACGTGGATGTGGAAAATGAAGAAAGTAAACCACCATACCAGTAATTGTGGGAGTATTAGGAACAGCAAATGACAACATTACAAAACGGCTAGAGAAGATCAAAGTAGAGAGAGCTATTGTTTTCTGGGAACAGTTAAAATGTTACGAAAGTCTGTCGATGATTGGTTAGCTTAAAAGAAATTAAATTAACAAGGACGAGGCTGTTTGACATCTGAACCTACTGGCTGTAGCCAGCTATCGGTGCAGAAAAGCGACCAGAATATGACAAGCATCCTGAGAATAAACGGCATACTATAGCAAAAATATTTGATAGTTTGTGATAGTTTACATTCTAAATGTCCATTAAATCAGAAAATTATGTAAGACAAGGAATTGTGAGATACTTAAAATACGACAGATATTTTAGTCAAAGAACTGATAAAGACAGATGTCGGTTAAATTTTAAATAATTTCAAGTAGGATGAAATAAGACCAGAAAAAAAAACGACAGATAGGTAAAGATACGGTAAAATGAATACATTTAATCGAAAATGATTATTATGATTAAATAAGTGGAAATATAAAATGTATAAAATAGAGTTAAATTAAATTAATATAAAATATACAATAATGTGAGATAAAGAGAGATGAGATAAAAATAGGAACGGAGTTGATTAAATTAAAATAATAGAAAGGTGATCAATTTGTGAGATAAAATGAATTAAACGGAAAGAGTTAAAGGCGAGACCAGGATATGCTATATATAATGTTATATGTTATATATATATATAATATTATATATATATATATATATATATATATATATTATATATATATATGTGCATCTCTGTGCGTGTGTATATATATATATATATAAAATGTTATATGTTTTATATATATATATATATATATATATATACGTGTGTGTGTGTGTCGTAGGTGAAATAAAGGAATGGAAATGTTATAAATTAATAGAATTAAACATTGGGAAGAGCATATGTGTGTGTATTGCTACTGTGAGAGCAGAAACCAGACTGTTTCACCTACAGGGTGCGGCAAAAAAAGCTCCCATTCCTATTCATGATAACCACACAGCTTCAAAATAATATATTTTCACCAACGCCATGTTAATGACTGTGTAAATTATGTAAACCTGTTCAATTGCAGAGAAAACTGAAATAATTGATTAGTCTCGTATAAATACAATTTGTGCAGGGTAAGAGGATATAAAGGTTTGGGGAAGAAAACACGTTAGTATATAACTAAATGATGTGTATGCTATAAATATAGTCCAACCAGCGATATTTCTGCCTTGTCACACTTTTAATCACGTGTCCAACCCACCTAAACCAATGAGAATCAGCTTGTCTGATTATCATTCGTGAAGGTGGACTACACATACTAAATACCGAATACCCTCACAACCTCTTCCTCATGCATGTTTATACTGGGTTCACTGTCACTGCATGGCACCTTGGGCAAGTCCAGCGCCGACCAAAGCCTTGTGAGTGAATTTGGTAGACGGAAACTGAAAGAAGCCCAGAAGCTCGTCGTAAATACACATACACACACACACACTTATATATATGTATATATATATTTACGACGAGCTTCATATATATATATATGAAGGATAAAAAAGGCACATGATTTTGAGGATGCTAAGGAAAGGTTAACTATTCTTGGATGTGTTAATACTGCAGGCACACACAAGGTGAAGCTGGCCGTCTTTGGGAAAAAGCGAACGTCCGACATGTCTGAAAAGTGTAGTTAATTTCCTTGTGCAGTATTACGCAAACAAGAAAGCATGGGTAACCCGAGAAATATTTTCTGACTGGTTCGATAATCACTTTGCAACAGCGGCACGAGCTCATTGCAAACAAGCTGAACTGGAAGAAAACTAAAATTTTATTGCTCCTGGACAACTACTCCTCATATCCCCCTGCCGAAGTTCTTGTGTAAAGTAATGTTTCCGGCATTTACTTGCCTCGCAATATGACATCTGTTTTACCACCTCGTAACCAAGGAATTTTACGCTCCATGAAGAGCAACTATATAAATAATTTAATGGGCTGTGGGTTTGATATAGTCAACAAAGGAGTAAGAATGCAAGACAACTTGAAAGAGTTCACCGTTAAGGATGCCATTTACTCAGTTGCGAATGCTTGAAATGATGCTAATAAGTCAATCACTAACAAATGCTTGGCACAGAATTTGGCCAATAGCGATGTTTGATGAAAAAGACTCTATGTCGCTAAAGAAGACGATATCAAAACTCGTAACTAAAAGTTTATCGTGCGGAAGTGTAAGTGATCTAGAGGAAGCGGACTTTGAAGAAATGCTAAACATTGATAATGATGCACCTGTTGTGCATTCCTTGAGTGATAGGAAATTGCTGAAATGGTGTTAAATACGGATAAGAAAGAAGACAGTAGAGATGCTGACACAGAGAACATAGGTAAAAAAAAAAGTTCCTAAAGACGATATTGCGAAAATTTGTGATCAGTTAATAGCTGGCCTTGAACAACGTACATTTATCAGTGAGCAGCATATTATGGGAGTTTACTCAGTTAGAGAGACATTGCTTAGATAGAAACCTTTGCTAATGAGACAGATGACCTTGAAGAAGTCTTTAAAACTGAGATCTCTCGTATTGCTACTTCATCACCTGAGAATCCCGTTGCTAACCCACCCATTGGAGATTTGCCTGCAAGCTTATGAAAACGTTGGTGACCCTGACGGACCCTGTTCTACAACTTAACTGCAGTTACATATTTAGCCTAGTTTGAACCAATTTATGGGTCTAACATATGAATAAACTGTAATATCATTTGTAGTCTTTCTGTATTCAAATACTTGAGCGTCTCTCTGCAGAAATATTATGGTAGCGCGTATACCTGTACTTGTGGATTGTGTATTTTTGTTTTAAATTATCCTACTATATGTTTTTTTTTTATTTGTGATTTCTAAAATTATCTCAGTATTTCATTTACCAGTATATTACTCTATAGCTATTTATTTTCCCCACTGTCTGTGAGTATGTATACATGTATACATGTGCTCTTGTTACCGTAGTAGGACGTCTCTTTTGATGTCTACTTTACAATCTGGGGCAGCTGACTTTTGTTCTGATATCCCAAAAAGGTCGAAATTCAGAACACAACTGTCCCCAAGGGTACCGGATAAAGGATTGTGAACCTGTATATATAATATATATATATATATATATATATATATATATATATATGTATAGTGTATTAAATAAAATATATGCATACATACACACATATATGTACGTACCTACATCTACATGTATATATACATGCATATATAAATATATATACGTGAGTACAGGACACCACAAATAGACGTAGAACTCAACGAGAAACGAAAACGTAAAAACAAACATGGAAACGGACCTTTTTTTAACAACGAATAAACAGAGTTAAAGAAAGGTCCGTTTCCATGTTTGTTTTTACGTTTTCGTTTCTCGTTGAGTTCTACGTCTATTTGTGGTGTCCTGTACTCACGTATATATATTATATATGCATGTATATATACATGTAGATGTAGGTACGTACATATATGTATGTATGTATGCATATATTTTATTTATTACACTATTGTATGACT
>NC_043000.1:31584119-31621619 GCF_006345805.1 Octopus sinensis | reverse complement strand
CGTTTAAAATTTGTTTATGAACATAAAGATAAATCTGATACATTCTGGGAAAATGTTCTATGGACAGACGAGTCGAAAACTGAATTGTTTGGACGAAATTCGCGTAGCCATGTTTGGAGGAAAGATGGTACTATGTGGTTCGTAAGCAAGCTACTTACCACACAACCCTCCTGCGCCTATAGTGTATATATTCATTAAACTTTTACAAGAATAGGTGATAGTAACTTCGAAACAGGCGACAACCTAAAAACAGAAGGCCGAATAGACATATTAACCTGAAAATGTCATATCTCTATGTGAAATCGTTCGGCAACATGTTTCTATCAACCCAAGTCTTACAAACATTCTTTCGTCGATTCTCTTCTATCTCCCACCCTATAGACCTACCCCTCAGGCCTACATGCACCACATCCAATAAACACTTCACATAGTCCCACCTACACCAGAACAACAACAACAATGGAGGTGCAATGGTTAGGGCAGCGGACTCGCAGTCGGAGGATCGCGATTTCGATTCCCAGACCGGGCGTTGTGTGTGTTTATTGAGCGACAACACCCAAAGCTCCACGTGGTTCCGGCAGAAGCTGGTGGCGACCCCTGTTGTACTCTTTCGCTCCAACTTTCTCTCACTCTTTCTTCCTGATTCTTGTCCCCGACTTCCTACGCAACCGCTGAGCCTGGATGCGTATTCATACATCCGTCGATGCTCTCGGTGTCGGGGGTTGACCTGCTTTCTCTTCTGCGCGTCTTACGAATAGCAAAGGACCACGTTTCGGACTTCTCCCATCTTGCGAGCTCTGGGACGAAGACCGTTCGTTCAACAGCAACAGCAACAACAACTTGCCAACGACAAAATGAAAGCCAAATGAACCCAAATGAAAGCCAAATGTACCGCCTGTCGTCGGTTAGCAGGTTTAAACCTCGAAGTCAGTTACTCCTTTCCTCGTAAACGTTTAATGTATGTAGTCTGTCTACTACAAAACTACTACCACCACCATCATCACCACCATCATCATAAAACCATTATTAAAATCCTAAACTTCCAAGATTGTTCTTGTAAAACAACGAGCGGAGCAACCATGAATGTGTATTTCTGCGTTTGTGTGTGTGTGTGTGCGTTTGTGTGTGTGTGTGTGTGTGTGTGTGTGTGTGTGTGTGTGTGTGTATGTGTGTGTGTGTAATAACGTTCATCTCTTTGCCTAGCAATCCGTAATGGCAGTTTAAAAACAAAAAGAATACGTTTTGCTTGTACGAAATATTCTGTGGTAAACCTTAATATTTGATCAGTTTATTGGCACAGTGATAAATCATTTGATTGATAATATACTGCTACGTTGGCTGCCATGCTGCTATCAATAAATTCCGATAGATTTATAGAGACACGGATTTATTTCAATGGAGGTCGTGTGTCCGTCCTCAACCACGGACGTAGGAGTCGGTGTTGACGACGGAGGGGATCATCTGATTGAAGAGTACAGAGAGAGGGAGGGAAAGAGAGAGAGAGAAACCAACCTCCTATTATTAATACTACTACAACTGCTGCAGCTGTTGCTGTTGAGCAAAGCGGTCTTCGTCCCAGATCTCGCAAGATCGCACCTCTGTAGTGGGAGAAGTCCGAAACGTAGTTCTTTGCTATTCGTAAGACCCGCAGAGGAGAAAGCAGGTCAACCCCCGACACCGAGAGCATCGACGGATGGATAAATGCGTATCCAGGCTCAGCGGTTGCGTAGGAAGTCGGGGACAAGAAACAGGAAGAAAGAGTGAGAGAAAGTTGGAGCGAAAGAGTACAACAGGGGTCGCCACCAGCCCCTGCCAGAGATCGTGGAGCTTTGGGTGTTTTCGCTCAATAAACGCACACAACGCCCGGTCTGGGAATCGAAACCGCGATACCCCGACCGCGCGTCCGTTGCCCTAACCATTGGCAATTGCACCTCCACTTCTGCTGCTTCAAATAAACATCATCACCATATTAGCATCACAGCTGGTCTCAAATCGATGGCCCTTACCCCCTCATCCCACAAAATATCAAGACCCCATTATCTGCTCTCCTTTTCTTCCGACAGTAAGGGTTGAGCGGAGAAATATTTGGATGATGTGGCCATCCCGTTGGGAAGGGGAGCACGCCAGAAGCTACATCCTCTACAAAGCCAGTAAGTGTACTTTTGATAAACTGTGATCGAACAGATCTATAAGATAAAGCGTTCCAGCCATGACAATTAACTTTGTTAAAGGTATATTGGACTACAATATCAAATATAAGACAAGAGAAAGTGTTTTGAGGGAGATTAACTTGCTATTTCTTGCAAACTGAACAACCATGTAGAAGATTCCTTATAGCTTCAATCCTATAGTAGCGCTACTACTACTACTACTACTGCTACTACTACTTCTACTACTATCGTTGCTGCTACTGCTGCTGCTGCCGCCACTACATGCATTAGCAGAAGCAGGAGGCGCAATGGCCCAGTGGTTAGGGCAGCGGGCTCGCGGTCGGAGGATCGCGGTTTCGATTCCCAGACCGGGCGTTGTGTGTGTTTATTGAGCGAAAACACCTAAAGCTCCACGACGCTCCGGCTGGGGGTGGTGGCGACCCCTGTTGTACTCTTTCGCCCCAACTTTCTCTCATTCTTTCTTCTTGTTTCTTGTCCCCGACTTCCTACGCAACCGCTGAGCTTGGATGCGTATTCATCCATCCGTCGGTGCTCTCGGTGTCGGGGATTGACCTGCTTTCTCTTCTGCGGGTCTTACGAATAGCAAAGGACCACGTTTCGGACTTCTCTCACTACAGAAGACTGCTACGCTCAACATCAGCAGAAGCAATAGTAGTAATAATAGTAACTGTTTAGGCACTAAGCAGCTAAATCCGAAATATGAGCATTCGTGGCGTTCATACATTGCTTACAAATTATTAGTGTTAGAGATAAAGCAATGAATTCAATGGCCGATTCTCGATCTTGCTGTCCCGTCCTAAGTATGTGACGAATTTCGTTCCAATCAACGTTGCGGACTCTGTTGAAGTGAGAAGTTGTTTACATTATTAGTCCAAGAGACTAATGGACAAAATAAACGCTCTGAGATGTTAGGCTGCTGCAAACTTAGTTTGAAATCCTTACCGCGCATTTGTGTTTCTTGAAACGGATGGCTGAGGACACAAAACTCACAAAAAATTGAAATAATACGTGATTTTTCGAGATGATGATGATGACGATGTCTTATAGAAGCACACAGAAAAGTTCGGAGGCAGTGCAAGTTATGGATGGTGGCGGGGTATGTCGGCAAAAGTTACTCCATAAAAGTTCGTGGATAAAACATATGTAAATAAGTTCATGTAAAACTTGATGCATAAAAATAATAGGCAACACTTCAGACAAATTGTTGTAGGTCATATATATATATATATATATATATATATATATATATATTATATATATATATATTATATATATATATTAAGGTATGTAGAAAAATACAACATGGACAAGAACGTATAACTCATAGAAGACGATACAATAAACATGGACAGGACATTCGAACCCCTCAGTCTTCAGTCAAGAACCGGATCATCGTAGTAATTTCGGCTGATTAATATATATATATATATATATATAGAGAGAGAGAGAGAGATGTGTGTGTATGTATATGTGGATATATCATCATATATATATATATGTATATATAAATATGTGTATGTATGTATATATATATATATGTATATCGTTATATGTGTATGTATATATATATATATATGTGTGTGTGTATGTATGTATATATGTATATATATATATGTGTGTGTGTATGTATGTGCGTGTCTGTGTGTGTATATATATATATATACACACACACACATATATAAATACACACACACACACACACACACATATATATATGTATGTATATATATATCGCCGACGAGCGTATCCGGATTGTCCTATTATTTTCCTGTCGTTTTTACTTAATACTTATCCAGGACACACACACACACGTCTGTGAGTCTGTGTCTGATAAACTATTGCAGAAATACCTATTCACCAGTTTCGGTTTACCAAAGAACAAAGGTTGGAAACAGAGACCAAACACAAAAGAAAAAAAAGAAAAGAAAAAGAAAACAAATTCATTTTTTTTTTTTTTTGGGGTTGATTTCTATTGAGAAGCAAGAATGGTCGGATGTGGGTGGCAAAATAAACAGCTTGTAGTAATGGAAAGCGAATGAATTCAGAGCAGAGTGAAGTTAGATTGTGGCAAGATTTATGACCAGTTACCGTACAAATGAAGAACTGTCTGCTGGCCGTGGTTGCAGAAATATCGTACGAAAGAGGCCAAGCATGGAAGCAGAGCGGTGATGTGTAACAGAAGGAGAGAAAAAAAAAGAAAGCATAAAGGAAGAGAGACAAAAACCATAAACAAAAAGACGAAAAACAAAAATTAAAAAAATTGCCAAGTCAGGATTGGCCAATAAACTAATCGTTTATTGATTGGGAACTGGAGACGTCAGTTAGAGTTCAATAGAAATAGTGTTTTTGTTGTTGAAGGAAACTAGAATGGTTTGTCTCTTGACAAGCATTAGTGCCATTTATTATGGTATTATTGCTCTTGGGTCAACTGGTTTTTAGGCTTACAAAGCTCGCCTGTTTGTTGTGGAGCAGGCAGATCTTTACAGAGATAAAAAGAAGCTCCATTATGTCGTTACTCTATTCCTGTAGTTTATCTCACATGGGGAATTTGGTATTGTTCTTGGTGTTTTTAGGGTTATTTATTATAATAATGCGTGAAGTGCATCGCATTTTGTGAGGAACAGACTGTGTATGTGTGTAAGTGTGTGTGTGTGTGTGTGTTTGAGTGTTGTGTGTGGGTGTGCGAATGTCTGTGACGCGAGCGTCTGTGTACATAAGTGTGGGGGTGTGCGTGTGTATGTATGTATTGGAGTTTGATAAGTAGGTTGGACAGGGTCTGAGGCGGGCGAGATTGTTGGGAACGTGACGTTGAGGAAACAATACAACAGAAGGTTGTGGTCAGAGAACATGGGAGAGACATTGAGAAAGAGACAGTGAGAGAGAGAGAGAGAGAGAGAGAGAGAGAGAGAGAGACAAAGAGAGGGAAAAGGGAAGAGAATACTAGATAAGGAAAGAGAGAGAGACTGAGAATGAGAAAGAGAATATAATAATGATTTTGCGAGATTGTTTCTAATGAGGTTATTGTGATAGTGAAATTGTTTTGGTGTACGTCAATGAGTGGGCGGCGTCATTACTATAGGGATGGTATCTCTGCTTAGTGTGAGAGATAAATTATGGTTTGGTGGAGTTGCCACTCAACGATGAGGACGAAGTCTTAATAGAAACGAATTCTTTGGAGGCCGATGAATTTATAACAGGACGAAAGAGAGCCTTTTAATATGATAATTGTAAGGGATTAAGGGATCGATATTGTCTGACTGTTGGGTGAAGTCGGGTACTTTTAGGTCGCGAGAAAAAGACTGCTGGAGAGTACAGGACAACTCATTAAGGAAGTCAGTAATGAAGAAAGATTTTAGGAAAATGTTAAGGGGTGGAAAAAATGCTGGAGACGGGAGTTTTGGTTATTTTGAAGTGAGTATATTGAGGAAGAAATTGATAGAAATACAAGGAGAGATAGTGATCAGATAATAACCTATAATATAGTGACGAATATGTCTCTAGTAGTACTTAAAAAAAACCTTATGAATTTGTGTTAAGAATGGGTCATCGAACATCCTAGTTTATTAACGTTGTCATTTGAGATAATGTCCCGGTTTTAAGGAAATCTGGAAAAATTTTATTTCTTTTGATTTTTATCTTGGCTTGTCAGAAATGTCGCTAGGTATTGATGTCTATTTGTTTTCTTAGTGTATTATGAAACACCTGGAGCAATAATCCAAAGAGGATTTGAAATTAAAACCTTCTGCTTCACTCATACGCATAAACCATAATATTCAGAACTGTTCTTTCGATCGAATAAAAGAAAAAAGCAAAAATGAATACAGATGGTCTCCAGAAAAACCAGTTGGTTAGAGGAAATTCCCATGGGATGCGAAAAACAATGGAATTCTCTGAACTTTCACCCGTTCACACATTAATAACTGATAATATTACGACCTATGTAAGACATTGTTACAAGAAAAATTGAGACAGACTGCCGACTGTGCCACAGACAATTCATCAACATAGCTAGAAGAACCGGTAGAACTTACCGCCGACAACTGACTGAAACATTTCTCTTACTCTGTTTTTCTTTTATCTTTTATCCTTTCTTTTATCTTTTACATGGTCGTAACCAAGCCACAGAGAACTGCTCGATTTTGACAACAATGTTTTATTCCCTTTTCCTTCACACACATTTACAGGAACATATACCATCCCAGAACAAACCAACTGTAATACATATTTTATATTTCGTTTTACTTTGATATTTCATAAATATTTCCATTTAAAAAATTTGATTTATGTTTACACAACCGAAAACTAAATACATATTTACGGAAGAACTGAAGAAGGCTTACACATTTAAAAACAAAAAACAAAAGAAAAACAACACAAAAATCCCTTTGTGCCGGCAGAGTAAAATGTGATAACTTTTTGCTAAGTTCTGTGTGTCCTAAGGATGTAGGTCGTATATAAAAGATCATTTGAAATCTCAAAAACACAAAGCAAATGTTGTTCCTAGTTTGTCACGATTAAATACTTTCTTTAAAAGTCAGGAAGAATTAAATTAGATCTTCTTGATGTCGTCAAAGAAGCTAATTTTTCTTTTCACACCATTTCTCATAAACTGAATTTCAAGACATCCGATTGTTTGCCAAAGGTGGTTCGATTTCATCTCTGAAAACTATGGCACGCCTAAGATTCAGTTTAGTTCAATGACATTAAGACTATTAAACTGGAAGCTATTATGTGAAGACATTGAACTAGTCATGTAATTAGTTAGTTATCCCCTTAACTGGAACGTTTATGTGTTTTCAATTTAAAATCAAACTGTTTATAATCAACGATGCATGATTATATCTAAAAGACAGCCTGGAATCTGCCACAAGAAAATTCCGTTTTCTCAAAGTAGTTCTGGGAAAATGGGCATCTCTAAAATCCACAACGTGGCACCCGATCAGGGTTTCAATGCACGCTTCATGAGTTAAAAACAAGATTATGTGGTACTCTCAATAGAAAAGGCAATATCGGACAGGAAGAATGAAACTGAACAAAAAAATTGCTTTCATTTAAGACAGGCCTGTTTCTCAGATTAACAACAACCACTGACTGATTCTTGAGCTATATTAAACCTCATTCATCTCGAAAATGTAATATAATCGTTAACTTTATGGCACCTTGAAATACTTGTTGAAATATTGTATCATTAAGGCACTTCCTCTGTAGAAAGTTGGTAAAGTTTCTGAAAGCTGTGATTTTTTGCGATGCCATTGCAATTGAGGTTTTGATACTTGACTTCTCCTTATAACATCGTTTTGATGACAACATCTCTAACATGCCGAAGAAAATATCTTATATTATGTTATATCTCTTTACGTTCTTATAGAGGACGTCTTTACCCTACAGTCCTCTCTGAACTGATAAAATCGATGCCAGTAATTATACAGAAATCTATGCGATCGATGACAGCACTCTCCACATAAGTTTGTTTCCTTGAAGTAGTAACAGAAACCAATAATTTGAAATTTCAACACAAGGGAAAATTCACTGCTGGGACGAAACTTTTGCTCTTGAGAAACATTTTTGCTATGAGAGTCCGTTATATATCTGAGAGAGCATTGGCAGTATATTCTATTAATGGTTCAACTTCGCAATTCTTCACAAATCATCTTAAAGAAGACATTTTTACTTGGAAATAACCAGCCCCAGAGATTTATTCTTTAAGCTTGTGCTTTATCTGCCCCTTATGTTTTCGCCGTCCATCGGTTACGACGTCGAGGGTTCCAGTTGATCCCATCATTGGAACAGCCTGCTCGTAAAATTAATGTAAGTGGCTGAGCACTCCGCAGACACGCATACCTTTAGCGCTGTTCTCTGAGAGAATCAGCGTGACATAGTATGTGGCAAGGCCGGTCCTGTGAATTAAAAGTACAACGTAGTTTTGCCAGCCGAGGGAACTGGCACTACGTGAAATAAAGGACGCAACGTACCGCTGGAATGGAACTCGCAATATTTTTATCGTGAGCCGAATATTCAAGCCATTAAGACACGCGCCTTCATGGTTAAATCATTTATCACACTTCTCGTATCGTTCGATATTTCCCAGAAAACTTTCGGTATTGTAAGTTGTTACTTCAATAACCAATGATGATGTCATTCTCTTCGTAGTTGTACTCAGCATATATACTCCATATGATTATACTTTACATCGTTAGTTTATATCAAAACCACGTGCATTCTTCTGGGCTCTCTTTTATATTTCGTTTCCGCCCTTTCTTTGCTTCTCCTAGACTTTCTTCTAATATCTGAAAAAGGGTCGATATCCGAAACGTTCTGCTTTTACTCTTTCCATTCTTCATTGAGCATCACCCTGATTAACTGCAAACGTCTCTTGTACTCTGCTTGTACTTCTTGTTTATACACTGTATAGTTATACGCTTTACATAACATTATTACTTCAATGTCACAAAGTAATGTTGATGGTGTCCTCCACACAAGGTGTTCGGAATAAATTTTACGATTGTTATGTTTCCTTCTTTTCAGGATCAGCTTGATGTATTAGCAAGCAGTCGATGGCGTTGGAGAGCATAAGGATTAAAGATGTAGTTGAGAAAAGTTAGCCAACTTGGGGGACTGGAAGGCATCGGAATATTATAAAAAGACTTAACTGTATCAATTGCGATTCGCGCCTGATATCAAAATGCCAACATCATGACTGCTGCTCAATGCTCTGTGAACACTGTAAAGGCTGTAAAGCGTGACATGTACTGCTGTACATGTACTCATGCCAGAATTTATCTTCACATCTTTGAACAAGGCCTTATATTCAGTAGGCTATGTGAAGCTGCTAGAGACTGTGGTCAGTCCCTAGCTGCAAAGAGTTGCTGCTGGAAAGCCATATGTGTGGAAGCAGGATTCGTTTTTTTTTTTGTCATACTTCGGGAAAGAGATAGAAGTGGTTGTTGGAGAATTTCTACGAATATACCAGTCCCTATTTCTGGGCTCCTAATTCGTTCGATTGTAATCCCAGGGACTGCTATGTATGGTGCGCAGTGAAGAAAGACACCAACCACTCTGACTGCAACACCAAGATTAAGCTGGTATTCGAAGATCTCCATGGACACAGTAAGGAGTGTATGCGCCAAGTTCCGTCTTGAGGCCGTGGTGGAAGCTAAGGTTAGTTACATTGAGTAAGTTGTTATCGCCAAGTCATAATCTACTGGATATTTCTGGATTTTTAAAAATACTTTTATTTTTGGAAATTCTGTTTTCTTCTAAACAGACAGTCAAATTTAGTCCCAAACACTCTATACATACTTTATATAACATTCCGCAAAGCAAGTTATTACTACACTGTGTATTGTATATTAGCTAGAAGGATGTTGAGCTATATTTGATAACCAATTGATCTAGCAAGCGGGGCCTCATGTCAGTGAGGTGTGAAGGTGGGGTGCGCAATGATACCTATTTCTTTACTACCCACAAGGGGCTAAACACAGAGAGGACAAACAAGGACAGACACACTGATTAAGTCGATTATATCGACCCCAGTGCGTAACTGGTACTTAATTTATCGACCCCGAAAGGATGAAAGGCAAAGTCGACCTCGGCGGAATTTGAACTCAGAACGTAACGGCAGACGAAATACGGCAACGCAATTTCGCCCGGCGTGCTAACGATTCTGCCAACTCGCCGCCTTCTGGGTGCGCAATGATACAGTCGACAAGTAGGCCCCGAAACGGCGCACATTTTCTCCTGATGACCCCATACACTTGCTGGCTTCTGGTATGCGGAGCTTTCGACTGGTAGCACACATATATAGACGATATATAGACTAAACTTGTTATTACAATTCCATTAAGTAAATGGTGAATTATTCTCCATATAGCTGCACTATGTACATAATATACGCTATATTGTTATACAGAATATACATTATATACTTTTATATTGTATAAAACATTCTCTATAGTGAGTTAGTTACTACAGTGTCAACAATTAACGGCCAAAGTATACTCTGGTGAAATTATAGTAATACTCACTTTCTCAAATATACTCTGGGAACCATTATATTACAAACTGGTCAATATGGTTCCAGTAAGCAATGTATATCTGGTGATGAAGACTACGACACAGAAGCAATCGGAATTCTCTCTCTCATATGTTCAACCAAATGGAGAGAGAGGGGGAAAGAGAATAGTGTTAGCTAATCTCTAATAGTTCGTCCTCGTCCTTCCGTGATTATTTCTAATAAGGTTAAAAAACACTTTAGATAATCAAATCTATATTGTTTTAAAATTACACTTTAGGTGAGAACGATAATCTATACAACAACGAATGTGGTTCTCACTGTTGTTGTTTCCAGAAAAACTGTCAATGTGGTTCGCAGTAGAAAGAGAGAGAGGGAAAAAGAAAGAGAGAGAGAGATGGGGAGGGAAAGAGAGAGAGACCTTAGTGGAATGTTAAATGAATATTCTTTATTTTCGAAAACCTATCCAACGTCAATGGCGCTGTAAATCTCGTCGTTTCTACCAACAACATTATATATCTATTTTAACTTTGTTTTTCTTCGTTTTGCTACATCAACGCTTTGTAAGAAATAGAACCATATTGACATCCTGGACAGCTACTGATGGTGTGGCTAAGAAAATCGATAATTTTCATCATATTCCAGAAATCTGGTGGCATTTCTTTATCGATATATCATCGGTTTCTATTTCATAAATCTGTTTACAACACCAGCAACTCCCGGCAACAAGGAGATAACATATGATACTTACTAGTGAACAATACAAACATACTTTGATAGGATATCCCTAAAAAAACAAAACAAAACAACAAAAATGTGGCCGTCTTCTCCATGGAATCCCTTGTGATGGTTGACTCCAAAACATGCTTCACGAGCCCACGTGATAGACTGGACGTGGTTGTCCGAGCGTCTAGAAATATCTGTTGGACTCGTAAAACTCGTATTCAAACCCTTTAATTCCTGATATCATTTCTATTCTGTGAAAGTCAGACCTTTCTATATGTAAACATACGTACGTTTTTTGTATTAAATGTATTTAATAAACTTTGTATATTTACTTGGTAACCTGCTTGTCCTTACATACATACATACATACATACATACATACATACATAGTGGCTGCCCCCTCGTTATCGAGTATGGCCATTGCACGAAGCTTAATCAATGCAGTTATCGTGCAATGTCTGTGCAAGAAGATTTGTTTTTAAAGAGAGGAAAGGCTGTGCACTGAGTCAATCCTACTCACTAAGCAACAGCAGCCATAATCCGAAAAGAAGAACAAGTCAACATCATCGGTAACCACCGAGCCGCAGCTTTTATGTCGGAGTTATCCAATTACCTGAGTTACCTTCTCCTAGAAGGATGCCCTAACAAAGGCTAGGAGTCCTTCACTCCCAATGGTTTAACCGCGCGATCGAATATTCAGTCCGATTATTTCTATGTCCTCGCGCATGATACAGCCTTAAGACATTTACTGGATGGCCGTTGACTCTCAAGAGTTCCTCCGCCCTTTGACGGGCTCTGTTTTTCATCCCGCAGGGTGTCCAATAAACACCCGCCACACCAAGAAGCTTACATACATACATACTTATATCTGTGTGTGTATGTATGTATGTATGTATGTATGTAGTATGTATGTATGTATGTATGTATGTATGTATGTGTGTGTGTACATATAACAAAGGCACGGATAAGAAAATCACATCTGTAACTGTTGACTTCACCATACAAAACTGACTATCGTTTCAGTTGCATTAGCATATTTAGATACGGAAAGTATCACTCAAATGAATATATCCGATAATACATGCTAAAACAACCTTTTCAAGGCGATCCAAAATTAGTTAAATTCAAAGTTCACGAACTCGCAAAACATACCTTGTGTATGTGAGCTCAATATTGTTGATATACATATATATATATATAATAACAATTTAATAAATAAAACATATGTATACATACATACATATATGTACATACCTACATCCATATGTATATATACATGCATATATATATATGAGTACAGGACACCACAAATAAACGTAGAACACAACGAGAAACGAAAACATAAAATCAAACAAGGAAACGGACATTTTTAACAACGAAAAAATAGAGTACAAGACAAACAATACAAGGAATATTCCCCTTCATCAGCTGCCCCTGGCTCGACTCAATGCGTGTTTCGAAGGTAAAGGCAGAACACGATCCGGCCGAAGCAATCCTTCCTGCAAAATGAATTAAATAAAATTCTTTTGCAGAGGGTAAAAAAAGTGAAAAGAACAGGACGTAAAAGCAATACAAATGACGAAAAAACAGTACACATAAAGAATAAAAACAGGACAAGGAAACCAACAATAAGGGTTTTTTTTAAGCCTAGACGGTGGAAAAATTCGTTGGAACGCATTCTGAAGATCGACTTGCGGAAGACAGGAGAAAGTCGGTGTTGAAAGCAGCGGGCAGAAAGAAAGTTTAGTAGTCCGGTCAGCGGCCAGAGAGAGGAGGAGAGAGAGAGAGAGAGAGAGAGAGAGGAGGAGGAGTGAGAGAGAGAGAGAGAGAGGGGAAAAGAAACCAGAAAGGGTGAAAAATGAGAAGGAGAGAGACAGGTAGAGAGGAAGACAGACAGACAAGGAGGAAAGGTCAAGTAAAGAGTTAAGAGTGCGCGTCATAATTATTATAATAAAAACTTACTTGGAGAATAAGAAATTGACGCGAGGCGTTCAATTATATAATAACAATTTAATAAATAAAACATATGCATACATACATATATGTACATACCTACATCTATATGTATATATACATGCATATATATATATGAGTACAGGACACCATATATATATAATATATATATTATATATATATATAAATACATATGCAATGACATATTCTAGAATCCTCTAAAGCATATATTTTAATATTGAGAGCATGGTTTCGTGTGAGGTGGTGATCTGGATAAACATACATAATATGGAGGATTGGGCGGAGGAAGAGAAGAAGAGATTTAGAAATGCACAAACACCACACACACACACACGTACACTTCCTACAAAAACTCACACACACACAACACGGGGTAGCACATATATCCAGCATTTCGTCTAACGTATACTCACACTATGAAATTTCATAAAATGTGAAATCGTTTAAATCTTCGATAAATTTCCTTGTTATTAGTTGCAACTCAGAGTTTCGGGTTCAGCAACCTGTCGTTCTGATGATAATAGAAAAACTAAAAAAGCAGCTTAATTATCTGTAAATCCAAGTGGAAGATTAAATGAAAATATTTCCAGTCTATGCCTAAAAACGTTTTTCAGGGTGAACTGTGTAAACGCAGGCTAATTAAAAATATAATTGAAAACCCGCTAATGGAGATGCATGCCCCACCCCCCACCAACACACATAACACACACAGACACACGTACACAGACATACACACATATGCACACACACACACGCATATATATAGATACATACATACACACACACACGCACGTATATGTACATTCATATATATGTGCCTGAATACGATTATATGCATATTATGAATATAATTGCCTCCCCTCAGATTAAAAAGTGCATTATGAATATATAAATATACAAAGATATTTTTGTATATATACCTGTATATACATGTATATATATATATACGTATATATATATATGTATATATACATAGATAATATATATATATATATATCCATATAGACATAGATAATATATATATATATATATATATATATTATATATATATATATATATATATATATACATATGCAATGACATATTCTAGAATCCTCTAAAGCATATATTTTAATATTGAGAGCATGGTTTCGTGTGAGGTGGTGATCTGGATAAACATACATAATATGGAGGATTGGGCGGAGGAAGAGAAGAAGAGATTTAGAAATGCACAAACACACACACACACACACACGTACACTTCCTACAAAAACTCACACACACACAACACGGGGTAGCACATATATCCAGCATTTCGTCTAACGTATACTCACACTATGAAATTTCATAAAATGTGAAATCGTTTAAATCTTCGATAAATTTCCTTGTTATTAGTTGCAACTCAGAGTTTCGGGTTCAGCAACCTGTCGTTCTGATGATAATAGAAAAACTAAAAAAGCAGCTTAATTATCTGTAAATCCAAGTGGAAGATTAAATGAAAATATTTCCAGTCTATGCCTAAAAACGCTTTTCAGGGTGAACTGTGTAAACGCAGGCTAATTAAAAATATAATTGAAAACCCGCTAATGGAGATGCATGCCCCACCCCCCACCAACACACATAACACACACAGACACACGTACGCAGACATACACACATATGCACACACACACACGCATATATATATAGATACATACATACACACACGCACGTATATGTACATTCATATATATGTGCCTGAATACGATTATATGCATATTATGAATATAATTGCCTCCCCTCAGATTAAAAAGTGCATTATGAATATATAAATATACAAAGATATTTTTGTATATATACCTGTATATACATGTATATATATATATACGTATATATATATATATGTATATATACATAGATAATATATATATATATATCCATATAGACATAGATAATATATATATATATAAAATATAAATAAAGACCCCCTTCGGTCATGAATGACCATGGGATTGCACCTAGAAAGTTACCCTCCTAGACACAAGTCCGGGCAAGGTTATTTATGGAAGACCAGCAGTCGCCCATGCATACCAGCCTCCCCTCTCCGCGCCACCAGTGTTATCCAAGGGAAAGACAAAGGTCGATACAGTTTGGCACCAGTGACGTCGCAACTCATTTCTACAGCTGAGTGAACTGGAGCAACGTGAAATAAAGTGCTTTGCTCAAGAACACAACACGCAGCCCGGTCTGGGATTTGTGTTATATATATATATATATATATATATATATATATATTTATTTACATACATAGATAATATATACATACATAGATAATATGTACATACAGGGAGAATTACCCCCCAAAATACAAAAGACGAAGACAGGTGGTGTAGACAACATGTATTAGTTTAACGATCGGAAAGTGAAAAAGTCTTTAACGTTTCAAGCCTACGCTCTTCCACAGAAAGGAACACAGAAAGAAACAAGGAGAGAAAATATGTGTAGTGGCTAGCGATCTATCATGGCGAATGCCGGACAGAGGGGTCATAGAGGAGAGCTAAGAGGAAGGGGAAATAATAAAGTAGTGGTGATCCAAAAACAAGATTTGCATGCGTGTGTATAAGAGCGTGTATGTTCGTATGGAAGAGGGCTGGTGACCTTGACGTGCGCGTGTGTGCATGTGTATGTGTGTGCATGTGGGGCCGGGAAATGGTCAGTGCTAGTGTATGCATGGTGGTGTGATGTGATGTAATGTGGTGTTGTGTGGTATGGTGGTGTATGGTGTAGTGGTGTGTGGTGATGTGTGATGGTGTTGGGAGGTGGCGAGGTGAAAGTGGGGAAAGCAAAGGTGGAGGTGTGGGTTAGGCTGAGGGTTGGGTAGAGGTGGGGCATGTGGATAGGCTGAGGGTGAAGGTAGGGGTGGGGTTGGATTGCGTGGGGGTATTATCTATGTGTCTGTATATATATGTAAATTTTAAATAAGGGTGAACAATTTAATATTAATTTGATTAATATCAATTTAAAACCGGTGGTCTCGCATATAGAAAAATCTGAAGATTCAGAAAAATGATATTACATACATACAAGAGAACATTCCTTTCTTAGTGGTAAGACCATAGGGGTCGACTTCTAACATAATGGATGTCCACTCAGTGGTCATCCCGCTTATATGTATGTAATTATATATATATATATATATATATATATATATATATATATATATATATATATATATATAATATATATATATATATATATATATATATAAGCATGGCCGGAGTGAGATGACTGAAACAAGTAAAAGAATAAAATATATATATATATATATGTATGATTTAGTATAGAGAAAGGCAGATATGCCTTTATATAACATAACATTCATACTCACAAACACACACACATATATGAGTATATATATACATTATATATATGTATATATAAGTATGTATATATATATATGTATGCATATCTATATGTATACACACATGCACACACTCACCCATATGTATATATGTGTGCATGTATATATATGCACAGGTACATAAATATCAACCGCATTGTTTTAAGACGGCCAGATCACATCAATAAATACACATAAGCTAACACACACTTATATCGAATCAATCTATCTATCTATCTATATCTGTGTATGTATCATATCATATGTGTATATCATATCTATGTATATACACATATCCATCGATGTCATTGCTATGAACACCGTATTCTATCAGAATCTACCAAATGTGTCTGTAAGACCAATATGAGATTTAAATATAAAACAAATATTTGTTGTCTACAATTATGATTTAATCTTCTTACTTCCGAGTTGTGGACAATGGAAATTAGTAGAAATCCAATTAGAGTGAGAGTGACATTTAATCTATAAATTAAGTTTTAATTATTAAAACTATGGCGTTAGAGGAGCAGGCAACAAATCTACAAAGGTCACAGTCGGGTTGGATTATAAGAATTCGATTCTGTTCTTCACGTTGGGATGCTAACATTCCTTTCTCTGGTTAAAGTTCCAAATACACTAGCGAAAACCAAAGAGAAACTGACTTCACGCTGAATATGAAATTAATTCTTTCGCCACTGATAGGGTATAATATTCTACCCATTTTGCCTGTCTACTATTTATAGAAGGGTCGTAGGAGGTAGAATACTCCATAGGGTCGTATCGGAAACAACTGTAATTACGCTCTCCCGCTGGATTCATAAACGTGACCAACTGGCACCCTAAATATTATCAAACCAACTCGATCGTGGTCCCTTGGATCGGCTCGAAGAGTTTCTCTTGTGATTCTTTCGTGCGACTTTCTGATTCCATGCCCGTAGTACCCGAGCTGTGACCTCGCGATGTGGGGAAGTAGCGGCTCGACCTGGCAAAAATACGTGATCACCGAGCCACACACCCTGTCGAGAAACATTACTCAAAAGGCCCTTCGAAGAAACCTTATCTCGGCCGTTTGTATTCGCGATCGAATGACGCTTTTGATCATTACCCAACATTCATGAGCAGAGGTGAGAATAGATACGGAAACCGAACCGAAATTAGCGTAGCAAGTTCGCTTCTTCCTATTAACCTCTCTTTTTCTGAGAACCAAATTCTGAGGCTGGTGCATTACTATACTCTGCCAACACTTGCAATTCTAGCATTCAGTTCGTTATTCCAGGAATATATTTCAAGGCGTCATTCTGTCTTGACTTCGTCTATATTTTCAGTAAACTCTTTCTCATTTTTTATTGTTGGAAATTTGGAGGATAGAGAGGAAGATAGAATCGCAAATCTACTTCGTTTTGTACATGATCTGAAAGTGTATGCCAAAAATGTGAATGTTGTACCGAAAACCCCTGACCTAATTACGACATTCTCAGAGAATATAAAGATGGCGTTTGGCCTGGTTAAATGTCCTTACATCATTCTAAAATGCGGGTGCAACTGCAAAGCAATCTAACAATATTCCATTCAATACTCTTGTTCTCTGATATTGGATTAAAGATTTTAGAAGTATTTATCATCATCATCATCAACTCCTAGACATTATTGTCTTAAGTCCTAGGACTCTCATGAGGGGCTGGTTACCGAGGACCGAGATCCCCTCAAAACGGGGTCGGGGTGACGGCAGTCAGTCGCAGTGTTACTTATTTACAGCTGAGTGGACTGCAGTAACGTTAGATAAAAAGTTTTGCTCAAGAACATAACACACCTCCAAGTCTGAGAATAGAAAGGTCGAGCGCAAGGTTTAGGGGGCAACACCCGAACCACTTTTGAAATTTATGAGGAGGAAATAACTACGATGTACCAACGCAAGAGTGATATAGATGCAAGTAAAAAAAAATTAAATGTGCAGATTGCGGAATTATCAATGTCATCGACATCACAAGTAACTGTCCGAAAATGTCATTACGATGTTCTCTGTGCTGTGGACTGCAACGAAACACGTACAAAGCATAATGCTGGGGATAGAAACACCCACACACAAAAAAACCCCAAAAAAACCCCAGGAAATTACAGCAAAACAGCCTTAGAAAGAAGCGTCTTTCATCGCAAAAAAAAAAAGAGAAAAATGTTACTACAAATACTATTTGGTATTCCAACTCTCAAGATGCTAATTGATCTTCTGGAAACACTGAGAACCGGTCAAAATCTGTCACAAGAGATCAAAAATAATGTAAACAAATCGCTGCTGCCATCACTAAACTACATGTCACTAATTCAACAGATATGACTGGAATATATTCAGCTTAAGAACATTTTCAAAGCACAGTTCGTACAAAAAGTTTTCCTGTTTTTCTAAGCGACAGGCATTCTTAACAAGATTAAAGCAAAGCAAAATCAACTATTTTTACGCTTAAAGTTATCGATGATGTTGATGGAGAGACTACATGGAATCACGCGATGTTGATTACTGGACAATTGATATTTTCCCATTCACAGCTGCCATCACTCTTAAACAATATTCAGGAGAAAACTGTTGTACACATGCTAATGAAATTATTAAACGGAAGCAAACTAGACAGAAAACAAACCTTAAAGAATATACCAACAATGTGCGTTGCCAGATATTGAAATATGTGGGGAATAAAGAAATCACACATCACCTATTACAGCTTATGCAAAAATTAACAAAGCTCTTGAGGGAAAACTGCTTTAAAGGACAAAATTAGAACGTTGAGCGAAAAAGACCATCACCGTAGAATAATTTGCGGGTGAGTCAGTATAATCAAAAGCTTGTTTCCAATCTAGAGACATTTTACCGGGAGATATGCAAAGAAAACATAACTGTTAAGAAATCCCTTTCTCAAGAAGATCTTAAATTAATTTAGTCTAAGATTTGGCGAGAAAAGAGATATTTCAACCTTAATGCATCGTGGCTAAATTCAGTTAGGAAAATATGCTGTAGCAACATCGACAGTAAAACATACGTAATCGAACCGCAAAATTTCAGTATAGATGTAGGTAAACTGCATAATGAGGAGCACCTGGAAAAGACCTAATGGTTGGATACTGGTTTATAGAGGTTGATTAAAGGACTATGGAAAGTGAGATTAACATGCCGAATTAACTTGCTGTTGCACGGACGAATCGTGTAGTTAAGAATAAAACCACCGAATTAGCAGAAACATTTCGGCTCATTGCTTGACTAAATATTATGTCCAAGTTTTACAAACTCTGCCTAAAGCGATTTCTCCAGGATTATTTTCAGTTCAACAACATAATAATCGATAAACAGGCGGGTGGAAGCAAGGAAGTGTGAGGACATGCCGAACAACCTTTGATAAATAAAGCTCTGTCGCCCGAGCCATCCTCCTGTCACCGTAGAAACCTTGTGATAGTATGGCTCGATTTTAGGAAAGCATTCGACATTATTCTTCACTCATGGCTGCTGAAGTTTCTGTAGTTGGCAAAAGTACTTGCTACCATAGTTCACATTTGTACCAATAATGACTGTTGCGCTTGGCTTTGTGAGCAAATGCCTAAATATACAGTCTGTATAAGCTGGGATTTTATGAAAAAGAAACCAACCAACTCATATTACAAATTCAATCTGTAAGTGGAACAGTGAAAATACGCAAGATTTTTTTCTAAGTTGAATATGAAAATTTGCTTATCTACGTTGCAACCACAGAACGTTTGTCATTGTTAGAAACGAGCCTCTCCCTCAGATGAAGATTTCAAAGCAAAAAATAAGACACACACACACACACATTCATATATAGATTTAGTAGACGGAAGGACGCCTGTCGTGTGTGGTAAGTAGCTTGCTTACAAACCACATGGTTCCGGGTTCGGTCCCACTGCGTGGCACCTTGGGCAAGTGTCTTCTACTATAGCCTCGGGCCGACCAAAGCCATGTGAGTGGATTTGGTAGACGGAAACTGAAAGAAGCCCGTCGTATATATGTTTGTGTGTCTGTGTTTGTTCCCCCCAACATCGCTTGACAACCGATGCTGGTGTGTTTACGTCCCCCGTAACTTAGCGGTTCGGCAAAAGAGACTAAAAGAAGACTAATAGAATACTAGGCTTACAAGAATAAGTCCTGGGGTCGATTTCCTCGACTAAAGGCGGTGCTCCAGCATGGCCGCAGTCAAATGACTGAAACAAGTAAAAGAGTAAAAGAGAGTAAATATATATATATATATGTATGTATGTACAGATAGATAGATAAATATCACTTATCAAATGCTACAAATGCTATGCGTAAGCTTCTCTGCCTTTGGGCCTTTTTTTAACTTATGCCGATAAATAAAAATAATAAAGATGGGTTTCCAATTTTGGCACAAGGCCAGGAATTTCGAGGTATTACGTCGACCCAGTGTGCGTAACTGGTACTTATTTAATGGACTCCGAAATGATAAAAGACAAAATCAGCCTCGGCGGAATTTGAACTCAGGACGTAAAGACGATGGAAATGCCGCCAAATTTTCTGCCCGGCGTGCTAACGAATCTGCCAGCTTGCCGCCTTAATAATATTAATAATCCTTTCTGCTAAAGGGACAAAGCCTGAAAATTTGGCGGGAAGGGACTAATCGATTACGTCTACCTCAATGTTGCACTGGTACTTAATTTATCGACCCCGAAATGGCGAAAGGCAAATTCGTCTTCGGCGGTATCTGAATAATAATAATAATAATAATAATAATAATAATAATATAATAATAATAATAATAATAATAATAATAATGATGATAATAATAATCTTTAAAAAACCTTATCCATTTAAATGTCTGTGTTGTATTTCGCTACTTCACCCCCCCAAGCTTTCAGACATATGGTAACATTTCTTATCCTTCACTCGCCCCAGGACACTGGGTGTGTCTCGGCAAGTGACTAACGAACATGCAGATTGAAAGTAAAAAACAACAATAATAATGATGATAATAATAATAATAATAATAACAATAATAATAATAATAATAAATAATAATAATAATAAAAGAAGAAAAGAAGAAGAAGAAGAAGAAGAAGAAGAAGAAGAAGAAGAAGAAGAAGAAGAAGAAGAAGAAGAAGAAGAAACAATTATGACGACTTGAAGTGGGAAATACGAAGGTTGAGATCAATGAGGAGAGTAGATGTGATAGCAATAGTAATTGGCGCACTGAAGCACTGCCGACATGGTTCAAAAGGATTGGTGCAAGTGTGAAGGTAGAACACCTGTGAAAATCAGCATTGATTGGAACTGCAAGATTTCTGCTCAGGATTCTTGAAGCATGACCAGTAAACAAGTGTCACCTTAGTCTGCTGACTGTGGACAGCGGACACTTTCCATCATACCCAGCAAAAAAACCTCTGAGCTTTCATATAACGATAACAACAGCAAAAACAACAACAACAACAACAATAATAATAATAATAATAATAATAATAATAATAATATAATAATAATAATAATAATAATAATAATAATGTGAATGTCTTGCTCAGAAAGAGTACAAGCGTAGACACGACAAAGTAGCCCCAAACCTCCACTGGCTACTATGCCGTAAGTATGGATATGAGGTTACAGGTGCTTGGTACCAACATACACCGGAAAAGGCAATGGACGGAAAGGGGAAGGCAAAAATCCTCTGGGACACTGACTTCCAGAAAGACAATGGTATTAGATCACCGAAGGCCGTTTATAGTAACCTTTAGGCGGGATAGACAAGAGTGCACAATAATCAACGCAGCAGTGCTATATCAACATATCATCATGCACATATGGTTGTGATGCATTTGCCAAGTGTACCCTTATCAGATGGGTAGTCATGATGGATATACTGGGCTTCGTATATTTTACCCCAGTGTCACTTTGATTGCATGCACTGTTCTCTCACTCATTAATAATATTTAGACCAAGCAACAACACATCAGTGGCTGAGAAGCTCAGGACTGAAAGCAGAGACCGAAAGTGTCATATTGGCGGTACCAGATCAAACCTTGCTTACCAAAAACTACTAGGCTAATGTTCTTCAGAACGGTTCAGACCCTAAATGCAGATTCTGCGATAAATTTAATGAAACAATGGACCATCTCGTCTCAGGATGTCCTGTTCTGACACCAAACAAAAATAAAAATTGCCATGATAGGGTAGGACAGTATTTACATTGGAAAATATGTAAACAGTACAAAATTAGCACTCCTGCTTACTGGTATGAGCATCATCCTTAGTCAGTCGTTGAAGGCAAAACTGTCACTATCCTCTGAGATTTTGTAGTCAATAGCGACAGAACGATTCAGGATAATCGACATTAAAAACAGAGAAAGAAATATTCGTAGACTAGTAGATGTAAGTGTTCCCACTGAAAAGAATTTGACAAATTAAGTAAATATAATGATCTGGAAATTGAAATGCAAAAGATGTGGCATCTTAAAGCGAGAACTGTTTCTGTTATTGTGGGAGCCCTAGGTATGATATAAATGGGAAGTCAAAAACATGTACATAATATCCCAGAAGAGCCATGTCACAGAGAAATCGAAAAGATTGTGCTGACAAGTAATGTCCCCATCCTTAGAAAAACCCTATCAATTTAAATATGTGTACTACATGAAAATATTTCGCTACTACCCCTGCCACTCCCCCTCGCCAAGCTTTCTTATCCTTTCTTATCCTTCACTCGCCCGAGGACGCTGGGTGTGTCTCAGCAAGTGATTGTAACAATCATGTAGATTAAAAGTAAATAATAATAATAATAATAATAATAATACTAATACTAAGAATAATAATAATAATGATAAGACACCGGGGACGGATGAAGACACCGGGGACGTTTAACATGTGAGAGCGATAAAACAGTGCTCCGAAATCTATCCACAAACATCGGAAATAAAGACATCGCATGGAGCCAAAAAATAGCTGACAAAGGATTGGACTATATTCGAGTAAGTAATACTCATTGAAATTTATTTCTATTTTCCAAATGAAATGGTGTATTTTAACTGGATATCACCTCCACCTCTCGCACAGCACTTGTAAACATGCTTGATACATTACGATCCATTAACACCAGACCATCTCCGGCCCCAAACACCATGTACAAATAAATATCAAATAAATTAAATAATACCGGTATTATTCAAATCAAGAATAACAATCGGTAAGCGCGTACTTTAAACTTGTTACACAAAAAGTACGAAAAACTACACGTGCAAAACATGTGTTGTGATTATTTAAAAAGTTTAAAATACCTGACGATCGTTTCGAAATGAAATCTAAAACTGATAATCATTATCAGGTAGGAAATTTACCCTTTCTCTCTGACAAGTGGATGTATTACCTAATGATGATTATCAGTTTTAGATTTCATTTCGAAGGGTAACACATTCATGAAACGATCGTAAGATATTTTAAACGTCTTAAATAATCATACTTTATATATTTATATATCTATCTATTAATACAATATCATTTTGGACGTATATCTTCTGTGATGATTTTTTTAATGTAATTTTCCTGCTCTTGCTTTATAATATATAATCGCTTTTATTAAATGTCTAAATACCTTTAAGGTTTTAGACATTTCCCTACCAAGAGCACTTATTCGGAATTCCGTATACTGTATTCTAATAGAATACATCGGATTAACTGTATTTATGTATGTATATATGTATGTAAATCTTCAAGAAATGAGTTTGCTGCACATCAAAATCTGTTTTACGAAACCATTAAACAGCTAAGCGTCATTGTAAGTTGAATGATCAATGATGTATTTTCCGATTGATCTTCTAGTAATTGCAGCACCCCCTTTATTGTAATGCCAGTAGCTTCATTAATGGTCACAATAGTTAATTCCATCGGCAAAATATATTACCGAATGATGTATTTATTGCTGCCGTATTGTCTAGCTCGATCGACAATCGGCCTCAAAACAAGATACTTTCAAAATGGCGGTTATGGTTTTGTTTACGAGTGTTTGCGTTGTAATAAAGTATAAGGCGATAATTGTTGCAGATCTATGGATTTTCATTTAATATGATAAAGATGATGAAAATGGTGTAAATAAATAAATGATGAATAAATGAAGGAATTGGAGAAAGAAAAAAAGGTGAACCAAAGCGATAACGGAGTCAACTGGCACGAAGAGTATTTTGCTGATTAGAGAAGCGGTTGAGAAAAACGGGGTAACTGACTGATGAATCAAATATAGATGAATCCGATCAAATATGTATGTATGTATGTATGTATGTATGTATGTATGTATGTATGTATGTATGTATGTATGTATGTATGTATGTATGTATGTATGTATGTAGTATGTATGTATGTAGTCTCAACTTTTTCAAAATGCATCAATGATTAATTAATGTATGAAATGAACTTATTGTGAAGAGTCAAGAAGATATGATTTGTCCTGGAAGCGTGTTCATTTGACGAATAACCATATGGACAGGGATATAATTTAGATTCGAGAAACTCTGGCCAACTAAAAGATAAATTGAATAAACAACAAAATTATGTTATAAATATCTTAAGGAATGTCTATAAACAATGCAGGTTAGAAGTTAGGCAAAACATGTAAAGCAATATCAATAAATAAAATAAGATATTGTATCATCTTAGATAGGTTGTTCACTGCTTCCATTACGTTTCGGGAAAGTTCCACTTTATCAAATATAAGATAAAAAATAATCCAAGATTTCGGGAAAAAAAATTAATATTATCAGCAAGCCATTCTGTTGTATCGTAATAGAAAGTCTTGATGGATTACTGTATGTAGCTGTGACTGGTAAAGATAAATAGTAACCGTAGCATCAAGAGGTGGGGGTGTCTTATTTAAGAGCAGTCGGCGTCCTGGCAAGGAGAATTATTGTGGGTGTTGAAAGGCGGAGATTGGGAGTGGCCAACGTACAATAACTGCGCTTTAAGGCATTCGTTTTGTATAATAGAGAATAATATTTCGGTTTCGACAAGTTGGAGAGAAGCTGAAGCAAAGATGTGTTCATGTATATTATTTATTATATCAGTTTAATGATAAATGGAGAAATGAAAATGCAATATCTATGTTGTTTTGCTATCGTTAGTCGATAGCGCAAATACTTGAGAACTAATTACAACAATAATTCACCACTTAGTCAAGCAAGATATCTCTATAAATGCATGCCCCTCTAGGACATCCTCAATATGAGATTAAATACGCATCAGAAACTGAATCCAAAAGTAATCGTAAATGAAGCGAGTGAAGGGTTCGATTTTAGGGATTAAGCATGAGTTACTTCCCGTTGCTTCAACTTCAAAAGAAGACTTCAATTCAACATTGCAAGATTATGAAAAGAGTTTATTAAACAATATTCCTAATCCTTTAAGTATCAAGCTGATGTTATTAACGAGATGGATCGTGTCTGCTTGGTATCCTTAGTTAAAATATCAGCCAGGCAGTCTACTGGGGGATCGAGCCTGCTTGGTGTCACTAATTAGCCTAGTGGTTAGAGTGATGCACTCGCGATCGCAAGTTGGTGGTTCGATTCTCGGACTGTGTGATGCGTTGAGTTCTTCAGCATAATACAGCAGTCCACGCAGCTGTATATGAGGAACAACACTGTGATGGACGGACTGGCGACGTTTTTAGGAAAAATGTGATCTCGGCCACTTATACGTCAGGGAAACTGGGTAACAGGATCTATGGGTCCTAAGACTCACGACAGTAATATCCAGGAGATGATGATGATGATGATAATAAATATATCAATGATATATCTAACTCTGATGGAGATGGTAATGTATACCAAACCGAAGGTTAATCAATAACAAGGTGGATGTCTTCAATAAGGTCTAATGGTGATTTATTAATAAGATAAAACACTAAGAGGAGAAGGAGGAGGAGGAGAAGGGGAGGAGGAAATCAAATTGTCTTAGGTATATGATATTGCTGAGGAGTTACGTGCCCTGAATGAAGTGAATCTGATTCAACAAGGGATTGAAACCCGTAATTGAATTTAGCTTACTCTACATTTGTGAGAAGAACATGTTATGTTTATTTGGCATGAAACTAAATGATGATGGCAGATGGATATAAATGATTGAATTAACAGTAGTTCATAACTGACTTTTTATTAATTGGAGTTCAATTCAATATGGCGCATGAGACGAACTGAATGCAGTGCAATGGTGTATTTATACTTCAGCTTTCTACAGTCTCAACCGTTTTCTCCACCAGAACTTATTATCATCTATATTGCCATTGATCTATATTGTTGTATATATTATCTGTATTGCTATAGGTCTATATAGTTATACATGTATAATACTATCAATTCATATCACTACACGGTGACTCGCATCTTATTCTAAATACATTCAGGCAGATTCGAACTTGAATATGCTAACTGCTGTTGTGTCTCTTTTTAGGAGGAGAACATCTCCTTTACAACGAATATGCGAACATTTCCCACTCGATTCATTTGTGTGAGTGACTCTGATCAGCACGGATCAGCGAACCGTTTGAATCGATTAATATATTCACGTTCAAATCTGCCGGAGCGCATAAAGAATATATATGAAAGCCATCGTTTTAAATTTCTCCGTTCACCGTGCATATAACGATTTTCTATTTTACCTTATCATACGACATATTTTACCGTATCACCTCTGTAACTACATATGTGTGTTACTCTTGATATTTTATAATACTATATATTATCATATCCATTACTATTGATATCTATCATTGGACTAGTGGTTAGGGTGTTGCTTTCACCCTCGCCATATCTTGGGTTCAAGTTCCGAACCGGGCGGCGTTTTGTGTTCTCGAGCAAAACACTCCATTCTACGCTGCTCTAGTGTTGCGTGGGGAGCGGCATGTCAAAGACGAGACCTAACATCTCCCCTGCGAGTCGTAAAAGATGACAAAAAAAAAAAAAAAACAGGTCGTAACAGTCTTCACCAGTAACGATTATCCAAACAGACCCATAAATTTGAAGGTTGCCGCCTGCGCGATGCAAAGGTGTCATCTGTCAGCAGCAGGGAATCACCAACGAATGAAGGATGCAGCGATGCCCTGTTACAACGTGTATACCCATCCTCCTCTCGTTCTCTTCCTCCTCTATCACTATATATTATTGTATAATACTACGTATTATCCATATTAATTAAATACCATTAACTGACCAACAATGAAGTACGTGGGGAATGTCTCTTCAAACTCAAACTGTATTCCGCCTTGTTACATAAAAAAATATTTTAGTTCATTTTATTTCAGTTGAACTGCATTTGGTGGGAGGCAAAGAAACTCATCGCTTGTAAAAATGTGTAAGTATATTTTCATTTATGTTCACGTCAATACCAGTAATCTATTTATTCCAATATTCCATTTATATGAAGACTTGATTAACGACAATATTGTTTCCAAAGGTGAACATTACAGAAAACTTGCCATTGTGCCAATAATGAAGCCGATTCGTTTTGACAGTATTCAACGATTCGCATTTACGCGATTACAGCTTCCAGTTCGAGTGATTTTCTCGCTGGCAACCGATAAATGCCATTGCCAGTCATTCAGCATAATAGGTCTATTCTCTCTCCATCTGATCAGTTTGTGTGCGGAGAATTGTATAAAGCTCCAACAATAATTACACAGGTTGATGCAGATACAACGACACCCCGGTCTCGGGCCATTTCCCCTCCACCGGTCACTCTTTACAACACCTATCTGTGTTCGGACTGTCCTTGCACAGGGGCCATCCGGACTCCCGTCTTTGCCGTGAGCAGGGATTAATCTTCTCTCTTCGCGCCACATGGGCTCAACTCTCCACCCCTTTTCATCTAACCTTCCACCTCTCTCATCTCTTCCTCTCACACCTACTTCCTCCCACCCAATCACATCTCCTCTCTTCCTCTTGCACCTACTTCATCTCTTCATTCCTACCCACCTTCTCCCTTCCAGCCTCTCCCTGCATCGTCATCCCCTACCTAGTTACCCCACCCCTACACATTCCAACCTCAACATCCCTATACATCCCATCCCATCCTACCCTATCCCTTAGACACCACCTTGCTTCTCCACTCTCGCCTTCCCCACACCCCAACATTACTACACCACACTACATCACACTACCCCGCACACAATAGCACTGACCACTTCCCAGCACCTACACCATCATCCGCACACCTACACATGCACACATGCACGCGCAACTTCGTTTTGGGATCACTACATTATTATCTCCCCTTCTTCCTAGCTTCCTAATGTGTGACCCCTCTGTCGAGCATTCGCCATGATAGCTCACTAGCCACTAAACCTTCTTTTTATTTTCTCTCCCTGTTTATTTCTGTGTCCCTTTCTGTAGAAGAGCGTTGGCTCGAAACGTAAAAGACTTTCTCACTTCCCGAGCGTTAAACTAATACATCTGTTTGTTGTTTACATACCCGTCTGCACCCTTTTTTTGCAAATTCTCACTATATATATATATATTTAGAGAGACAGAGAGAGCTTTTGAAGTGATGCCCAGATATTGTATATTGGATGATTATATTTTTATTTACATTTTTATTCTCCCCCAAATATGACCTCTATGAAACTGCAGAGAAGGTATATTTTCATTGCCATTTAGATTTTCCCCCTCCTCTGTTTTTTCGACTCGGATCATATTTATGATTTTTTTAAAGAAATTCAGATCATATTTATAACTGAGAAACACTTTTCTTCACTTAAACATTTTTTTCAGATTGTATTTAAGATCATAACCATAATTACTTATAAATCATTCTTTCAAAACATATACACGGCTAAATCAAAAATCATCATCTGGAATTTTAAAAAAAATGACCACATCCATACAATTCTCTACCCCTTAACATTAATGAATACAAAAGACAAAACCTTGAAATGTAATTCTAATTCTTACTGGAGGAAATCAAAATCAACACCTGGATTTCCAATTAAAATCTTTGACTACTTGAATACAAAAATTCCTTTTGCTCCTACCCAAAAGGTCACAAGGTCACTAAGTGAAAAAAAAATACAACATATTGAATTCTAATCGAACTCACAGGTATACGGGCATCAATGAGATTTCAAAACGTGGTGTTTAGCTACAGATTACAGATCCGCCTTAATCTAGCTAATCTGTAATCAACGGCATTCCAACCGTGACTATTCTGTCATTTCAGATATTTCTAAAACAACATTGTTTTATCTATCCTTCCTTATGTAATACATTAGACTGCAACGTGAGGAACATTTAGTTATTATTTCTAGCATTTTGTTTTGGTGATGAAGTATTTTCTGACTGAATAACAATTTTTGAGAAGGAGTATTAACTATATTAAGATTGTTTGTCTTGAAACATCCTTAGTGATACACCCTACACACCTACATCATCACACACATCACACTCACTCACACATTTTGAAATATAAAGAATAGCTTTTAAGTGTATATGCAATTTGGTGGGGTGCCGAGATTTGTAACTGTGTGCCGCTTATGGAGCTGTGTGGCATGAAGTTTTTTTTTTGTTTTGTTTTTGATTAGCAGTGTTTGAAAATAGCATCGTGATTAGTGAACAAGTTTATTTTGTTTTCTTAGACAGAATTTCAAGAGGAAGGTAACATAATTTTAAAAATCTACACCACCTGTAAAGTTGAGAGTCAGGAAAAGTTTTAAACAAATATTAATTGAATTCATTAACGCAAATACTATTATTTTGTAACTGTGTTTGGCATCCATATACCTGTATACAGTGAATACGTCAAAATAAATGTAAAACGCATTTTTCTTTGGGTTTGATGTAATTATCAAATATTATAGCGACCCTTATTATTTAGCTTTCCGATTTCTTTAGGCACAAGGCCTGAAATTTTAGGGAGATGGGTTACTTGATTACGCCATCCCCAGTGTTCAGCTGGGATTTATTTGATCAATTCTTAAAACTTTAAAGCCAAAGTCGACCTCAGCGGTATTTGAAGTCAGAAGATAAAGACGGACGAAATGCTGCTAAGCATTTTATCCGGCTTGCTAACAGTTTTTCTAGCTCTGACAGCAATACAGATATTAAAAGTTCACTTACCTTTCCGGCAAATATAATCTCCAGGGGAGAAAAGGACAGGACGGAGCCGAAGGACCAGTTCACATAAGAAACCGGCTTCAGTATTCTGGAATATTTCTACCCGTTTTAATGTATCCAAGTGCACGTGGATTGCTATTTCTGCTTTGAGTTTGTCTGGGAGTAAACTAAGCGTTCTTTCTTCATCCGTCGATTTATTACACATCCATAAATAATCAAACCATTTAATGACCCGATCTTGGAGAATAAGCGGAACTCTTCGCAACGTCATATAAGTCTTCACACCATCAAGCTTTGCTGCAAAAAAAATAAAAAAGTAAAATCAGATATCATTCATTTATCTATCTATCTATATATATATATATAAACGGCAAAATGTCTGTGTGTGTGCGTGTGTGCATGTCCTTTATACAAATCCACAATCTTTCCGTAAGAGGACTCGCACTTTCTATGGTCATTCAAAACCGTCCAAGGGTGGTCGAGCACATTTTTACATTTCTCCACTCACCCCGCAAAGCCATTAAAAAATCAATAGAAGTGACTTTTTTGTGAATTTTCCAATCAAAACTCAATCAAAATGCCCGAAACTTGATACGTCAATTGAATGCCAGCTAGCTGTATGTGATTGGGCGGAGATTTGGACAGCAATCGCGTGTATGTGCGCACGCACGCAGCTGTATATGCATGCACTAGCACTATGACCCGGCATTGCCGGGTCATAGTGCTAGTCACAAATAAAACAATTGGAAATGGTTTATCTTTGTTTATCTGTGATGGCTTTATTGTTTTAATCCTCCAATTCACGATGACTTTAGCGTTTTTAACGAGATGTTTTAAGTTATTGCGCTGCGGAAGTGAAAACGAACCCAGGCATTCAGAATAGAAACATCCGAGAAAAACAATAAAGCTTTGATGGAGAGCTTGCACAATAATCTCCTTAGTTGTTTTAGGCATCTTTAGAGAAACGAACTGATGCAAGCACCATCTCGGCCTTTCTATCCTTGATCCAGTCGAACATTGAGAATGGGACAGATAGAGGCAGAGAGAGGGCTGCACTAGTAATATTCTGGTACTTATTTATAGATGAGCTGACTGGAGCAACATGAAATGGAGTGCCTTGATTAAGGACACAATGCGCTACTCGTTCCAGCAATTGGACCCACGGTTTTGTGATAGTCAGCTCAACATGTTAAATACCTGACCACGCACAAACCTAAAAACAAGAATCTTAGACAAAAAGAAAAAATTGTGTTGAAATACCAATAGAATTGTTTTTCAAGTCCTGTCTTTGCCCTTATCTTCCTTCTAACGACTAATCGATAGACTCAAACCAGACTAATACTTATCAATCTCTTTCATAGTTATTCTTATCCAAGGAGAAAAGTTTTGCATTCCTCCATTCCATTACAATATAGAATACAAATTTCCACACAACACCACACTTCGTTTACAAAAGATTACAATTGTTAAATTTACTTCCTCACACATTATTTCATTAAAATGTCTACAATATATGTGAAATATATATTTTCTACTTCTTAATCAAATCTGGTAATATAAGTGTTGATGTTGTAATTACAGCGAAGACAAATTAATGTTCCCATTCATTGTTAATTAAGAAACGTAGCACTTTTTTTCATCTCCCATTGTCAAGTCTGGATGTCTGTTTTAAAAATGAAGACCAGTTAAATATTTGTTTTTCTTTCAGAAAAAAGCGATCATCAGACAAGCTTTGCTGTTAAATTGTCAGCTAAGTCAGCAAACTTAAATGGCGAGAGGAGTCACAACGTCAAGATTGATTTAAATTTTAAAAAGAAAAAGAAAAAAAAAATCGAATCAATATATAAGAGCAATTATATTGAATTAAGCACATGTTTTGAAATAAAATATATGTTAAAAAGTTATTTAGTATAATTTAGTAATTACGATACTTGGAAACTACTTTAATTATATTGACGACAAAATTAAATTGACGCCATACTTCACACATCAACATGTTGTTTAACAAACAGCCAATAGTCACAAAGAGACGACCATATTAGCTATATTCTGTTTCCTCTTCAGCTCCAGCGGATAAATATTTTGTCTTTTACTACAGATTTCCGCGAGGAGGATATAATAATAATAATAATAAAATAATAATAATAATAATAATAATATAATAATAATATAATAATAATAATAATAATAATAATAATAATAATAATAATAATAATAATAATAATAATAATAGTAGTAGTAGTTTTATAAAATTAATTTTGCAACAACGTCTAGGATTGAGGCAACAACACAAATTAGAATTTGTTGTTTTTGTAGACAATAAATAATATGCTATTGGCGTAAATAATTCCGTCTTGTGTCTTTGCATCACGTTTGGCTCTGTTTTAGTGAAACAAGAATATTTCAGTTAGAGTTAATTCGCTTGGTCTGCTTGGCGCATTTACAGACATTCAAAAAGATAATGTGAGGTGTGCATGCGCCTATGTATGTGTGGCTACGTGTGTGTGTGTATATGTGTGTGTGTGCTTACGTAGGCATGCATATTATGTATGTATGCATATATGAGTGTATGTATTTATGCATGCGTGTAAGTATATGTGTATATGTAATCATGCATGTATTGTATGTAAATGTATATGTATGTAATGTATGTATATCTGTATGTATGTTTGTGTATGTATGTACATTTGTTATATATCTGTGTAGATATACGTATATATGCTAAGTTATCACACAACTGCTGTCGCCTTTGCCGCTGCTGCTGTTACTACTACTACTACTACTACTACTACTATACTACTACTACTACTACTACTACTACTACTACTACTACTACTACTATTACTACAAATACTACTACTACTACTACTACTACTAATAATAATAATAATAATATTAATACTGCTACTGCTACTAGCGTATTCTCTCAAAATTCTTCGGGTAAACATTACAGTTGACTTAAGTTACACATAAGGACTTAATATGAATACCACAGAACATTCTGTCCGGCACTTTAACAATTTTGTGCCGCTCCCTCCCACCAACCAACCAACCAGCCAGCCTACTTGTCAGCCAATTCTGAACTGGGAAATATCATATATTTGTAACATAAAAATAATAACAATATAAAAGGAGTTTAATCAATTCATATAATGAATATGAATGGATGTTCACTATATTTTGGGGGTGGAACCAAAACAAAATATTCGCATTTATGCTGTTACACATATACACATGCATAAAATACATACACAACCATTTCCACCTACTCACCCACTCGAACATATGACCCTATACACCCTACACACCTACATCATCACACACATCACACTCACTCACACATTTTGAAATATAAAGAATAGCTTTTAAGTGAATATGCAATTTAGTCTCAGAGTGAAAGAATAGATAAACTTTCTCTGATGAAGATCAAAGAAGATCAAAAACTAGTCAGAATGAACACTTTTCCCTCCATGAAAGATAAAACGTCTTTTAAATACTTTGTTATGAAGGCAATATCTTTATACTTCCGACATATGTTTCGAAGAAAACACTGGTATTATTCCAGAAGGAATAAAATGATGTAAAACAACGCAAACTTCTCATCAGAGAAAAAAGAAAAATAAAACGCATCAAGAAGATATTTTAACCGAATGTGATTACTGCATATATGATGAAAGGAACACTGGTATGTTTCTTAAAAATACCCTTAATAGATATAATGTCAAAGGCAATTTATAGAAAGAGAAGGAGGAAGAAAAAATTAGCAGAAAACTAAAAGTAGAGAAATATAGTGCGATAGGTGAATAGGAATGAAGATTAAAGGCGTGGTTATATATATATATATATATATATATATATATATATATATATATATATATATATAATATATATATATATATATATAGCCTTTACAGCACGTAGCATAGGTGAACGTGTTGGAAAACAGTGACGGGAACTCAAGGAGGAGAAAAGCTCCTCAGTAAGTGAATGTAACATGCTGGCACAGAAAGAATACAAGAAAAGATATGACAATCTAGGGAGAATAATCCACTGGGATATATGTATTAAGCTAGGATTTGAACATACTAATAAACGGTATGAACATGAACCTAGTAAAGTACTAGAAAGTAAGAAATACATGCTGTTGTGAGACTTTAACGTTCAGACTGACAGAGTAATAGATGTTAATTTTTTTTCTTTTCCAACAGTCTAATCTGTTGAGCGCATATGAAAATAGCAATAATAATAATAATAATAATAATGATGATGATGATAATAATAACGATAATAACAACAACAACGACAATAATAATAATAAAATAATAATAATAATAATAATAATAATAATAATAATAATAATAATAATAATATAATAATAATATAATAATAATATAGATGCAAATAGGCCACCTCATTAATATAAATCCCAATCGACATAAATGTATGTCAAAACCTACCAAAAATTGAGCAAGTATAAAAATCTTGAAATAGAAATTGGCATAATGTGGAATCTGAAGACTAAAACAATACCTGTTGCCATAGATGCTCTAGGAATGATAGCAAAAGGAGCTGATTGTTACCTGGCTCAGATACCAGGAAACCCCAAAATGGCAGACATTCAAAAGATAGCTCTCATGGGAACTGCCCATATCCTACGTAAAATACTTTCTATGTAATCTCAAATTTCAAAACAAAATCATAATTTTCTTGTTTTCTTAAACATTCTCTAGAACTATACTATGTGCAAAACCAAATATATGATACGCTAGGTATAACGCCAACTTGAACTTCTAACTTGTTGTCTCTTGAGGTCTCTGGGTGAGACATGGAGCCAACTTGTACAAATACGAATCAAAAGTCAAACATATAATAATGATAATAATAATAATAATAATAATAATAATAATAATAATAATAATAATAATAATAATAATAATAATAATTGGACTCTCCTATTCAAACAGACAAAAAAAAAAGAAAATAATAAACCAGACATGACGATTATAGATTAGGTGAAGTGAAGTTGCTTACTTATCGACCCCTCAGGCCTGTCTGATTCCAGGAATGTAAAGTCAGAGGAGGAAAAAATATAATCCATTAAAATTTGAAATAGGAAGAATTTGGAGCATGCGAACAGTAAAAGTCGTGACTATAATACGTGGAGCGTTGGGAACAATAAGCCAAGATATAGAGAAATGGCTAAAGGAGATTGGAATAGAATTCCCAGAAGAGCTCCTACAGAAAGTTTGTTTTTTAGGGGCAGCAAGGATTATGACGAGGTTTCTAAGCAATTTAAGGGCTGCTGAAAAATTGTATATACCTAAGGTCACAGGTAGTAATACGAGATCCAAATAATTACTACCTTGAATGAAAAACTGAACCTGAGCCATCATCATCAACAACAACAACAACAACAACAACAATGACGATGATGATGATGATGATGATGATGATAATAATAATAATATTATGCCCTGATGTAGTACCAGACAGTGGCTCTCATGGCTTCTGATCTTAACTGATTGGAAGTGTTATCATGTACATTGTTTTGTCTTGGTATAAAAGATGGGCTACAGCAAATATTCTGCTCAATACCACAGATTTGCTTGTCAGTTGTTTGACTTTAACCAGTTGACTATGTTCCTTAGTGGCTGACGATATGTGCATTCTTGGAGGTTTGGATAATTCACATTTAGAAACATGGGTGGTTCGTTCAACATCCTTAAACAATCCTTATTGAGCGGGATGGGCTACTTGACTAGAAGAAAATTCTAAGGTCATGCGCTATTTATCTTGATATGAGATCACCATTTCGCGAGATCACCATATGAGATCACTATGGTTCGAAATAGGAGTAACTACACCCCCTCAAAAGGTAAGAACAAAACACTTGATCACTTCTGTGAACACATCTCGAATTACCCATATCAACATATGCACAAATAAAAACACAAATGGCAATTCAATTCTGGCTAGTGAATTACTCCAACGAACTCCCACATCGCATCAAAAAAGAATTCGTGATAGAAGGGCTAAAATTCCACCTGGAAAATAACTACTTCGCTTTCAAAGACAACTTCTACCGACAAAAATCGGGGACTGCGATGGGTACGCGAATGGCCCCCTCCTTTACTAACCTAGTCATGGAATATCTAGAAATTAGTCTTTATCGTAAGGTTCTAGAAAGATACAGCAGCCCTTTCTCCCTCTACATAGAAAGTAATTAGAAGAGATACCTAGATGAATGTTTCATTCTTTGGCATGAAAATATAGAGGAACTTAAAGAATTCCAAACACTTTTAAATGGACTTGACGTAAACATTCAATTCACGATGGAATATAGCCAGCAACAACTCCCCTTCCTCGACATCTTCATTAAGAAATCTAACAACGTAATAGAAACAGATATATACTATAAGCCTACGGATTCCAAGCAATATCTACCATTCAATTCATGCCACCCCAGACACACCAGAATGAATATCCCCTTCAACCTAGCAAAAAGGATATGTACTATAGTTTCTAATGCAAATACCAGAGACACACGACTACATGAACTAAAAGATACACTCATCACCAGGAACTACCCACCTTCACTAATTGACATATGCTTTGAACGTGCCCTTCAACTCAACATCCAGGAACTAAGACATCCCAAATTAAAGAAAAATTTGCAACCAAAAGCCCTACCATACATCTCCATACACAACCCTCTCAACAATGAAGCCTTCGACACCATCCTCCAAAACATACACCTGCTAAAAAAGGACCACAGAATGAACTTAATCCTCCAGACACACACCATCATAAAAAGCAAGAGACAGCCCAAATCTATGAAAAGTCTCCTAACACAAGCCCGAATAAGTTCAACAACACAGAAGCCGTCAGTAAAAAAAATGTGGAAGACCCAATTGTAGAATATGCGATTATCTAATTGAGGGATCAGAGTTCTCCTTCAAACAGGGACAACGTTTCACAGTGAAAATCAACTTCACATGTGCTTCGGAGAACCTGATACACACACTAACCTGCTCTGGGTTTCAAGAGCAATACATAGGCCAAACAAAAAATAGTCTACGTAAAAGAATGGCCCTGCACATATCCCAGATAAAAATTCCCCAAAACAGAAAAATAGCATTCACATAGACATTTGCGCCAATAACAAATATCCAAGCTTT
>NC_043000.1:31559119-31581619 GCF_006345805.1 Octopus sinensis | reverse complement strand
CCAATAAGAAGAGGTGATTAGTCAAAGACTAATCTGCTTCCTCTTTCTCACTTACTATGGCTGTGTATATAATTTATGTTATATACAAATGCATATACATAACCGACCGACCAACCAACCATCCATCCATCCATACATACATACATCCATCAGACAAATATAACTTCCCTTAGTGTTAAGTCGTGTGTTTGAGTATTTATTAGATGGATTGTATTTAAGTGAAGATTTTCTGTCAAATGGCTGTCTTATTTTAGTGCTATTTATCTATGACATAGTGTTGTCAGTATCCGGTGACATGGGGATGATGAAGTGTCACCTGAGGAGCATAGTGAGGAATCACACGCATGCGTGTACTTGCCGGAATGGCAGAGTTTGATAGGATGGAGAAATGTGAAATATCAGGGTTATATATCTTGAACAGAGCAAATATGTTCAAATCGCTTATGTAGGTTATACAGAACGATGGAATAGTTCTCTCACACTTCTTTAATAGCAGAAATTTAAACAAATTCAGAATAAATTTAATCACTTCTTCAGTAGCTTCGGGATTGGAATCACAATATCGAGAAATCTGTATATTTTTAGTACACTTTTTAAAATAGATATATCATGAAATTTATAGACGAATAGATACAACTATGTGGTAAACGAAATGATAATCTCAATCACTTAAATACTGTTTTTAAAAGACTTTGTTAATTACATAAGCAACAAAAAAAAATTAAAATTCTGTGCACAATCGTCAAATAAGGAAATCTTCAGCAAAAGCCAACCATTAAAATAATGTTTTAAAGAATAGTAGATTCGATAAGATTCACTTTAATTGCAGCTTCGAAAAGCAAATTGAAATTAAAGAAAGAAAAAAAAAAGCTGCAAAATTACATGATCCACTACTTCCTCAAAATATCAAATCAAATATGGAAAAAGTTTCAGAGTACTTTAATAGTCAGTTCCTAATCAAGAAATAATGGAAATTATTCATTAGGTATAACACCAAAGGAAATAACAGATGCACAATCAATGCACATGAAAGAACAACCATTCATGCTATATTAAATACAACTTCCACAAACCTCAGTCACCTATTCATCCAATTATTATTAAAGAGATTAATACAAAACACTACATAAGGATGAGTGAGAGACATTTTAAAAGCCGCTACTATAACTACAGTTCATCTTTCAGTAATAAAGAAAAGACAAATGTTATAATACTTTAAGCAACACATGAATGTGGAACAACAAGGAATTAAAAATGTCAATATCTTTTGGTGAGACATTGAACCAAAATAACTACAATGCTTCCAATATTTTCAGCCAATATATTAAAGAAACATTTTTGGTAATATTATTGTAAATAAACTCAAGAACTCAAAGTTATATATATATATAGTTAATCCAAACATGAAAACACAAAGAGAAAACACAATAACGCGAGGACGTGGAACAAGTATAGTATTATTGGACGCTCAGGAAAGAAGCAGGGTTTAACGTTTCGAGCGGAGCTCTTCGTCAGAAACATAGGAAAAGGAAAGATCCAAAGAAGGGAAGACGGAGGGAAAAAAATCGCCAACGGTACACACGCGGTCACATATATATCGTGATAACCAGAACCTTTGGTTGAAAATTTATAAATTCTTTAATGCATTGCTACGTACGTTTCACACAGCACAAGTTTTTGTGGTGGCATACCCCATCCATATGACATTACAAATATGATTTGCAATATCCATGGAGCTATTATTACATGTGTTCGTATCTTCAGCCAAGAATTATAAATGTATTTCATAGGAGATTTGAATGTTTTGGTTGTATCGAATGCTTAGTTGAAGGATATTTAGCAATTTACACCAATCAGAAGGGTTTGTGAGGTTTATGGGTGCTTTCTGTGAATATACACTGCAGATTAAACGTTTTTTTTATAAGTCCTTACTGTGTTCTATTGTGTTAGTGGTGCTATTACTTGATAAGGTTATCTCGACAGATTGTTTATAGAACAATCACGGATAGATGCATGCGTATGTGTGTGCGTAACTATGTGTGTGTGTGTGTGTGTGTGTGTGTATGAAATCAAGTATGTCTCTCTCTTACTCTCTCAGTATATATTGATACGTGGAGGCGCAATTGCCCAGTGGTAAGGGCAGGGGACTCGCGATCTTAGGATCGCGGTTTCGATTCCCAGACCGGGCGTTGTGAGTGTTTATTGAGCGAAAACACATAAAGCTTCACGAGGCTCCCGCAGGGGGTGGTGGTGAACCGTATTGTACTCTTTCACCGCAACTTTCTCTCACTTTTTCTTCCTGTTTCTCTTGTACCTGTTTCTCTTGTCACACTCTGTGTCACGCTGAATCTCCCCGAGAGCTACGTTAAGGGTACAACGTGTCTGTGGAGTGCTCAGCCACTTGCACGTTAATTTCACGAGCAGGCTGTTCCGTTGATCGGATCAACTGGAACACTCGTCGTCGTAACCGACGGAGTGCCATATATTGATACACTATACATAATTCCCCGTGTGGTTGCTTATGTGTAGATAGATGTATGCTTTATCAATAAGCCTGTCCTATGGCAAACACGTCTACAAAAAATGTGTGATTCCGACACGGAAATGTACTATAGAAAACCGAAATAACCAGTCATTCGAGAGAAAATGTGCAGTTGAACGAAGTTCATATTAGCCCGAGTATTTCATGTTGCAAGAAACTTCAAGCCATGAAATAACAGACATATTTACAGCATAAAAAAAACACCGAAACTATTAAACACCATTACTTAACACAAGCCACTCTGTATTCTTTTTTCTAAGATAACATTTCTATGTATATGGGTGCGTGCGCGCACACACACACGCGGGCGCACGCGCACACACACATACACACACATGCATACCTACATACATTCAAGCAATGCCCTGAGCGTATCTCAGACTTTGTGGAACGTTCTATTTATTTCCCAAGCCATTTATTAAAATGTATATTCCAAGTGTTATAGGTTAAACGTATGGAAATATTTTATTTAAACAAACAATAATTATTAAGTGTATATTTTTTATAAAGTTGTTGTTGGCTTGAATATGTGTGTAAATGTATACACACACACTCACACACATATATATATATATACATACATACACACAGACACACACACATACATGTATATACAAACACGCATATATATATGCATGCATATACATAAATATGCAATTCATACATCTATGTACATATATATGTGCGTGTTTGAGTGGGTGCGTGTGTGTGTGTGTATGAATACACTTTTTACAATTGTATATATATATTCATGTATACATATATAAATATATCTAAGCATATGTAGATACATAAAATAGAATATGTGCTGCAAAGACATACACTTTTCTAGCACAGGAAGAAGTACTACCAAGGGAACAAAAAGGATGTAGGAAGAATTCTCAGGGTACCAAGGATCACCTGGTCATCGATAAAACAGTTTTGAAGCATTGTAAGAAAACATCATACAAACATGACTATAGCATGGATTGACTTTAAGAAGGTATATGATATGATGCCTCATTCTTGGATCGTTGAATGCCAGCAGATGTTTGGTGTTGCTGACAACACCGCAAATTTTCTGATGCATAGCATGAAAGAGTGGAAAACCAAATTGTACTCAAGTAATGTATTCCTTGGAGAAGTTAATATTAAAAGGGGAATCTTCCAAGTTGTTTCGTTTTCTCCGTTACTTTTTGTAATTGCACTAATGCCCATAACAATAACACTTAGGAAAGTAAAGCTGGGTTACCGATGTAGGAAGAAAGATCCATCATTGAATCATCTTCTGTTTATAGATGACCTGAAATTGGGAAATCTAAAAAGCTGATAGATTCCTTAACCAAAACAGCCCAGATGTGTAGTAGGGATATTGGTATGGAATCTGAGATTACCAAATGCTCAGAAGTTAATATGAAAGGAGGGAAGAAAGCAGCTTGTAGTGGATTGTGGTGTAAATGCAGATGACAAGATGAGCAAGGCAGAGTTTAACCAAAGAGCTGAGGAGAAGAGAAAAGAAGAATGCACGCGCAGTTTGAAAGGAGTACACAGGACGTTAAGAATAATACAGCATCGTGGGCATGGCTTAAGCGAGGTGATTTGAAGCGTACCACCGAAAGCCTGATTACTGCTGCATAAGACCAAGCTCTCGCTACCAATTCAGAGAAGTGTAACATCTATAATACTTCTGATAACCAGAAATACAGACTCTGTGGAAATAGTGGGGAAAATGTGACCCACTTGGTAAGTGGATGTGAGAGCCTTGCACGAAAAGAATACAAGCGCCGCCACAATAAACTGTATGTGTATCGTCATTGGCTCTTATACCATAAATACCATTATGTAGTAACAGAGAACTGGTATGAGCATATACCAAGTAAAGTTATGCAGGAGGATAGAAAAGTAACGATACTCTGGGACTAGGATTTTCAGACGGATCGTGTAATCGAACACCGTCGGCCAGATATTGTCATTAAATAAGAGAGACAAATGCCGTCATTGACGTAGCCATACCAAATGACATGAATATTGTGAGTAAAGAGGTTGAAAACAATCACCAAATACTCAGAACTGATAGTGGAAATGGCAAGACTGAATGGAATGCGAGAGTGTAATGTAAAAGTGATACCAGTGGTGATCGAAGCGTTGGGCTCAATCGATTTAATCCGTTTGTCTTTGTTTGTCCTCTCTGTGTTTAACCCCTTGTGGGTAGTAAAGAAACAATGTACACGATACCACTTCCAATCAGTTAAGATCAGAAGACACGAGAGCCACTGTCTGATTATTATTATTATTATTATTATTATTATTATTATTATTATTATTATTATTATTATTATTATTTTACTTCTCAGAGCTCTCGATCTTACTTTGGTTAACTCTGTGCGAGTGGACGGCATCTCTTTCCACAAATTTTAAGACTTGGTACTTAGGTTTTAAGTGTCAAGTCTATTTCATTTTCTCAGCCATATTTCTCCAACTTTATTGTTAGTACTCCGCGTACCCCTACAACTATTGGGACAACACTTACTCTCTTCGTTGCTCATATTCTTGCAATTTTCCCACTTCTTTGCCACCTCCGCTCGCATCTCTTGGTATGATAACATCTATGATTTTAATTTCATTTTCCTTTTATCTACCACCTCCTTGATACTTTCCACCTCTTGTAGCTTCACAACACCCTTAAGGAGGTAGCACAGCACAGGTTAAGAAGCACTGAACTTCATCTTTCATTTGTTAAAAATCGATGTGTGACCCATTTTTCTCTGCATCTGTCTTGTGTGTAAACATATCTTTCATGTAAGTTTATGTATAATCTTACTTCTATTTCCCGTAAACATCTTGACACATGTAGATATAAACAGCTATTCCTATGCGAATACTTGTATATGTAGGGTGTAGATAGGTAGTTGGGTAGGTAAGAAGGAATATATAGTAATTGGTGGGTGTATATGTAGGCAGATTGTGCAAGCTAACAAATGAACATAAATTGAAAACCATAAAAAATAGAATCAAAGAGTAACAGCGTAGAATATAATTATTTCAACTATATTTAGACGTTCGATTTTCAAAAATAAGTTTAAGAAAATTCTATTTGCATTTAGTTAGCAAGTGAAAGAAGGAAAATAAATATATTGCTAAATACAAAAGGAAAAGTTCTCTAATATATAAAAATCAAGTGACAAACAGGCGTCAACCAAAGATAAATTAGTGGAATGCTTTTATGACAAACAACAACGGAATCACTTCCTCCAACAACTTTCTGGCTTTGTTTTTGGTTTTCGTCGTTGGTTTTTCGTTAGTTCTTAGCTTTCGAGATGTATTGCGGTGAATTAAAGTGTTTAAGAAAATTGCCCAACGTTGCCATAACCTGTAATTAAGAAACGTTGATAATTTCTTGTTTCACACAATCTGTTTATATCTTTCGGAGTTAGTGCTTCTACAACAGCTTTGAAATTTTGTTTCTGTGTTTTCGTCTGATATATTTCCTAAATTTAAGCAACAAATGAGAGATAATAAGGAGTGCGGTAGTTGATTTTGGACTGACTCAAGAAAACATTTGCTACAACATGAAACTCAAATTCAATTCTGCATTATACCTTCGTAATATGTGTGTGTGTGTGTGTGTGTGTGTGTGTATATGTACAATATACGCACACATACACATATGTGTGTACATATATATATATATACTGACAGAAATAATAATAATGGCATCTGATTTAAACACAATACTAACAGCTTTGAAGAGAAGGGATTAGTCGACAAAAATTGACTCTCCTACTTGACTGATACTTTACTTTTTCGAATCCTGGGGTATGAAAGGCAGGCTTGACTCCAATGGAATTTGAACTGAGAACGTAAAGACAGGCGAAATTCCGCTAAGCATTCTGACCGATTTGCTAATGTTTCGACCAACTCGCTGCTTTAAGAATTGCATAGCAAATATGTGGCCCGTAGCAAACAAGCTGATGTTGACCAGAAGCACACCCATCAGAGGCTACGTAGCTCAGGTCTAAAGGTAGAGAGCGAAGGCTTCAGCTAAGTCAACGAAATGAAAAATGGAGTAGACCCCAAAGTGCCGATTCTGCAACGATGGAATTGAAACTAAAGCACCTAATATCTGGATGTAAAGTCGTAGCACCAGTGAAATATGAATCAAGAATTGGCCAATATCTACACTGGTTAATGTGTCGGCAGCATTATGAAATCAAAACTGCTGACAAATGGTATAAGCACCATCATACAGCAGTTACTGAGGGAGAAAATGTAACGATTTTTTTGGACTTTCCAGTACATACAAAACAATATCATGAAAGCTAATAAACTAGATATTATTGAGAAAGAAGACAATGAAGTTTATTGATTGACATGAGCATACCTTGAGATCATAATATCTCGGCAAAAGAATTTGACAAATTCAGAAAATATAAAGATCTGCTGATTGAAATCGAAAAAATGTGGCATCTCAAGGCAGTTAGAATACCAGTGATTGTGTGAGCACTTGCAACGATAAAAAAAGAACAGAAAGTTATTTAAGAATGATCCCTCCCTGGCTTACCATCCTTGCAGGAAGTGCAAAAGATTGTCTTAACTCATACGTCACAGTGAATTATCGCAGTGAATTTTTTTCCCTTTCCCTCTTTTCTCTTTTCCTTTTCTTTTTCTTTCTTTACATTTTTTTTCTTTCACATAACTTCATGTTTATTTTAAGGGCCTACCAATGTATACGTGAGTTTCTTTGCCCTAGGTGTCGGAAAGACACTCAGAAAAAAATTGTGACCAAAATTGTAAGAAGAAAAAAAATTTAAGGTTTCATATTTTGGCACAAGGCCGTCGATTTTCGGGGTGGGTGGGTGGGATAAGTCGGTCTCATCGATCTCAGTACTCAACTGTTACTTGTTTTATCGACCCTGAAAGGATGAAAGGCAAAGTCGACCGAGGCGGCATTTGGACCCAGAGCTTAAAGACAGACGAAATACCTATTTCTTTACTACCCACAAGGGGCTAAACACAGAGGGGACAAACAAGGACAGACAAACGGATTAAGTCGATTACATCGACCCCAGAGCGTAACTGGTACTTATTTAATCGACCCCGAAAGGATGAAAGGCAAAGTCGACCTCGGCGGAATTTGAACTCAGAACGTAGCGGCAGACGAATTACCGCTAAGCATTTCGCCAGGCGCGCTAACGATTCTGCCAGCTCGCCGCCTTAACAAACCTTTCTACTAAATGCACAAGGCCTGAAATGTTGGGGGAAGGGTCTAGTCTATTACATCGACCTCAGTATTTAATTTATCGATCCCGAAAAGCTGAAAGGCAAAGTCGACCTCAGAATCTGAACTCAGAACGTAATGGCAGACAAAATACCGCTAAGCATTTTTCCCGGCGTGCGAATGATTCTACCACTTTGCGCCTCAATAATAATAATAATAATAATAATAATAATAATAATAAATTCCGAGTTATATAGACTCTTAGACCCGGTTTCCCTGTTGTATATATTGGCAAGATGTAGAGGACGCGGCTCTGTTGCGGGATTACCCAACAGGATTTTTGAGTGAGATGAGTGGACGAGCGCAACCTGAAATAGCACAACGCGTCGTTCGGTCCAGAAACCGAAGCCATAATCTTTGGTTCATGAATTTAACACCCTAACCACTAAGCAACGCGCCTCTGGCTAATAAGAGAGTTACATATAATAATCATATTAATAAACCCACCGCCACCACTAAACAAAAACGTCTCTTGGAAACACATATTTTGTAAGAAACTGATTATAAAATTTAAAAGAAGTGCGTGATTCTTAGTTAATTTTGCTAAGATCTTAAAAGATGATGTTTTTCTAAACGCTATAAGGTGATTTCCTCTCTCACCACACATTCACTAAGATACATTCATAAAGTTTAGTTAAATATGATTATAAAATATAAAAACATTGACGCCATTTTAAAATGATTGAACACAACAGGGGTTGGTTACAAACGTGTTTAATAACAGAAACACTGTTGGTCTGCATTTCATCACATTTGCTAATTTATTTACAGTTATTTTAGTGATGGATTTGGTGATACTTTTTTATGATGCTAAAGTGGTATCTAAACAAAGAAAAAAAAATTACTCCGTTTCTTATTCAAATGGGAGCTAACGAAGAGGTCTGTAGAAATAATGGCCAATTTCTTCCAAATTCAAGAAACACGTCGTATAATGTAGTTTTTAATATAAAAAATATTTGGGGTTGGTCACAGCTGGAACGACTTTGATAAGTTTGATCGACCAGGTGTAGAGTCTACACAAAAGAAACAACAATACCATCAACAACAAGAGAAACGGCAGCGGCAGAAGGAGCAGCAGCAGTGGTGGAGGCGTAATGGCCCAATGGTTAGGGCAGCGGACTCGCGGTCGGAGGATCGCGGTTTCGATTTCCAGACTGGGCGTTGTGTGTGTTTATTGAGCGAAAACACCTAAAGCTCCACGAGGCTCCGGCAGGGGAAGGTGACCCCTGTTGTACTCTTTCGCTCCAGCTTTCTCTCACTCTTTCCCCGACTTCCTACGCAATCGCTGAGCCTGGATGCGCATTCATCCATCCGTCGATGCTCTCTTCTGCGGGTCTTACGAATAGCAAAGGACCACGTTTCAGACTTCTCCCACTACAGAGGCGGGATCTTGCGAGCTCTGGGACGAAGATCGCTTCGCTCAACAAACAAACAAGCAGCAGCAGCAGCAGCAACATCGTCCCGCGTCTTCTGTATATTTGTTGGCTGTCCTTTCCTGATTTTTTTTATTGATCAGAGAATCGAGAAAATCCTAGCGTAGTCACTGAACCTACTAGAAATAGCAACCAACTTACTATCAAATCACGACACACAGTATGAAAAAAACGCATAATGGAACATAGAAGATTGGATATAAAGAAAGAGAAGTTACACCTTTAATTTCAGATCTGTTTAATTAACTTAGACTTAGAACTAAACTGCTACAAAAGAAACCTATAAGCAATCACTTGGCATGCTAGAGATAGCTGCCGAATCTTTCCCAAAACAAATCCTCTATTTTTATCGCTGTATAAGACAGTTCTAAATACGATCTCAGAACAGAGAAAATAGGACGTTGAGCCCTCCTAAACGAAGTCAACCCACTTTTCTTCTCCAGTTGGAATGGCCCTGACCCTAGTCCTGCTCCTTTATTGTTGAGCTTTACGTGTAAACAAGTACAAAAAAGTTAAGGAAGTCTCACAGCGAAATAATTTCGCATAACGAAATTATTGTCAAGAATGTCTAATATTTTCGTCTCACTAGCGTCGACCATGTTACCTTCCATTTTATTTTCGAGCTTAGTTAATTAACGAGGAGTGAGAGCATGTATGTATGTATGTATGTATGTATGTATTGCGAATTAAAAGCAGCTCTAGTAATGTAAACATCGTCGGTCGCGCACACATAGTGCATGTGTTTTGCGTAAAGGAACGTCTGCTGCGGGATAGTATCCATAGAAAGCTCTCTACATGACGCCGAGTGTTAAAAGAAACACCGAGTGTCCCAGACCTGGCGAGACAATTCGCCTCGAGGTGACCGAGAATGATAGATAACAAAATTTCACCATTATTTTGGCTTATCAGTACCATTTGATCGGATCACCTCGAAGCGAAATGAATCGGTATCTACCATTCTCGATCACTTAGGTGCGAGTTGTTCTCAAACCCTCGGCGTCATGTTGGAAGCTTTCCCTGGACGCCATACCGCAGCAAACGGCCCTGTAATAAAAAAAAAAACAAAAAAAAACACTATGTATGTGCTTACATTACTGGAGCTGCTTTTAATTCGTAATTTAATTTTCTTTGGCATGTGCTCCGCCGCAGCACATCAGCAAATAGACTTCACACTATTTGCATATAAGTTCCAGACTAGTGAATCATCTCGTTTTGTGGAGACCCGAGTACGTGGCGATCCGGGTACATGGTATTGAGATGCCACAATAATGGCGAAATATCTGTATCTACCATTCTCGATCACTTTGTCTTGCTGGATCTGGGACACCCTGCCTTCTTTCCCAGGACGCTATTTCGCAGCATAAGAAAACACATAAGAGTGACTGAACAACAGACAGAAAAAAGCACTCAACACAATTGGGTAGAAATTATATATATTCTTAACAAAACTCTACTTTCGAGCCTCTGATCAGATGGACAGGCCCTACATAGCCACGAAACTTTAAAGCATGTGGATATGAGTCAAACTGTTGTTAAAAGTTTCTACCTACCTACCTACATACATACATCGTGGCTGCCCCCTCGTTATCGAGTATGGCCATTGCACGAAGCTTAACCAATGTCTGTGCAAGAAGATTTTTTTTTAAAGTGAGGAAAGGCTGTGCACTGAGTCAATCCCACTCACTAAGCAACAGCAGCCATAATCCGAAAAGAAGAACAAGTCAACATCATCGGTAACCACCGAGCCGCAGCTTTTATGTCGGAGTTATCCCAGTTACCTGAGTTACCTTCTCCTAGAAGGATGCCCTAACAAAGGCTAGGAGTCCTTCACTACCAATGGTTTAACCGCGCGATCGGGTATTCAGTCCGATTATTTCTATGTCCCCGCGCATGATACAGCCTTAAGACATTTACTGGATGGCCGTTGACTCTCAAGAGTTCCTCCGCCCTTTGACGGGTTTTGTTTTTCATCCCTGAGGATGTCCAATAAACACCCTCCTCACCAAGCAAGCTTGGTGGTATTGCCGGCTTAGTCGCCGACGACCCGACCATGCAATAGGTTGTACTGGGTTACATGGTACCAGTAGCACTCAAAAGTGACCTGACTTTCACATACATACATACATACATACATACATACATACATACATACATACATACATATCAACCTATTTATTTATCTGAGTATTAAAAAGCTTGGTTGTGAGAAAAATTTTTAGACCCCTGATTTGGCTGTTTTTGATGTGCAGTAACAATAGATGGCGGCGAGTCTTCTGACGGACTGTTGACCACTCCTAAACGAAGTCAACCCACTTTTCTTCTCCAGTCAATAGTATAGAATATTCAGCTTGCATATAAAGTGGACATACAATTAATCTTTCTTGTTTAGTTCATATATATATATATATATATATATATATATATTATATATATATATATAATAATCAATATTAGGGAATAAATCCAAACTGATAGAAAGAAAAAACCCACCTTTTATCAATTCAAAATGACAATTAAATTACACAATCTAGAAAATTACATATAATAGAAGTATTAAAATTAAAATAACAATAAAATATCAATGATTAAGTAAATTGCAAAAAAAAAAATAATAAAAACGTATAATTTTTATATATATATATATTATATTATATTGTGTGAAATTTGATTTAGTATTTTTAAATTGAATTTATTTTTCCCTGTAAGTTTGGATTTATATTCCCTCAAATAATCATATATATATATATATATATATATATATATATATATATATATATTGGTTACGGTGGTAGACTTTTGATTATATGCTCATGGATTCAAATCCTGGATTAAGCAGTTCGTTGTATCACTGAGCAAAGCACTTTACTGCAGTGGACTTTTGGGGCAGCTCTCCCTTCAGATATCACACTCAGGATGTTTCACTAGGACAAAGTTGGGAGATTCGGGTGATTGTTTGGATCTGCTTGCAACAAAATGGACCAAAAATAGTGAGTGTAGGGTGTAAGGCACCACTTCAGCTTCGTGACTGACGCTTAAACTTTTGCACAGGTGTGATGTGTGGTTAAAATGTTTGTTTCCTAACCAAATGCTTTTGGGTTCAGTTCTGTTGTGTGTTACTTTGGCCAAGTTTCTTCCGCTATAGTTTCAAGCTGAACAAATCCTGTGGATGGATTTGGTAGACGGAAACTGAAAGAAACCTGTTGTGTAGCCACTACACACATTTTTTTCTTTCCTTGTTTTTTTCTGTGTCCCTTTCTGTAGAAGAGCATAGGCTCGAAACGTAAAATATTTTTTCTATTCCTGAGCGTTATACTAATACATCTGTTTGTTTTGTACACCACCTGTCTTCGTCTTTGGTTTTTTTCGTAAACTTTCCCTATATATATATATATATATATATATATATATGAGTATTTGTGTGTAGGAGTGTGTGTGTGTGTGTGTGTCCGTCCGTGTATGTGTCTTCTTGTGTTTTGACATCACACGACAACGGACCGTTGCGAAATGTTACTCTGCTTTGAAACAAGTGAAAATTGGCGACAAGAAGGCCATCTGGCTCAAAAACTCTGCCTTTACCAATTCCATCTGACCTACGCAAAGAATAGAAAAGTGAACATTAAAACAACACACACACACACACACCAGACGCACTCACACATGTATGTATCGAGGCAAATGTCTAAAACATGCTTACTTAATAGAATCGATTGTTGGAGTTGCATGATGCAGTAGATAAAATGTGGCATTGTCTTTCCATCATGTTGTGATAGATACGCCCTTACATAAATATGTACATAAATACACACAAAGAGAGAGAGGGGGGAAGAGAGGAGAAAGCGAGATATTTGGAGTGAATTAATGTACAATAAATAATGTGATAACATAAGATAATGCCTGAGACTAAAGTACCTAGGTATGCTTTCTGCATGAAAAACAAGGAGTGAAGTCGTTAATAATCGAAATGTAATGAGACCAAGGAAATATAAAAAGGAAACTAGTTCCAGTAAAATATTTAGTTAGTTAGTTAGTTAGTTAGTTAATTTGGCTCAAAAGAAAATAGCAAGGCCATGTAGGGGGACATGGAGTTAAGTACAGGGTGGTGTTCATGTAAAGAGTTCAGGCCACTTGAGGTCAAGGGAGGCTTTGAACAAAGCGGTCGTCGGCATCTTCACCATCTCGTCTGGCAGCTTGTTCCACGGATCCGCAACCCGGACGGAGAAAGCTCCTCTCCTTCGATTGAAATGAAATCGTCGCAGGTAGAGCTTTTCGGAATGACCCCGCAGCCGACGCTCTGGAGCAGGAGTGAAGAACAGCTCTGGAGCAGGAGTGAAGAACACTTTCCGCTTATGATGTTGTGGGCGAGAATGAGATCACCACGGCGGCGGCGTTTTTCAAGAGAATAAAGGTCGAGCGTCCTCAGCCTTTCTTCGTAGGACAAATTTTTGAGACCATGAACCATGCGGGTAGCCAGCTTCTGGACTCTTTCGAGATGCTGTATGTCTTTGAGGAGATAAGGAGAAGAGGCTTGAATCCCGTACTCCAATATGGGTCTCACCAGCGTGACATAGAGTGGTAGGAATATGGCTGCTGTGAGCATTCCGAATGACCGTCGAATCAAGAACAGAATTCCGCGTGCTTGACTCTGTTCAATGGAGAAAAGTCACCATCTGCATAAAAAGTAACTGCGTTCACCCAAAATACAAATGATACGAGATGCGGATATTAGGGGAGGAAAAAATTCCGAGGATTAAAGGGTTACGTTCGCTTTAACTCGATTGAAGACAATTTCCTTCTAGTTCCACAGCTAATACACTTCGGAATGCATAAGCATCACTCTGGTATATTTCTTCTCTGGCACTATATTTATAGGAAATCAATACGGATTAAAAAAGATCTGTTATAGCAAAACATTGATATTGATGTGACTAAATAATAAATATAAATATGTTGAAATTTAATAAAATGTTAAAAATAAGACAAAAAAAAAAACACAAACAACAACAACGAAACATATATTAAATATAATGATATATCAGAATTAATGTTGATGCCAATATTATTATTTTTCTAAGTTTTGCCTCTCTCCATCTCTCTCTATCTCTGTATTAGTGTGTATGTACATATTTATATATATATATATTATATATATATATATATATATATATATATTATATATATATAATATATATATATATATATATATATATATACATATATATTATATATATATACGTGTGTGTGTGTATGTAAGTATGTATATGTACATATCAATATATATGTATGTATATATGTATAAATGTATGCATGTATGTATGTATCTATATATTTTATATGTATATAAGAATATACATATATAAGTATATATTTATAAATTTCTATAAATTTCTATGGAAATTTGCATACACACATAGACACACACACATATGAGTTTAGTTATGTGAGTACACACACACACACATATATATACGTTTGTATATATATGTGTGTGTGTGTGTGTGTGTAAATATATTTTTTATATGTGTATATATTCATATAAGTTTGATTGCGTGTGCGTGTGTGTATTTGTGTGTGTGTGAGTGCGCATGTATCAGATAAAAATTGATATTGATAAATGTACCTTTTAAAAATAATCTTTACTCAATAATTGGGATTTCACTGCTGTGAAATATTCCATTAATGGCAATACGGAACACATTAAATCGAGATTGCATTGATTAACACAAGTAATTAACGCTCATTAATTCAATTTTCAAATGCAATGTTTACTAACATAAACGTAGATCCTAGAAACTTCATCTTTACACATGCATCGAAATCAACACCAACTCATAGCCGCCATTTTGTTACTAAACAAGTTACGGTGAGCAAGCAAGTCGTTTCTGCTTGTCATTGTTCTTGTTAGTGGTGCTGCTTTTATTAGTGTTTTTGTAGTAGCTGTTTTCATTGTTGTTATTGTTCTTGTTGCTGTCATTATCCATTAAACTTCTCGTTGGTGTCTTCAGTAATAATGGCGACGGTAGGGGTGTTGAACATGTTTATTTTATTTATTTATTGCTGGTTATATATTTTTAATATTATTGTAACTATAGTTTTCTTGTCTTTCTGTTAATATTCAGGTGGCTGTCGTAGATGTAAATTTTCTTTTTGTACATGTCGTCGTCGCCTTCTTCTTCTTCTTCTTCTTCTTCTTCTTCTTCTTCTTCTTCTTCTTCTTCTTCTTCTTCTTCTTCTTCTTCTTCTTCTTCTCACATACCCTTCGATTTCTACCCCTTTTCTTTTCCGCTTCTTTTTAATATTCTTTTACTAACCCTTTTTGATATGTCCGTATGTTCCACCTAACATTGTTTAACATACCTTTTCTCAATTTTTTCACTGGTTTACATGGCAACCAAGACCACGTGCATAACTCATTTCAGGTTCCTCATCCATAGCAAAAGAAAGAGAGGGGCCACCCATCTCCAGGTGCAAAATTTCATTTTGTTTATCATGTACGTTAATTAAATTGAGGCAGAAAAAACAGTCACTCTCCGCGTGTGGTGAGAACCCTTGTTATGCCAGTGTTGAAAATCTTGCACCAAATGTTTGCAACAGTGCAGGTTCGGTGAAAGATACCCAAGGACCATAATGTGGTGTGAAACAGGCGATGGATTGTGTACATCATTCAAAAGACACCAATGGAAACCTTCGACAAGAATCCAAGCAGTTTCCCTCAACCAGATTTCCCTGACAAGCTTTTGGTCGATCTAAGACCATAGAATTCTTGCTCAGAATCTCAGGCAGTAGCATCGATCTCAAAATCTCGTGTTTGCGCAGCAGACTTCTTAGCCACCACACAGCCATTACCACGTCTGTTTACTCCCTTGTTACTGATGTTGCTGTTGAATATCAATGTTGTTTTGGTTGACGTTGTGTTAAACCTGTGTCAGTCTGTCATTCTTAGTAATTTAATCACTTAAAAAGCAGGAAAAAAATGTTTCTTCGTTTTAAAAATATAACTTGACCTTTAAATAACACATTATAAAAGGGATTTTTTTTTGGCGCTAAGTAACTGCTTTGGTAGGTAGGGTTGTCTTGCACAAAAATATATTGATAGGAAGATTGATAAATAGAATAATTGACAGATAGATCGGCAGACACATAGATAAAAAGACAAATATATTGATTGATAGAGAGACTGAGAGATAGAGAGAGAGAGAGAGGGGGAGAGACAGTGACATTAATCCTGATTAGGAAAAGAATCAGTTGATCCTCGATTGATTAGAAATCCCTCCGTACTTGTTTTTCTTTCGGTTTTTAATCTGTAAATGGTATTTTCGTCGAATGTAATTGATTCCCATCCTCCTAGTATTGCGATTATGCCAATGTATTCCCAGACACGCACACACACACACACACACACAACCTAATATGTATTATGCAAACAGATATACATAATAATGCAGCAAAACAGTAATAAAGCAAGCTTGATATTAACACAGACACGTACACACACACACACATATATATATAGATAGATATACAAACGCACGCACGTACACACACACACACACACACACACACATACTGAAATGATGTACAAATTTAGTTCAAACATTCAGAAAAAAGGAGGTAGTCGGAATTTTGGATAATTATTTATTCAACGCTTTCATCTCCGAAATGAGATGAAAGCGCAAAATATGTAATTACCCAAAATTCTGACTACCTCCTTTATATATATATATATATATATTATTGATAAAAATGGTAAGACAACAAAAGAAAATAAGAGACCTCGATTTTATGTAAATAGAGGAATTTATCTGTAAATGTAATATGTGACAATTATTCGGTAGCCGTGATAAAACTCCGAGTTTCGGATGCCGAAGTGGAAATCCACGCCTCCATCTCTTTAGTTATTCGGCCATCGGAAAAAAAAACAATGTATGACGCTTACAGCACCTAGGTTTCCCAAGAGGTCACCCATCTAAGTACTAACTAGGCTCGACGTTGCTTAACTTCGGTGATCGGACGAGAACCGGTCTTTTCAACGTGATATGGCCGGATAACTGAAGAGATGGCAGCGTGGATTTCCACCTCGGCATCCGAACCTCGGAGTTTTATCATGGCTACCGAATAATTGTCACATATTACATTTACAGATAAATTCCTCTATTTACACAATATCGAGGTCTCTTTCTTTCTTTTGTTGTCTTATCATTTTTATCAATAATATATATATATATATATATATATATATATATATATATATCCTTCAGTCTAAATGTCAGACTTACAAAGAATCGATTCAGAAAGTTCTAGCTTTGTGGATGTATACCTAGTGGATTTATGGGCCACTGTCCAGATATGGCTGCTCAATGCATATCCATATATCTTACAGGACCCTTCGACTCACGATCTCTACTGAATACTCGTAAGTGGAGTTCTACCAGTTTTACTGTAATTAAATTGGGCGTGTGCTTTAGCCCTACCCTCACCTGTATCATTTGTAAACCAGTTCGAATAATGTCTCTTTGCATCTCTCACAAAACCAAAGCCAATAACTTAAGCCCTTTGGGAAGGACACGTATCTTTGTATTGTAGCACTAGGATAGACAAGGATAGACTACAAATTTAGCATAAAAAATCCCCACCTCTAACATCTGGGTGACGAGTGTCTCCTACTACAACACCTGCAAGAACAGCTGAAAAGCAAAAACACTTTCATGTAGAAATGTCCCTGACAGCTCTCCTGACCTCCAAACTTTATCATTCTTTTTGGCCCCTTTACTAAAACAATCTCTACCAGCTGCGTGGACTCCTATTATAATGGCTGTGTAATTAGGCCCGTAAAGAGAGAGCCTCAATATAGTTATACACTGTCTATTTTACTTCTCTATGCTGCAAAGCCTCCACAAAACTTCACAAATTAGTCATCTCTGTGCCACCTGTCTTGCCATCACATATGCAAACCATGTGGGAAAGTGACTTGGTCTCAAACCAAAAACATTCAAGATTTTCACACTAAATGCCACCTTATTCTAAAACGACGCACCACAATGCACTTAATAACCACATAAAACCTATCAATTTTTTCGCCTTTACTTGAAGCTAATTTAACCTTGGGAGACGTAGTACAGTCCGTGAAGTGTATATAATGTGTACGGTGTGTATATAGAGTTCTTTTCCCAAGAGCACCAATTCTTGCCAATTATCGATCTAAGATTCACATTTTCAACATCATGCATATCATCTCTTTCAGCTCAGGTAATTTTTCTCTATGTGAATAGATAGGCACAGTTTATCAGTGTAAGGAGCAGGAGTACTGCAGGAATATTAAGCGCTTTGTTAGTTTGTGAAGATGGGTTGAAATTGTTATTTAAAGCTTCTGAAGCCAACAGCATTCTAAAACACTATCCATAATTATGAGCTTGTATGTATGTATGTATGTATCGATAGATAAATATATATACACATAGATATGTATATGTGTATCGTATGTATATTTTTGTATGCACACACACACACACACACACACACGTACATTCATACATTGGTTTTCCTCTTCTATCCTCCCCTCAATACCCATCTTCCAAAGAAAGATAACATCCGGAACTTCATTAACTCTTTCCATCTCTCTCAGCGAAAGACAAATCTTTTGGATCAGGAACGTATCTCGTCTTCCTATTGTTTTTCTTTAGATTGCTCTGTCTGTCTCTCTGACTGTCTGTCTTTGTGTGTGTGTGTGTGTCTGTCTGTTTACTTGCTGAATGTGGTGGAAGTAATGGTGGCTATGGCTTTCCTAAGCTTCCCTTCATCGATGGCATTATTGCAATTAACGTTCCATTCGCACCTTTGAAATTTAAAAGCTGTGACAGACATAAACAAGAAATGGGATAGCAATACTGCCATTTTTTTTTCTTGTGGAGGTGGATTGGAGATGATTAGCGTGGGGCCTGGTGGGGATGAATGAAAAAAAGGGGGAGGTGGATGCAGAAAAGAGATGAGTAGGACAACATTGCCTGAGTAGAGGCGACACGAGCCCAGCTAGAGGTGGAAAGAAAACAGTAGGTTTGTGGTGTAGAGAATATAGTGTGTTTGTGAGTGACTTTATTCTGATCAGGACTTCTTTTTCTGGATATCGTCTATGGCTTCCCAGTGAGTAGCAGCAGCAGCAGTGGAGGCGCAATGGCCCAATGGCTAGGGCAGCGGACTCGCGGTCGGAGGATCGCGGTTTCCATTCCCAGACCGGGCGTTGTGTGTGTTTATTGAGCGAAAACACCTAAAGCTCCACGAGGCTACGGCAGGGGGTGGTGGCGACCCCTGTTGTACTCTTTCGCTCCAACTTTCTCTCATACTTTCTTCCTGTTTCTTGTCCCCGACTTCCTACGCAACCGCTGAGCCTGGATGCGCATTCATCCACCCGTCGATGCTTTCGGTGTCGAGGGTTGACCTACTTTCTCTTCTGCGGGTCTTACGAATAGCAAAAGACCAGGTTTCGGACTTCTCTCACTTTGGGACGAAGACCTCTTCGCTCAACAAACAAGCAAGCAGCAGCAGCGGTATCATTGTCTCAGACGAGGAAACCATATTTTATGGTGAGCGTTACTTGAGCTTCGTAGATTATCAATAATGGTCGGGTTATGAGGCAGGTTGTGCTCTTGAAAAGAAAGGCTAATCATTGGGATGCAATTCTTGCTTTCATCCACCCAGGATAGGAACAGCTCGCATTTGGACTGATTATGAGGGTTGCCGCTGAGTGCTGTTCATGATTAAGGGGCAATGATGGTTTCTTGATTGACAGGTGTTTGTATTTTTATTTTATGCTAAAAGGGACAAAATCGAAAAATGCTTTTGAGTTGTTGTTGTTTGGTTTTTAATAAGGCGTAGGAGTGGCTGTGTGGTAAGTAGCTTGCTTACGAACCACATGGTTCCAGGTTCAGTCCCACTCCGAATTTGAACTCAGAATGTAAAGTCAGAAAAAGTGCGGCTTAAGCATTTTGTCCGGCGTGATATCAATTTTGCCAGCTCGCTGCCTTTAAAGGTTAAGTAGTAATGAAGAGTGGATGATCATGGATGGGATGCTACGTAAATCATTGATGTACAGAAGGAGCAGCAATATTGAGCTGGCAGCTGGCAGAATCGTTAGCACGCAGGGCGAAATGCGTAGCCGTATTTCGTCTGCTGTCACGTGTTCTGGGTTCAAATTCCGCCGAGGTCGATTTTGCCTTTCATCCTTTCGGGGTCGATAAATTAAGTACCAGTTATGCACTGGGGTCGATATAATCGACTTAATCTCTTTGTTTGTCCCCTCTATGTCTAGCCCCTTGTGGGTAGTAAAGAAATAAATATTGAGCTCTGAAAACCGAGTTAATAGAATGTGAACTTTGCCAACACATCCAGATGGATAACAGCTGAGTGTATGTGTATTAAGTTCGAGAGCATTCCATTCCGTTCTGTTTCATTCAGATACCCGTTGTTGTCATAGCTCCGACTATTCATTTTCAATTATTTATTTAGCACTCTCACTGTCATATTCCTCAACTTTAGATAAATTGAAATGTTTACTATGAAGTACACACACACAAACACACACACACATATTATTTACTCACACATACATATACACATATTTATGCGTGTATGTGTGTGTGTGAACATAATAATATTTAATTAGGTTTAATTAGATTATACGAACTTTAATGTTACCACAATATGCCAATCTCCACAGTGTATAATTAGGAATAATTAGAAAATGCGGCAAACATGTGAAAACTATATTATTTTTAATAATCGTTCTTCAAATCCTTGTGAAATCTTCAAAAATAATTCTTGTAATTAGATAATCCTTGATGTATATAGAAATATAAATATTCTTAAATTCAATTATGTGACTGGTAAATAATCATTTAATAAACTCTGATGAAACGAGAGAGTTTGAGCAATTTGAACTTGAAACTCGGAACAAATCCTGCATTTTCTGCAGCAGCAACGATTACGACAGCTAATAACAACAATAACAACAACAACAACGATAATAACAGATATTTCAAATTTTGTCTCAAGGCCAGCAATTTTACGGGGAGAGGCTCAGTCGATTCTTTTGAAAATGGGCTCATGCATCAGATGAGAATAATTCGGAATAGAAGCTTTCTTAATGTGGCCCAGATTAAGACAATCAGGAAAAGCTTCGACGGTGGCGATATCCTCGAGCAGGTTAATGTAGGTGAAGAACAGTGAATGCGTAGGCAAGGTGGGGTTGTAGTAGAGGAGAGGCCGGCCACTCAGTGTAATGTAGAAAACCGTGTATTACGAGAGAATATGACTGAGGGAAAGAGAAACCCCAGAACAAGACTCGAGGATATAATAGTTACAAAAACAGAGACCAAGCCGCCGGGGAATTTGAGAAGTTTCGACCGTAACAATGTGAAACGCGCGATACAAAATGTTAATAAGATTCTGAAATACATTCGACAAAAGATCAAACGGAAACAAGGGACTTGATCAGATCCGCTTCAATTTTAGTAGGTGAACTGGTTGGAAAGAAAGAGAGGAAAGCAGACGGAGAGGAGCCATAGTGGGAGCGAGTGTTGAAGCCGATATTAAAAACTTTGCGTTATGATCTTGCGTAAAGATTCCGTGAGATCCGAACTCCATCACTCCGAGGCTCCACGACAGGACCACGTGCGCATAACAACGGATGGTATAATTGCACAGGTATCAAAACTACCAAACTGGAAAGCGGCAGGACCAGACCGGATTCAAGACTACTGACCCAAGTAGCTTAGTTCCACACACAAGCGAATTACATTGCAATAAAACAATTGCCTACTGAGTGGGGCTGATCTAGAATGGATTTTAGAGAGAAAGACAACATTATTGATAAATGATCGGTCAAACGGCAATGAGTTTGGTAATTACAAACCCATCGCTTGTCTTAACCTCTTATAGAAAGTGTTAACGGGCATTTTTCGCATGGAAAATTCATACGTTCCTTGCGGAAAACAATCTACTTCCAGTAGAAATGGGATGCCGAAAAGTATCCAAGGGCACCAAGGACCACCTTGTGATAGATAAGGTTGTACTGAAGAACTGTAAACTGTACCAAAAAAACTTAGGCACGGCCTGGATTAACTTTAAAAATGTTTACGACATGTTGACGCTTTCGCGGATTTTGGAAACACCCGACATGTGTAGAAAAGTTGAGAACGTGTGTGCACTGATTAAGAACAGCATGCTTCGTTGCAAAACATGTCTTTTCTGCAACAACCAGCACTTAGCCGAGGTAAAAA
>NC_043000.1:31536619-31554119 GCF_006345805.1 Octopus sinensis | reverse complement strand
TCAACCAACCAACCATCGACATGGTTGAACAACCAAACCCCAACCAGTCGGAATTCATAGTACGTGTTGTACTACTCATCCTTTCGTTCAGTGAATACAAAATATGGCTCGTGGGGCCTGAGTTCCACTCATTTTCCTGAGTTACCACCTCACTCTAGCACACCAATTCGTCGCAGTGTTACCCATTTTGCAGCTGAGTGAACTGGGAGTTAGCTGTGTTGTTGATGTGAATATTTCTTTGAAAATTAAAGAAAGAGGATCACCATGGACAACCGCTTCGAAACCTCCACCTTCTATATCCGGATCATAAATTCACACTTGTACTAATACTATTTAATGCAGTTGGTTTTGGGAGTAAACTCTTCGGTGACAGTATGGATAAGCTAGGCTTTTCAGAATTTAAAGAAATCAACCAAGTAACTCGCATATTACAAATGCAATCTGTTAGTGGAACAGTAAAAAATATGCAAAGTTTTTCTCAAGTTTAAAATATGACATTGTTTTTATTATCTACATCCCAAAGATGGAGTTTTGTATCTTTTTTAGAAACCAGTTCCTTCTCCAGAGGAAGGATTTAAAAAGTTATATATATAATATATATATAGAGAGAGAGAGAGAGAGAGTTAACGAAACAGACAAAAGACGAAGGCAGGTGGTGTACAAAACAAACAAATGTATTAGTATAGCGCTCAGGAATAGAAAAAGTCTTTTACGTTTCGAGCTTACGCTCTTCTACAGAAAGGGACACAGAAGAAAACAAGGAGAGAAAAAATGTGTGTAGTGACAAACGATCTCTCTCTCTCTCTCTCTCTCTCTATATATATATATATATATATATATACTGTATATCTTGCCTGCCTTCATCAGACCGTCAAATGTATGCTAGAAACCCGAAAATTTGATGTTAATAAACATGTTCTCTGCAGATAACTATTGAGTAATCCTTCATTATGCTGTTAAGTTATTTTGATATTTTACGTTATGAAACTAATGTGTATTTATGTATGTATGTGTGTGGGTGTGTGCGTGTGTTATGTGTGTATGCATATACTAGCTACAAAACCAAGGGAGACAAATCTGCTTGCTCGAAGAATAGCAGAGAGAGCTCTTCTGCCCATGAGTGGGAAGTTTCTGTCAATTTCATTCAAAGGATTGACGCACTCAGCACAATGAAATTCCTCAGTGCAGCTTTTACAGACATGGAGGCACCGTCATGAGGTTTGTTACGAGATATCTTCAAAGAAATTCAGGGGAGCAGCACCTGGGCCTAGCAACACCTGGGCCTGTTCACTGCCATATAGGGATATTTTAAAAACTGAAAATTCTTTGGGTTGCTCTTCGTATCTTTGAATGCCCGATCAGATTTGTGAATAATCTTCGCTCAGGGTACACAAATGGACGCTTCTACGTCAAAATGAGTTAGGCAAAATTCCATGCTGACTTTCGCTTAAAACCTTCGTCATATATGAGACAACATTGCTTCGCTGTAGAATAGAAATGGAGGCAGGAGTCTTAATTCCAACGTTTTCAACATCTGAATGCTCCCATCAACATTCACTATTTTTAAAACTCTTCGAGAGAATCACCACCATCATCATCATCCGAACAACAACAACGATAACAACTACAACAATAACAACGACGACGACAACAATAACAACAACGACGACAACGACAGCAACAACAATCACAACAACAAACTCTATGAAAATACAAATCCTCAACATTCATCTCTGTTCTACACATCAGTCTTCAACAATCATTGAAATTATTATTTTGTGACTAGAAGTACGGAAATGATTGATAAGTATTCATTGATTTTTAAGGGATCGATTGAAAGTTTGCATTCACATATAACCCATTCGATAATTATTTTTCCTCTCTCTTATCTATCTATCTATCTATCTATCTATCTATTATATATATATATAATGTTTGTTGTTATGGTCACATTATATATATATATATATATATATATATATGTATGTGTGTGTGTGTGTGTGTGGTGTGTGTGTGTGTGTGTGCGTACGTGTGTCTGTGTGTTTGCGTGTTTTATAGTAATTTAACATTAAACTGAAGGATCATCCAATACATTCTACTAAAGCAGATATTTATTATCTTTACATGGAAAAGGTTGACAGGGACTTCGAAGTTTTGGCTTTCTTCCATTCAGTAGTCTGGTGAAGGTAAGCAAGCTGAAATTTCGAAGTCGTTAGTCTAGGTTATTCTATGTTAATAAGTTGGAGGCAAGTTAGAGGAAATATCCGCCTACAAAACATAGTGACACTGTCCCAATTCCTGCTAGCATCTACTTCCCTTCCACTAATAATGTTTGAATCTTTGAGATTTATCGTAGAAAAATGTCAAATGCCCAACGAACCCTGTCCAACAATACAGTTTGAATTCTCTAGCTGAGGACAATTCAAAACATTTTGGTCTTTAGTTCTCTGCAGACAACTGGAGGCTTTCACGCTTGTTCTGGTAGCCATAGCTGCCAAATAAACAAGTCGCAATATTTTGGAAAAGGAAGGACAATTTTAGCTTTAAAAAATGTCATAGACACACAGTATCCGAAAGAAAAATGAGAGATGGTCACAAGTGGAAAGTCTGCTTCATGAATTGACCAAGGGTCAATCAACAACAACGACAACATTTTCAGTGCAAATATTTCAGTATGAGAGATAACTTAATTCTTTAACCCATTAAACTAGCAGTAATAGGTAGGTCATATGCAGGTAAATATTTTCATTCATCTGAAGAACACATAATTAAAGCCAACAATGGCCAGGTGAGTCTCCCGAAGAGTTTTTTAAGCATTTCCATTTCCTCGTTACAACGGGAATCTCTCCCCAAACCATTGTATAATTCTCACACACTGTGAAGGATTGATCGGTGCTATTGAAGACAACACAACCAATTCACCGATTCACCATCGCCCATTCCATTCACATTGAACGAAACTCTCTGTGGATAGAAACTATCCAGCTTACTCGGTTCTTTGAGAATGACTTTCGTCTATAGAATCGTGCTTTTTATAAAAGCTGGAATCTATATGCTAATGTAATTTTGAAACAGTCCTCTGAATTCACCTGAAATGTGTGAATACATCGAGATTGCTATACATCAAACCATTCTGAAAGATCTCCTTTATTTACTGCACTCACCGGAATAATGCAAGAACGATGTAAGATAATTTATTGGTTAAGAAAGACAGTCAATATATTCAAGAAAAACAAAAGGTTCTTCATTGCTTTTAATAGAATGTAGCAGAGATAGGGACATCTCCATCAATAATATGCAACGTTATTGTTACTCACTTCTCAAAATGATATTTTGCCGTGTCTCACAATTAAATTATAAATATATTAAAAGATAAATATTGGCACAACTTTGCTGTTTAAGAAGTTTCGTTTTGTTTCTGCGGGTATAAAACCCTAAATTTAATGACCGAACACAGCTATCAACAAAGATATTAGGCTTTTAAATGCATAGGGTATTTTCTACCTTGTGTACTAGATATCTGTATGCATGTATGTGGTGTTTTTCTTAACATGTTTGTATAGAAAATCAGTCGAGGGATTGTCGTACACTTTAGGCTAAGGGTTAGGCAATAACTAGACTTGAACCTGCGATCACATTTCCTCATTACGAATGTCTACAGAACACCTGAAAGATATTAGTGTCACTAGCTGGTATTAATCGGCTTTGCCTTTCATCCTTTGGGGATTGATAAAATAAGAATCGGTTAATCACTGGCGGCGACTTAATCGACTTCCCCTCCCCTCAAATTACTGGCCTTGTGCTAGAATTTGGAACCAATATTTATAGGAAAGACAATGGATTTGTAGAGAGACGAATTCTTCACCACTGAAAACTCGTTGTACGGTAGGCACAAGACCTAAAATTTTGTGGGGCGGGTTGGGGCTGGTCAAGTCCATCGATTCCACTGTTCACTTATTTTATCGATCCAAGAGGAAATATCATCTAGAATTTTGTCAGACGTGCTAACGATTCAGCCAGCTCACTGCTTTAAAAGTAACATTGGCGGCATTTGAACCCAGAATATCAAAAGGTAGAATAAATGCTTCGAAACCGGAATAAATGCTTCAAATCCTGAATAAATGCTGCTAAGCCGGAATAATACTTCCGAGCCGGAATAAATGCTTCTAAGTCAGAATAAATGCTTCTAAACCGGAATAAATGCTTCTAAATCTGAATAAATGCTTCTAAGCCGGAATAAATGCTGCTAAGCTGGAGTAAATGCTGCTAAGCCGGATTAAATGCTGCTAAGCCGGATTAAATGCTTCTAAACCGGAATAAATGCTTCTAAGCCGTAATAAATACTTCTAAACCGGAATAAATGCTGCTAAGCCGCAAAAAAGGCTTCTAAGCTGGAATAAATGCTTCTAATCCGGAATCAATCCTAATCCGGATTTAATGCCGCCAGATTAAAGATTGTGCCAGTTAAACACTTTGATTAAATAATTAAGAATAAGGATTTCCTGCATTAACACAAGGAAGAAGATCTATAGAAGAGTATAGAAGCAATCCCAGTATATAACTGGTATTTTAATAACCGTTAAGTCGGTTTCCACGCACTTTTCATCCACCAATTTCCCCTCAAAAGCTTCGGCTGTCATGAAGTATCTTACGCAAACGTTTAAGGTGCGGCGGCTTAAGGAAGCATCGAACCTGAAACCGCATTGTTGCCTCTTATCCACAGAAACGCGAATGCGTTCAGATTGAACGCGTGTTTGTGAGTTGATCAAAAGTTGAGATTGGAGCATAAAAGCTTGTTCTGTCAATAACAAGAACAACATAATAAAAAACGAGATCAACAGGCCGCCATGAAAAGGACGATAGCTTTCTTTATCTTTTTTTTTATTCTAATCCTTCTCGAAGACCTCGCTAGCCTAAACAGTTCATTCTTGATAAGGCACTACTGCATGCCATTCCTAAGAACTTTTTATACCTTTCTTTGTAAAGAGTGCATCAATGCTTTTTAAAAGCAACTTTGCATATTGGCTGATATAATCCTAGATACATCACACCTTTACAAAAGGCAGGATGGTAACAAATTGAATGACTTTGATCATAAACCTGTCCAGTTTGTGTTCACGTGGGGTTAAATAACATCATCAACTATAACAACATCAACAAGAAGGCAATATATATATATAAAGAGTAATAAAAGACCAAGAAAAAGAAGGAAATATTCTCGCGGCTTAAAAGTTAAAAATCAAGGAAGCCATTGTTTCTTTTTAATATGATGTAACTAGGAACCTTGATTCGGTTGTTGAGAAAGATTGGCAAGAATTAGATTTAAAACATTGGTTGATCCTGGCTTATAGCGACACACAGACACTGTTGTCAAGGTTACACAAATAATCAATGTATAGGCTAACCATTCCTTGTTAAGTCCCTGGAAAAATGAAACAACAACAAGGTTGTCAATAGTAAAATAAAAATAAAATTTTATGGCGTTTTTGCAGGACATACATTATACAGAAGTGTTTTAATGTATATTTTACGTCTCTCTGTATATTCATACGTGCACACTAACACACATACATACAGATACACACACTCAATTTAAACTGAATTTATTATTTTCAAGCGAGTTTAGCAATAATGAAAGAAAACAGTTATCGAAGTAGTGATTCATATCCTGCGCACAGATAAATTTTTTCGCAAATTCTAGTGTGGCTTACAATGCGTTGCCTCAACCATGCTTTTTAATTGGCCTGAATTAAGCTTTCCTTTTTTTTTTTTTGTAAGTATCACCATTATAGGTATTTATACTTCGGTGAAATTTAGGAATCAACTCGTAAATAAACGAAACCCTCGAATCCATCAATGTACACACAAATACACGCACACACAGTCGCATATATATGTATATATGTATGTACCCAACGTGTGTATGCGCGTAGGTACACCATGATCTACACACTCGCAGGCTAAGCTCGATTCATATGAAAAAGAAAGTGAACAAAATAATATGACCATTTGCTTATTGGGAAATTTGAACGATTAAATTTTTTCTTTTTTTTGTGAAGTTGATCAAAGCAAATGTTCATCATTTCCAGCCACTCACACAATGAGTATTTCTACCAAATATGGTGGAAATTCGTTCAGCCTTTCCCAGTAAATTTTGCAAGCACAAAGACAAGTGATTACAATACCCTGCTTTCGCTTAAGCACGCATGCTGATGTGGAGACACAAAAATGAGCACGCACATATACACGCAAAAACGCACGCGTGCACGCACCCACATAATATGTAATTATGAAATCCCGGTGAACTCAAACTTCACAGTATATTTACAGTAATATCTATGTACACGCATGCCTGTATCTGTGTATCTATCTAGGTGTGTCTACAAACACACGTACGCACACGCACACACATATACACACACATACGGTATTTCCTGGGCATAGGGTCAGAATAAAACTCCTTGGAATAAATTTAGAACTCCACCTCCCCGTCGTTTGTAAGGAAGTTATTTGATGTTCTGGATTTATATGTATGGAGCTGGAGGTTAAGTTGAGTTACGTTATTAGGATAGGGGTTAGCTGGTTGTGGATTTCTGAGTTTCTTATTGTTAAAATGTCGGATTATTTCGGCAATATTGGTGGAGTAAGATAATTTTATAGATTGGGGGGCAGATATTTTTCTAAAGGGGCTGGATTTAAGAAAATGCTTATCGAGTAGGGAGTAGAAGATTTTGGTTACTCGAGTTTGCACATTAAGAGCAAACTCGAATTTCATCAAAATACCCTTGGCTTGAAGAGTTGCCTGCAGTATATACCTCGCTTGGATGTTTACCACATCCGAGGTTCCGATCGCTATGAAACATATGTGTGTAGAGGCTTACAAGGTGTATTACACAGCATCTGATACATGTAATAGACGTGAAGATATATGTGATGCATCGTGCTCATACAGAGCATGTATGTTAATGAACACCTATTTAATTTTGATAAACTAGCGATTAAGGGTTTTGATAAATGAAACCCATGAATCAACAGACAAATAATGTGTGATAGTATTTGACACTGTCAACCTGTGCATGCTGCATCCCACCATCCATTTCAACATTTGTGTACAAGTCAGACCTTAGCTTATTCTCCATTTGCTATCGTTAATATGGAGGCGCAATGGCCCAGTGGTTAGGGCAGCGGACTCGCGGTCGGAGGATCGCGGTTTCGATTCCCAGACCGGGCAATGTGAGTGTTTATTGAGCGAAAACACCTAAAGCTCCACGAGGCTCCGGCAGGGGGTGGTGGTGAACCCTGCTGTACTCTTTCACCACAACTTTCTCTCATACTTTCTTCCTGTTTCTCTTGTACCTGTATTTCAAAGGGCCAGCCTTGTCACATTCTGTGTGTCACGCTGAATCTCCTCGAGAACTACGTTAAGGGTACACGTGTCTGTGGAGTGCTCAGCCACTTGCACGTTAATATCACGAGCAAGCTGTTCCGTTGATCGTATCAGCTGGGACCCTCATCGTCGCAACCGACGGAGTGATCCTATTCTATATCGTTAATATGTTTATAAACCCGAAATATTGAAATAAAAGTTAAGCGCCTTGATGGTTGTTTCGTCTTGCTTTCTCGCTGTTATTCTTCCAAAATGTATTGAAGCAACTTTCTATAATATGATTTACTCTGTTTCATCTAGACTATACATCTTTATTATATTACAGAGAGCTTTATCTGTATCTGCCTGTGAGTCACACACACTTTCTCGCCGTCTCATTCTCTCATTCACGTTCTCTTTCCCCTCTCTTTTCAAGCATATATTCATACAGACAACATACATATAAATACACACATACACTCAGACAAACACACATGTCACTCTCTCTCTCTCTCTCTCTCTCTCTCTCTCTCTCTCTATATATATATATATATATATATATATATATATATTCTCTCCTTGTTTATTTCAGTGTCCCTTTCTGTAGAAGAGCGTAGGCTCGAAACGTAAAAGACTTTCTATTCCTGAGCGTTATACTAATACATCTGTTTGTTTTCTACACCACCTGTCTTCGTCTTTTTCGTAAACTCTCCCTATATATATATATATATATATATAGTGTGTGTGTGTGTGTGCGTATGTGGAAGCAATTGGGAAAGACAAAAATGAAAGAGAAAAGAAGTTTGAGCGAAAGAAAAGTGCTTTTGTTGTTTAAGAAATAGAAATCTAAGAAGATAATGAAGGGGATATTGCTTCAAGCAAAGATGTGCATTAAATGTACAGCGTATTGTAAGGTGGTAATATAAGATGCACAGTTTGACGTTCTGACAACGATTGCAATCGCACAATGATAATGATGATGATGATAATAATAATAATAATAATAATAATAATAATAATAATAATAATAATAATAATAATATTAATATTAATAATAATAATAATAATAATAATAATAATGATAATAATAATAATAATAATAATAATAATAATAATAATAATAATAATAATAATAATAATAATGTGTTTTTACTAAAGTTCAAACGACAACGAATACAAAGTAGTCGATATTGAGAGTAGGAGAGTATAGATATCTGCTGAAGGTGAAAAATGTTTGGGTTCGTACATTATCGTAGTCTCATATGTCGAACCGTCAGAATGAGAATGAAGAATTTTTGATATAATATTACATATGCAATGTTGAGGAAGAGTGGGAGATGGGGAGTGGTAGGGAACAGAGTGAAAGTATAAGAAATATGTTAAGAGGGAGAAATGGGAAAGAGGAAGGATGGTTGTCAACGATGAAAGGAGCATTCGACCTAAACGGGTAGATCTAAAATATTGAGAAATACTTGTTTTGTTTATACAGTAAGTTATTGGGTTTCCAGCGATCAGTTCGGTCTGAGGTGGTCTTCTCGTGATCAGATCTGTTTCAGAAGTGAAATACTTTTATTCGAAAAGAAGTCGCTTGTGAGAGGAAACCATTCTTATTTATAATTTTCGATTATTTGGACTCATAAAACAACTTGAAACCTTCTAGGTATTCTAGAACATTTATGCATACAAGAACGATACAGAGTGTGAGCGGCAGTTAAAGAGAATTAAATTCTTTTACTCTTTTTTACTCTTTTACTTGTTTCAGTTATTTGACTGCGGCCATACTTGAGCACCGCCTTTTAGTCGAGCAAATCGACCCCAGGACTTATTCTTTGTAAACCTAGTACTTATTCTATCGGTCTATTTTGCCGAACCGCTAAGTAAACACACCAGCATCTGTTGTCAAGCGATTTGGGGGGGAGGACACAGACACACAAACATATACACACACATACACATATATATATATACATATATACGACGGGCTTCTTCCAGTTTCCGTCTACCAAATTCACTCACAAGGCTTTGGTCGGCCCGAGGCTATAGTAGAAGACACTTGCCCAAGGTGCCACGCAGTGGGACTGAACCCAGAACCATGTGGTTGGTAAGCAAGCTACTTACCACACAGCCACTCATGTGGAACAATATTTCATAACGTTCAGAAATATAAAATACACATGTCTGTGGGAATGGTTATAAGGTTTGGAATATACATAAATCTACATTCGATCCATTTGGGTTATTAGATTTAAGCCTTGAAATACAATGACGACAAACTCGTGTCAGCGCTTCAAAGTTCATGGCAGAATAGAGCAAAGACGTTCATTGTAAATAATTCAACCTGGAGTTGAATCTATATTTTGACCAAGTCTACTTTTTGATGTGCTTTTAACCTTTAACCGGAAGTGGTGAGTCAGACGGATGATCACGCACACAGGCACATTATGCATGCATACAAATATTTTACACACATACACACACACATACACGCACACACATACACGCACACGAGGTGGTATCAAAAAGTTTTTGGACTAGTTATGTTTACCTAAGTTTTAATATCATCTCCTTCGAAATGGTCATCTTGCGCAGTAATACATCGGTTTCAGCGTTCCTGCTACTTTTGGAATCCAGCCCAGAAGTCGTTTTCCGTAAGCGAATCGAGGATCTTCTGCGAATTGCTCTTGATGTCGACAACGGTGTTAAAGCGGCGACCTTTGCGCTGCATTTTCATCGTGGGTAAGAGATGGAAGTCCACAGGTGCCGTATCTGCTGAATAGGGCGCGGGTAAAGGAAACGACACCAAGTTGTTTTTGACAAGAAACTCACGCGTGAGGAAAGCTCGGTGACAAAATGCATTGTCCTCGTGAAGAATCCAATTCTTCGCGCTCCACAAATCTCTTCGCCGAATCTCCTCCCTTAAACGCTTCAAAACGTCGTTGTTTGTCCTCCGACAATCCTCATGCAAAATCTGATGAATTCTCCCCCCATTTCCGGAGGTGATGCTCATGGCAGGTCTTCCAGATCGCTCGTCGTCTTCCAGAGATGTTCTTCCACTTTTGAAGTGTTCATGCCACTCAAAACATTGCGTCCGAACCATTGCCTCATTGCTGCAAGTTTGTAGAAGCATGCTCAATGTCTCTGTAGCAGACTTTCTAAGTTTAATACAAAATTTCATGTTGGTTCTTTCTTCCAACTTCCCATCCATGACAAAATCGCAGACTAAAGCATACACATGACCATAAAAACACAAATTTCACAACTTGCGAAGCAAACACAGCGACGTCACTCGGCACACTGCTCCATGAAGGTCACTGCTAGCTCTCATTGCGCATACAGCCGTGTGCTGCCATCTATTGGTGCGCTACAGAACTAGCCCTGGTGTGTGTGTGTAGAAAGAACAGTTTACACCTACTTACATCAATCCAAATTAGACCAAATATTTCTGTACACTAGCATCAGCTCTTAATTACCGAGTTTTCATATTATAATAGGAACTCCGTCGGTTCTAACGATGGTGGGTGGGCACTTGATCTGATCAACGGAACAGCCTGAGCACTCCAAAAACGTGCGAACCTTTTACATAATTTTCAGTAAGACTGGCCCTTTGAAATATAGATGCAGTTCTGAGTGGAGCGGAGCAATGTGAAATAAGTGTCTTGCTCAAGGACACAGCACACCGCCGGGAATACCCTAACCACTAACCCAGGTGCCTTCACTCCATATTGTTACACGAATATTATATGAACATCATCCAGCAATAACTGTGAACTTGCACGTCATCTGGGGAGTGGCTTTGAGAGTACTATATATATATATATATATATTGATTTTTTGTTTGTTTTCTTGTCTTTGTTGCCGTATACATTCGCCAACTTTCTTACAAAGGGGTCTAATGCTCTTAGCTTAGACTTTTTGGGGGACAACCAGATCGAACCCTCTGTCCGAAATAGTCATGACTTCTGGTACTTGACTGAAGAAAAGAAGCTAAGAATGACCCGTCTTTTTTGCCTGTCTAAATGTTGTTTCTCTTGTTCGCCTATGTGTCGTCTATCTGTCCGAACGTTTTAATGCCCTCTATTGCGTTTTTGTTCCATTTTTATATTTATATACATATATACATACATATACTTAACCTCAAGTTATTTGTTACTCGGAGGCTGTAGTAAAAGTCTGATGCTCAAAGTGCCACACAGGAGGATCAAACCCTGTACCAAGAGGTTCGTAATAGAACCGCGCAGCCATCCATAACCTAATAAAGCAATTGTGACCGTTTTTGTTGCGGAAGCATTAGAATATATCAAGTGATATTTGCCATAAGTTCGAACCCTATATTTTATTCACAGCTGCTAGGAGTGGTCTTGATTTCATTGGATAGGACCACACACCAACCTAGGTCATAGATAATTTATGTATTTGCTTTGGAATCCTACAATTTTGCATTTAAAGCCTCCAGAATCGATTAAATAGTCATTGGTAACAGACTGGTGTCAATTTAATGGACGCCATTAACTAATGTTGTTTGGCGAGGAAGAGATATTCCACTTCCTTGTCTCTCCCATCAATAATCACAAGGTACACAGCCTGGTGTTTCAAATAAAAAATCATTACATGAACAGCTGTTGTAAGTGGTTTTATCTACAAACGAACCTTATTTACGAACCAACCAGGAAAGAAGCTTCATCTATTTTTTATTAAAATACTTTGGGGAATGGTATAAATCGTGGAATTCTGCTCCTAAAATCTTAACGTTTTATGCCAATAATACAGTTTCTAACGTCGTAGTTGTTTGTGTTGAAGCAACAGAATTAGTGGTGGTGGCGGTTTTTAATTTTGTTTAACCCAGGGTCAGTCCCGATCGAGTAAACTCATGAACAAAGGCATTCCAACCGTGTTCATCACCATCGTTATTGTCAATCTCTGCATATCACTGCCTCAAGTCCAAGAACTAGTCATTCGGTTTCCATGGCGTATAAGTGAGACGCCGGTCCATTGCGGTATTTCTATATTTTGTGTCACACGAACATTAACAGAAAAGCCATATATTTGAAGGAGATAATATCATTTCAATAGAACCTAGTGTGTCACTCGAGCTGTTTGTCGATAAGGCAAATTAATATCCGTTAGGGAGTTTTCCTTTTCACGTTCTCACACGCAAATTTCGAGACACAATCTGGTGAGCAACATAAACTGTTACAAGATATTCCGCCTATTAATCTTTCTAGTTATTTGTATATCCTTCTTTCTATTTTGCATTAGATGGCCACATTAAGTACTTCAATATTTATGACGTCATCGGATCCAAAATTCAGTTAACCACTCCTTACCTTATACGCTGATATCTTCATCTTTCTTTCACCCACAACACACTGAAGTGCAAAACTTCCCCACCCTTTCTGATTCTCATTACTGTTTCTGTCCGTCAACCTCCCGAGGTCAGTCTATTGTTTAAAAACTTTCTTTACTGAACACTCCTTGCCGAGTATTTTGATACCTTTATCCCCATCCACCAGCAACAATTTCACATGTCTCCATATTCTCATTACAGTGATTACTTTTCAGATAGAAAACAGGTTGGAATCTACGATAATAAGTTTTAATACGTGTAAATGAGATACATTTGTTTTTGCCATTTAATTAAAAAAAAATATTTAAGAATACAGTTGTTTTAACGTTTTTGTAGATTTCACCCCATTTTTGTTGTATGTATATACATATAGGCGCAGGAGTTGCTGTGTGGTAAGTAGCTTGCTAACCAACCACATGGTTCCGGGTTCAGTCCCACTGCGTGACATCTTGGGCAAGTGTCTTCTGCTATAGCCCCGGGCCGACCAATGCCTTGTGAGTGGATTTGGTAGACGGAAACTGAAAGAAGTCTGTCGTATATATGTATATATATATATAAGTGTGTGTGTATATGTTTGTGTGTCTGTGTTTGTCCCCCTAGCATTGCTTGACAACCGATGCTGGTGTGTTTACGTCCCCGTAACTTAGCGGTTCGGCAAAAGAGACCGATAGAATAAGTACTGGGCTTACAAAGAATAAGTCCCGGGGTCGATTTGCTCGACTAAAGGCGGTGCTCCAGCATGGCCGCAGTCAAATGACTGAAACAAGTAAAAGAGTAAAAGAGTAAAGAGTATATACTCACACATTAGTCTCGCGAGATCATGGATATCTGTCGAGAAAGTGATGCATCAGCTTTGTTAGCAGAGCAACATCTATGGCTGTGAAAGCCCACACCGAATTGACAGTTCCAGCTGTTCTGACTGCATTTGATGGCCTTTGTTTGTTTATTTTGTTCTTGTGCTGTTTTCTTCAGCTCGTCAATTTTCCAGGAATTACAACCGTGTTTCGTGGTCTTCTACCACAACACCTCCTTTATAGGATCCAGATAGCTCAAGACATCATCAGGAGGAACCACGTCCGGTTTCGGCCCCTACTCCTCTACCGTTTTGACGTCCCCCCACTTTCGGCGGTGTCTTCAGCTCTGGTGTTGGGCGCATGTCTTCTTTCTTCTGTTCCCTGGCCTCTTCGATGTATCGTCAGTGAGTGTCAGCCGGTGACTGATTGACTTGTCAAATTTTTCCCTTTAAATACCTGCTGCTAGGCTCCAGCAGGCAGCCCCAGCAAGTTGTCACGTGACACTGTCTCACCTTAACTGACTAGTGAAGGCGCGTAGTCTTAGCCCGCTCATACTCTAAACGACCGTCACCTATCAGTCAGTTTGTCTAAGTTATCTTATGTACCGTCTATTTCTTTTTTTTTTTAGGGAGGTCAGGCAACAACGTAGAAGCACGATCTCTTATGAAAAGGAGGTTATTTGAACGATCGACTGATTCTGTACACTATTGTCATCAGATATCAATTGTGAAAAAATCCAACGGGTGTTTTAAGTGCAATGGAAAGCCGGTTAATCCCCGAGTGATGGTTGATCCTGTGAGACGACTCAAGCACATACACACAGACAGACTTGCACGCATAGATTTATATGTATTTATATCCTTGCATACAGCAAGGAAATAGGAAAGTAAAAAAAATATTTTTATTGGGGGTGGAGAAGAGAGGTGTGTGTGTGTGTGTGTGTGTGTGCGCGCGTGCGAGCAGTAGCGTTTACAGTTCTTTGCGATTTTAAAGAATTAGGCGGCGAGCTGGCAGAAACGTTAGCACGCCGGGCGAAATGCTTAGCGGTATTTCGTCTGCGTTACGTTGTGAGTTCAAATTCCGCCGAGGTCGACTTTGCCTTTCATCCTTTCGGGGTCGATTAAATAAGTACCAGTTACGCATTGGGGTCGATGTAATCGACTTAATACCTATGTCTGTCCTTGTTTGTCCCCTCTGTGTTTAGCCCCTTGTGGGTAATAAAGAAATATAGGTATTTCGTCTGCGTTACGTTGTGAGTTCAAATTCCGCCGAGGTCGACTTTGCCTTTCATCCTTTCGGGGTCGATAAATTAAGTACCAGTTACGCACTGGGGTCGATGTAATCGACTTAATACCTATGTCTGTCCTTGTTTGTCCTCTCTGTGTTTAGCCCCTTGTGGGTAGTAAAGAAATAGGTATTAAAGAATTAGCTTATGGCTGTATATGGATGGAATCAAGCAAGAATATAACGTTTGTGACGAGAATAGAGACTACGAGGACGAGTATAATAAGAGAGACGGTGATGGCGACAATGATGATTTTGATGATAATAATGACAACGCTGCAGATGGTCAGGATGATGATGATGATGATGATAAAGAGGATTATGCTGTAAGTAATGATGATGATGATGATGATGACAACGACGGTGACGTTCGAGACGATGGTTTGATAATGAAGATGATCATGGCAGTGATGCTGGTGATGATGAGGTGTCAAAACCAAGGCAACAAATATGTGTGTGTGTGTGTGTGTGTGTGTGTGTGTGTGTGTGTGTGTGTGTGTTCTTTAGAAAATTGGGCTGATGTATCAGACATAATTCACGATGATGACACGTTGATGGGAACCACACAAAACTATTAGTTACTCGAGTGATATTACATTACCTGCCTGATATCCTACAATAATAAAAGTAAAGCTGTCGTAATTACTGACAAAAGTGTGATAATCTGTCTAAAAGCTCCACGAATGTGATACGTTGATTATCTGCTATAGCGATATCGGTTATCAGCGGTGTTGTGTAGTGATTATTGTCTGACGTCTAACAAATCAATAAAGAATAAAGAATAAAAATAGTTCTTACTGTTACTTGTTAGGTTACACCAGACGAGCTGATTGTTAAATTAGAACTGTGTTCATATACATATGTGTGTGTATGTATGTGTGTATATGTATGTATGAATGTGTGTATATATATATATATATATATATATATATATATATACACACCTTATGTTCTGTGAGTATATATAGCTACACATACACACAGATATATATATATATATATATATATATATGTATATATATATATATATATATATATATAAATTAACAGAATGAGATAAAAATCATCCAAGGCTTTAAAGATTTCAGAACATTTATAAATAGGTCTTACAGCTGTTTCCGGGATATTTTATAATCACACACACTTCCAGTTCAGTCGTCAATCTTACGCTGTGTGGTGACCACAGTTCAGAGCAGCAATCTAAACGTCTGCGGTCAAATTCAGTAATACGCATTTGGATGGATATATCATATTTATCTGTGTGTATATATACTATGTGCATATATATGTATGTGTGGTATATATATATATATATATATATATGATGTACCCTCCTGTTGGTTTCGACGTATGAGGCTCCGACAACGTACTCTTTCTTTGTCAGTCATAATGCTTATGTTGAATGTCACATTTAAGTCCCGCCAACGATTTGCAAAGAAGGCCACAGATGTTGCAAGTATGAGGATTACAGGTCAGTGCATGGGGTAAACTTGCTGCCGCTTTTCTCCTTTGCCTTGCATCCCGAAGCCTGTTAATGCTGGTTGCAACAAAGTTAAAGTTATCAATGCCATTTTGACACAACGATCTCCATTTTGTTCGTTCCAAGGCTGTTCGCTCAAATTTTTTGTGAGCTAAATTCATCACTCAGAGGTTACTCCTCAGCTTGTCCTTATATCTGAGCAATGGTTGACCAACATTCTTGTGCTCACTCTCAAGCTGGATGTACATGAGGACTTTGGGTATTCTTTCGTCACTCATTCTGCCGACATGGCCAGCCTAGCACAATTGTGACTGCATAAGGAAGCTCTCGATTCCACCAATCTCACACTTGCTAAACAGGTCGGCATTGGAAACTCTGTCTTTTAGTGACAGCCTTTTCGGGAGATGTCTAATTGATCGATGTGTCGTCTATAGGGTATCCACGATTCTGAGCCATACAAGAGAGTAGTAAGAATGGCAACTTTATAGACCTGTACTTTGGCGTCAAGTTAGAGGCCCCTTTCATTCCACAGGCGATGACGGAGTTGGTCAAATGCGTTGGTTGCCCTTGTAAAACGGTTGACGATTTAATCATCAACGGAAGAGCTCGAATTCCCTTTACTACCAAGATATGTAAATGACTTCACATAATTTAGGCTTTTCCAATTAACCTGCATAGGAATGTCAGGAAAATTGTGAACCGGTGGCCTCTGCTTGACACCACGAATTTGTTTTGGAGTAGGGCAAAGGTAGGTGGATTATTTCCGTCTTCTTTATGCTGATGGTCAAACCAAAAGACCTTACATGCAGCAGAAAAACGGTCCAGAGGTGTCTGAGCTTCCTCTACAGAAGTTGCTACTAGTGCAGCAGCATCTGCAAAAAGTAGATCACGAATGATACTGGTGCGTAGTAGTGTTCTGGCTTGAAACACGCTGATGATTGAATAGTCTACCCCTTGTTCGGAACAGGAATTTGACACCATTTTGTATGTCGCCAAAAGCATACCTCAGCATCACTGAAAAGAAGAGTGCAAACAAAACAGGGGACATAATACAACTTTGCTTTGTGACATTTGTAACGTCAAAGGAAGCCGAAAATTCCCCACCGGACACGACAGCAGCCTTCATTCCCCCATGAAAGTAGATGATAACATTCAACATCTTGTCAGGTATTCCCAAGCTTTTTCAGAACTTTCCAGAGTGTTTGTCGGTTAACAGTGTCGAAGGCTTTAGT
>NC_043000.1:31514119-31531619 GCF_006345805.1 Octopus sinensis | reverse complement strand
TTAACGTTTCCTTCTCGTCTCTGTTCGCGTTGTACCATACGGTTTATACATATCAATGGAGCCTGAAAGCGCCGGATCGCCGACTATGCAAGCCCGCCCGCTTACTGCACAATCAGAGCATGGAACCTGCAGTCCATCGCGTATGATTAAAATTCTTAAGCGATCGGGCTCTCGCACAGCACTTCATCCCTCGTAAAAACACTACACATAACAACCCTACACGAATGCATTCACCAATCTTTACACACATTTTCAGAGAACTTTTATAAGCTTACAGCATCTCAGAAATCTTTAAAGCCAAGGTACATAACTCTTTATAAGACCGTTTTTTTCGTTCGTTTTCTCTTTTTTCACAGCATCCAAAAGCCATATGCGGTCTTTTTACCTCCAGTAACAAAGAGCAGGTACATTAATTTTTGTCCCATGTCTGCTAGCTGTGACGAATACATGCTATTATATAACCGAGCTGTTATCTAACACCCGGTTTAACACGTAATGCAAAGCTGATTGGTAAAGTTGGCCTTAATTGGTATATAATACTAAACACTGATTAATACACCAATTCTATTGACAAATATGGGTACATATTTTTCTGATTTATGGATTCTTGAACGACTACACACATACACACACACGTATTTATAATATATGAGGAAAAAATCTATCAGAAAGGAATTCTAATCTTTTGATAAGCATAACAAATGCGCAACCGGTAAAAAGAACTTTCACCTAATTAAATTACTTAAATTACTTAAATTATTTTGTCAGCATTTTCTTCATTTCCTTTTTATATATATATATATATATATATATATATATATATATATATATATATTATATATATATATATATATATATATACGTGAGTTTTGTGTGCACACAAATTAAAGTATATTTGTCGATCAGATTTACATAGAAGTTCTCTATCTCACTCTTTCTCTCTCTCCCTCTCTTTCTCTGTATCTTTCCATGCATATCTCTAGCTCACTTTTCCTTCCTCTCTCTCTCTCTCTCTAAATGTCTATCTATCCCGCTTTCCTGTCATCTACCTCATTTTCTTCCATCTTTCTCTCTCTCTCTTTCTATCTGTCTATCTAAATTTATCTGCCTGTTTATCTGTCTGTTTATCTTTTTGGGCATCCTGTTATCCCATTCTCCTTCTCCCAACTCTCTTTCTGTCTGTCAGCCTGTCTCTCTTCCTCACTCTTGCTCTCACCCTCTTTGCATGACGTACACTGTTTTATATTTGTTGTTTGTTTTTGACATTAAAAAAAACAAAAACAAAAAGCATACGATTAAACCCCGCGTCAAACATCAAACGTCTTGAAGGATCGAGATTTCAGTGAATTTCCACTTAAATCAGTGAATCTTTAATCATAGTTGGCAACAACATCGTTGAAAGTAGCAGCCAGGCTAAGTAGACAACATAGCATCTACTTTACTCGCGATTTGCCATTCCCTCAACATGAAACTGGATAAGAAGCAAAGTCATTAACTAACATTCAAAATCTATTTAGGTAAAATAATGGAAGTAACAACAACAATAACAAAATTGATTTACACTTGGCGCCATCTCACATGAAATAAGATACGTTTTAGATGTATGACAGTAGCCACAGCATCATTCTCAAATACCGAAATATATGATCGTAATACAAATGGCGTTTTGAAAATAATCACAACATATAAATATTTGCTTGTCGATAAGAATATATTACTAGTTCGCTATTAATCATGGGGAACAGTGAAGAAGGAGAAATTAACACATCTTTCTTCAAACGTGTGGGATATAGTCTGGGAATGGGCATTCTGTCGTATTTGATATAAATATATACTTGCATAAATACTAGAGATTTGATCGAAATCTCCAGCGAGTAAACTTGCGATCCCTTGACGATAATGTAACCATAATTATTATTTCCGAGGTTCTGCTAGCTAGGAAACATGTGTAGCCTGGATTTTTCCTGATCTATTCCTTCAATTTGGATTTTTATTCGCATACATAGCAACCCTAGTTGCTAACCGTGAGCAACAACAAAACTTTTTTTTCAGCTTATCGAACTTCTATACGGGAAAACTTTACAACCTTCTACGCCAATAAACCACTATCGTCCCTGGAAGATGATTCTTATACCTTCTACGGACTGCTTGAAGCTTACTTCCTATACCTGGATCTTTTGGATCTTGCATTTGCATATCATTGTGTGTGTGTGTGTGTACTTATGTGCATGTTTTTTTAAGTAATATGGAATCTTATGCAACACTGAAATATGAAAAGAAATCTATAGAGATTAGCGAAATAACTTTTAAATATTTACAAGGAAAATTGAATGTTATTATTCTGTAATTTAAGTGCGAAAGTAGCACTTTTGAGTTCGGAGGGATTCGATTTGAAAACGAAAACAACTAGCAGAAACATCGCTTTGACTTCAATAAAAGAACTATTCGAAAGGTTCTAAAATAATGAAAGTAAAGAAATATGAAATAGCTTTGATTTGTGAGTTTTGGTAAACGTGGATTGTATTTCCAACTCCGCTTAACCCTGGAAAGCTGGGAAAGGGGTGTTGCTCTTTCACGATAACGCAAAACCCCCCATGTCCTGATATTACACCATCTAATTATCATCTTCCATAGCTGTGTAACATTATTTAAAGGGAGAAAAGTGTATTAATTGTGAAGATGTTTAGAATGATTATTGAATGTTTCTTTGCTTCGAAACCCGAAGAAATGTTACCGCCCTAGGGGCAAACAAGTTACCAAGTAAATAGGATTTTGTTACCAATAATGAAAGATAGATAGATAGATAGATAGATAGATAGATAGATAGATAGATAGATAGATAGATAGATAGATAGATAGACAGATAGATAGATAGATATAAGCCGTCCAATCATTGAATTCGTAGGCAAGGTGGGGTTGTAGTAGAGGAAAGGCCGGCCACTCAGTGTAATGTAGAAAACCGTGTATTACGAGAGAATATGTCTGAGGGAAAGAGAAACCCCAGAACAAGACTCGAGGATATAATAGTTACAAAAGCAGAGACCAAGCCGCCGGGGAATTTAAGATGCTTCGACTGTAACAATGTGAAACGCGCGACACAAAATGTTGAAGAGATTCTGAAATACATTCTGACAAAAGATCAAACGGAAACAAGGGACATGATCAGATCCGCTTCAGTTTTAGTTGCTGAACTAGTTGGAAAGAAAGAGAGGAAATCAGACGGAGAGGAGCCATGGTGGAAGCGAAGAGTTGAAGCCAAAATTAAAACTTTGCGTAAAGATCTGAGTCGCATAGCAGAATGGTCCAAAGGGCAATGGGAAAATGCTAAAAGGTGCAAGGGCATATCTTGACGCGAAATGCCAAATAGAAAAGAAAGGGTTCAAAACTGTTATCGAAATCCTAAAACAACGTATGAAGACGAATACATTAAAGGTGCAACGCTACACTGATCGCATATCGCAGTTCCATCAAAAGAGGTTATTCTCAAATAACCAGAGACAGTTTTGTAAGAGCTTAGTAGGAGATACAGAACATAATATACCTCCAGAAGCAGAGGAAACCTGCCAATTTTGGAATAACATTTGGGGCAAAGAATTTTCCCACAACCACAATGCTGAGTGGATTTATTCCATGAGATCTGCAAAAATTTGCATTACTTGGAACTGCGTAAAATACTATCTGAGGTCTTTGTTATGATTTGTCAGAAAGTACAAATGCCCGGTACAAACAATATCTTCACTCAACAACATCATGATATTGGATACTGTGTGATATTTAAATAATAATAATAATAATAATAATGAGACATGGAAATAGAGGTAACTCGAATGTGACACCCTAGGCATCACACCAACATGAACTTCACCCAGAGACCTCAAGAGACAACTCTCTTGAGGTCTCTGGGTGAGACTTGGAGTCAACTTGTATAAACACAAAGCAAAAGTCAAACATAAAATAATAACTAGCCAATGTGATGAAAAATAGTGTTGACCCAAAGTGCCGATTCTGGAACTATGAGATAGAAATAGTGGACCACCTAATCTCCGGATGGAAGGTCTTAACACCTGTAGAATACAAATCAAGATTTGACAGAGTTGGTCAATATCTATATTGGATAATGTGTCGACATTATAAAATCAAAACTGCTGACAAGTGGTACGAACACCGCCTGAGGCTGTAACTGAGGGAGAAAATGTAACTATTCTTTGGGACTTCCCAGTATGTACATACCGGACCATCAAAGCAAATAAACCAGATATTGTTGCGAAAGATCAAAAGAATAAAGTCTATTTATTGATCGGCATGTGACGACAATATCTCGGCAAAAAGAATTTGACGAGTTCAGAAAATATAACAATTTGATAATGGAAAAGATGTGGCATCTCAAGACAGTTACAACACCAGTGATTGTAGGAGCAATTGGAATGATAAAAAAAGGAACTGAAAATTATTTAAGAATGATCCCTGGCTTACCATCCATACAAGAAGTGCAAAAGGTTGTCTTAACTGGTATGTGACAGGTATCAAGAAGAACATCGTCACTGTGAATTTTGCTTCCCCACCCACCTTTATTTTATTTGTTTACTTTTCGATTTTTGTATTTTTTCCTTTTACTCTCTGTCTTCCCCCTTTTCTCTATTACATGACTCTGTAAATGAACAATATCGCGTGCTTGTTTTATTGGCCTATCAATGTATACAGCACGTTTCTCTGTCCTATGTGTGAGGAAGACACTCGGCAAGAAATGGAAACGGAATTGATAGATGCTAATGAAAATTATAATAATAATAATAATAATAATAATAATAATAATAATAATAATAATAATAATAATAATAATAAATGAACTTGCTAGCGGAGTAAATGTTAAGACGAAACAAGCTAGAAAAATCTAGCAAAAATATAAAATCGCAAACTTTATAAACCTACGTCAAACCAACGAACTAGTGAAACCACGAATACAACTGAAAGCCCAACGGCTTCGAAGGTAAGACAAAAGAATCGAATTTTATCGACAAAAAATGGCATTCAGGACGGATGCAAAGAAATTTCATAGGGAAATTGGCAAAAACAAGATAGAAGTAAAGGAAGCAACTAAGACGGAGGAAATTGAAAAGTTCTAGAAGAAGATCTGGAGCAACAAAATAGAACATAACGTTAAAACTGACTGGATAGAGCGTGAGAAAGTGAGATTGGATGAAGTTGAAGAGCAGAAATGGGAAGGAACAGGAGTAGAAGAACTTAGAAAGTTTCACAAATGGAAAACCCCAGGAATGGACCGGATCCCTAACTTCTGGCTGAATTGTTTGACAGAAGTATGCCAATATTTTGCTGCATCCCCAACTGATGTCATCCACAACCCAGAGCAAATACTTGCCTGATTGACTGAAGGAACAACACACCTTGTACCAAAAATTGAAGACACGAAAAATCCAAAGAACGACCGACCAATTACATCTTCAAGTTCTTCACATCCATATTAACGCTTTCCTTGAACAGAGATCAATCCTTCCACAAACTCAAAAAGGTTGTAAAAAGAATTCTTATGGATGCAAAGATCAATTACTCATAAATAAAATGATTTCAGGAGAAAAACAAAGCACCTTAGTATAACATTGATAAACTAGAGGAAAGCGTTTGATAGTGACCCACGTAACTGGGTACTCAAGGCCCTTGAGATATACAAGATCTCTCCTGTAGTCTACAAATTCTTACAAAGTAGCATGGCCAAGAGGAATACACCACACACACACACACGTGTGTGTGTGTGTGCGGTTATATGTGTATGCATATCGGGAAAGAGAGAGAGAGAGAAGTGGGGAGTGGAAAGTCAAATCTCAGCTGCCGGAATCATTGAGTGCCCATCCACAACGGATTTTCAGACACTTTTCTGCGAAAAACATTAGCTTGTGCCTGCAATATACTTATTCCGTTCTTCGTTAGCCACTTCATCTAACGGTAGTTATCATGGTAAGATATATTTCATTAACATGCGAGGTAACAACACTGTATAATCCCACATTATTTCCTCTCACTTTCAACTCTTCAACCAACCACAGTTCAGTCTACGATGCTAGACACAGCAACCTGCGATCACCTATCAGGGAGATCCAAACATCTTACATGACCAAGACAATATCACAGTTGGTTCTCTTTTGAAGCGAGAGAATATTTTAATCCAGATCTTTTACTTATCTTTTATAAACTCATACAAACTCATACACCTAGAATCGTATCCACAACACTCACAGATAAATATTTTTGAAATCTGATGCCGTCCTTCTGTATAAACCATTAAGCGGAGCTCCGTCGGTTACGACGACGAGGGTTCCAGTTGATCCGATCAACGGAACAGCCTGTTCGTAAAATTAACGTGCAAGTGGCTGAGCACTCCACAGATACGTGTACCCTTAATGTAGTTCTCGGGGAGATTCAGCGTGACACAGAGTGTAACAAGGCTGGCCCCTTTGAAATATAGGTACAATAAAAACAGGAACAGTGAAAATTGTGGTGAAAGAATACAACAGGGTTCGCCACCCCGCCTAACGGAGCCTCGTGGAGATTTAGGTGCTTTCGCTCAATAAACACTCACAACGCCCGGTCTGGGAATCGAAACCGCGATCGTATGATCGCGAGTCCGCTGCCCTAAACACTGGGCCATTTCGCCTCCACTATAAATCATTACATAAGTTGTATCGCAAAAATAGTTTTCTTCTTTACGTCGAGGAAATGGTTGAGATTTGAACAAAAACTGACTCAGTTAACACACACATTTGAAGACTCACACATCAGGGATGGTACCACTGCTTTATTCATCAACATACACCAATTCTTAGCTCACTGAACCAACTTTTTCTTGTCAGGCACTTGTAAATGGCTCTCATTCAGCTATCTGTATATTCCTTCCAAACCCACCTTACACTTTGGGCTTTATTTTTCTTGTTAAACCAGCTGCTTTCTACATTCCAGGCCTGACACTAAGCATTCTTCTTCTCCAGAAATGTAGACCTCTAGTTCAGTACGCTCTTCGTTTGTATTTTACCTGAATACATTGAGTTCTAGCCTTAATAACAGGGTTCCTTGCTTTCTAAATTTAAGGGTGCTCTACTATTTTATATACACGTCAAACCATTGCTACACACAACCTTCGGGATTCCGTACTAAACTCTATATTTCTGTTAACTTCATCCCTCGAAGACATTCCCCAGCCGCATTTTCACTTAAATGACTGGTTTACAACATTTCAAATCAAACATTAACGGCACCAAACCTATACCAGCTACTTAAATCTCCGAACCTCGCAAAAGCCTAAAGCAAATATGAACGCTACCCCTATCTCTGCTATTAAAATAGTGAGACAATATGGTTTATAGAAGCGTAAATATAAATTCAAAACCAGTGTGGGCTTGCGATGATAAATCTTTTGAAATTCACCCATCTATGAAAAAATCTCATAAAGATATATGACAAATTATTAAAATGTGTAAACCTGGAAAAGATTTTTGCTTTCAGCAGAATACACTTCAAGGAGAAGCTGTTTCTAGCTGTACTTGATATATATATATATATATATATATAATATATATAATATATATATATATATTATATATATATATATATATATATATATATTATATATATATATATATATATATGTATAAGATATATAGATATGTCTTGTGTGTGTGCGTGCGTGCGTATATGTATGTATGTACATATGTATAAACGTATGTATGAAGATATATATATGTGAGTATATGTGTGTATGTATGTATATTTGTACAAATGTATACGTATATGTATGTAACAGGCATAACTATACATTTTTATGTAAGTTGGTTATAAAATAACTTTTAAGGAGTCCATAACTTTCCAAAAATATTTTATAGTTCTACGACAAATAAAGCTAAGAGTTGTGTAAATAATGGGTTTTTATGATGGAATTCATTATAAGTTTTCCTTCTATGAAACAATGTACCATACTGTGATGTAGAAATGAACAGATTTACTGCGGAGTTTTCTTGAAATCTGCAGATTTAATCACAAATGAAGTCTTTCAGGTGTACAATTGTGCCTATACTTCTTCAATAAATACAAAATAGAAAAATATACCCATAAAAGAATTCGCCTGAGTAAATATGTGATTTGTTCTGTGTAACATAATGGAAAATGTAGTGAAACGAATAACTAACGCCATTTAGAGAAATGAAATGTTTAGATATTAACACCAAAAATATTTAGACATATTTGTTATTACGAGCAGAAGTCGAGCAAGGTCTGTGCCATAGATCTTTCTGTTTCTTTGCTTCTTGGTTTTTTCTTTCATTTTTGTTTTGAAGTCTCTTGTTTCAGACATTTTGAAATAGTTCCAATTATTGATCTATTGTTGCGATCGAACCCTAATGAGTGATTAAAGATTATTGTTACTTGGTCAACGAAACCCCGACCCTAGATATGTATACAATGCTTCTTCACTGTTGAGGACCAGTTTGCTAAGCGTGAAGTTTAGTGGTTTGGGTAGACAGGATTTTCTCCACTGTCCACCCTATTTGAGGAATTCATAAAGATTCTGGCGATGACCAAGGCAAAAGTAATTAAAAGAAAGATTTTAGTTTCTCTAGATTCATCTCCAGTGGAGTGCCTAACTACCCACTGGGTTTGTTCATGGGACTACTGTTTGATGTGAAACCATAGGGCAATGACTCTCATACTGACGAATACCGAACTCCATCATCACCACCAAAAACGAAAATTTCACCTCTCTCCTCTATTCTTTTGATGCGAAAACAAAATAGAGCTTGCATTTATGTAATTCTGTTTCTTTCTTCGCTATAGTGTTGAATAAATTCAAAATGGTTAATCCCATCTTTGTGAAATACCTTAGTCGCTTTGCTCCAAGCTATTCAAAGATGTTGTAAGCTTTTCTTTTGATGTGACTAAAGTTATCGTAGTGTAGGGAACCCGTCTGCATATTCAGCATGTACCTCATGGTCACAAGGGTTTCGCTCCTTGAGAGTTCGCCAACAGAACGGTTCCTTCTTTCGTCAATCAACAATTTTGAGTTGTTCTCATTTGCTATGGTCTCAGTTGCTATCCCTAGTGGGTCCCTTCAGTTGTTTGGGTTCCAAAATCAATCTTCTGCATAAAATAGTGCACCGATCTTGCTGGGTAACCGCAGCAACCGTTTGAATGGGGACTCAGGCTATATTCCATTCTTTGATAAAAGCCTGAACATCCGAGTTCTGATATTGATAGTTGGTGAGAAATGTGAAGTTTGTCCTTCGAAGTCACAGTCAGTTGGAACACAATGAATGTGCTTCATACTCCTCGATAGAAGCACCATGTCTGGTCAAAGTATTAATATATCTTTTGGAAAGATGAGTCTAGGTTTCAGATACATTTGCATCTGCCAATTAGGGAGTTAATGCAGAATATAAAATGGCTCTCCCCCGCCCCAGCTGCTTTTGGATTAACGGCCTTATCTATCTGAGTAATCCGTTCGTTGGAGATGCTAAATGCTCCACCTTTTTCAATCCTCCCAGCATCCTTCCTATGAGAAATACCAAAACACGGTTGATATTTTTAGCAGGTCAAACGATGATATAAAGGTATAGTACTTAAAAGGTGGACGCAGTTTATCAATTACAGTGGAACCTCTGTTACGAATTTAATTCGTTCCTGAAAGCAGTTCGTCACCCGAAATGTTCGTAAACCGAAACCATAGGAAATTTAAGAGAAGACACGGTGAATTTGAGCCGTGATGTGCACTGAACAAAAACTAAACAGCAGCCGACGCTCTCCCGTTGATATTTCCAGCTGGTTGCCAGTCATTGTTACCGGTTTGCGTATTCGTAACGTGCGACGCCGTAATCCTTCATAAACCGGTTTGTTCGTGATGTGAGGCGTTCGTAAACCGAAATTCTACTGTACTGGCGGCAGGAGTAATCAACTATCGACATTTCTTCTTGATTTGACATCTTATTCTCATGTCTTACTTCATAGCCACATAGCAATATAGTTCTCTCGTCATATCAACCGCTCACTAATTGCATTATTTATCAAATATATGAGACGAGAGATTCCATTAACTGCGGAATTAATAAAGCAGAAGCCAGGCAATCAACGGTTTCGTCCACTCTATAAAAAGTATGGAGACATGCACGGGCATAAAATATTGTAAATAACTAACGGTCACATGATGAACTTAGCTTAATCAATTTTGTAGAAGCGTGCACACACCCATATGAAGATACATGCACACACCCATATGAATCTGACTGTGTATATATATATATATATATATATACATATATAGATATATGCATATATATATATAGATATATGCATATATATATATATATATATATATATAATATATATATATATACATATATATACATATATATATATATACATTATATATATACATATATATATATATAATATATATATATATATATATATATATATATATATAATATATATATATACATATAGATATATGCATATACATATATAGATATATGCATATATATATATATATATATGCATATATATATATACATACATATAGATATATGGATACATATACATAAATACATATACATATGCGTGTATATATATATATATATATATACACACACATACACATATATAAAAACGAATATAACACACATACATGTATCCGTGCATACACGTATACATTTATATTTACTTATGTGTATATAAATATACATACATGTATAAACACGTGTGTGCGTGTGTGTATGCATGTGTAATGTATGTATGTATAAATATATAGACATTCATATATATTTATAGAAATACACACTCACAGACATATGTGTGTGTATGTCCATCTACCCTCCACAAAAACATATGCATTTAAATATGTATATATATTATATAAATGTGTGTGTGTGTGTGTGTGTTGTGTGTGTGTGTGTGTGTTCTATTCCATATAGCTCCCACACACATACAGAAAAATATATATGAAATGTTGCAATATTAAAGAACGAAAACGTTAATTTTCACAGTTTGTTCTGTGTTTTATTAATGTTGGAAATTAGGTTTTCATTATTTCTTTTTGATTGGTGCGTTTCACGGCACCACGTTAAATATGTTCCTGTCTACAATATATTTATATATTCTCCTGCAACATATGCGACATATTTAATTAATAATTATGATGGATCTTCATCACATTGCTACATTTCTTCTCACTATTGCAAATATGTGACAACGAATAATTAAAATTCTTTTTCTCTTTCTTCGAGTGCAATCTGCACCAAGAAAAATATAGACAAGCTACTCGGTACGTGTGACTAAATAGAATATATTCATACACACACACACACACACACACACACACACACATATATATATTTTCTTTTCCAATTTAATCTCGAGAACTCCGGGGTACCATCATTTTGACTATGTATATATTTATATATATTTTTTCTCTCCTTTTTTCTGTCTTTTTTCTCTCCTTTTTGTTTCTCTCCTTGTTTTTTTCTGTGTCCCTTTCTGTAGAAGAGCGTAGGCTCGAAACATAAAAGACTTTTTCTATTCCTGAGCGTTATACTAATACATCTGTTTGTTTTGTACACCACCTGCCTTCGTCTTTTGTTTGTTTCGTTAACTCTCTCTCTCTCTCTCTATATATATATATATTGAGTAGACAGTTCAAAAACACGGGAGGTTCGTCAAATGAATGAATGATTCCAGAAAGTTCTTCTAAGGCCATACGATTAACAATAGAGAAATAAATAATAGGCGCAGGCGTGGCTGTGAGATAAGAAGCTTGCTTCCCAACCACAGTGGACCGGGTTTAGTCCCCATTGCGTAAAACCTTGGACAAGTGTCTTCTATAGCCTCAGGCCGACAAAGCCTTGTAATAGGTTTGATAGACGGAAACTGAAAGAAGCCCATCGTATATATATGTGGGTATATATATATATATATATGTGTGTGTGTGTGTGTTAGTGTCTGTGTTCGTCTCCCCATCCACTGCTTGACAACTGTTGCTAGTGTGTTTACGTCTCCGTAACTTAGCGGCTCGATAAAAGAGACCGATAGAATAAGTACCAGGCTTATAAAGGAAAGAAGTACTGTGATCATAATATTTCGGCAAAAGAATTGGATAAGCTCAGAAAATATAAAGATTTGCTGATTAACATCGAAAAGATGAGGCATCCAGACGGTTACAACACCAGTGATTGTAGGAGCACTTGGAATGATATGGAAATGATAATTATTTGAGAATGATCCCTAGCCTACCATCCACCCAGGAAGTGCAAAATATTGTCTTAACTGGTTCGTCACACATATTGAGAAGTGCATTGTCGCTGTGAATTTGTCGCTGAAGAACCAAAACAAACCCTGACATCATAACCTCACGACACTGGACGATTCCGTGAAGTTTCATCTTTTTCACGCCATACCTATGTTAGTAGTTGTACCTTTATACATAAAGACTTTGTTACTGACATAGAAAATTAATGAACGTAGAATACAACTACGTGTATTACAACCAATGAAATATTTCGCGTAATATAAGAGAAATTTGTGAAAATACTGTTAAGTGCGATGGTGCCTTTTTTTTATGTGCTCCCTCCTCCTTTCTCCCTTCACAACCTAACTACTCTACTGTTCATTTTCCTTTCATACCAGTTTCATTCCGCCTCGTAAATAACGAGGCAGATCAAACCTTAATATAACACGTTTTGATATTTAAAAAAATTATTTTTAAGATTAATTAATAAGGTTTGAAATGTCGACAAATTTGATTATTCTCCAAATACAAATTTAATTATTCTCGTAGTTGGTGGCATAAAAGGCGCACAGTCGAATGAAGCTTAACTCAATTGCAGCAGCGTATATTCAGTAAAAAGTATTTTCAGTGCATTAAAGCATGTAATATGAACCCAGATTCGAAAATAGGAACCTGTGTGAACTCTTAAGGGCTTTTAGAATTTTTTTTTCGTCTGAAATACCACTAAATATGGTATTTAGCAAACAACTTGTACATGCAAGTGATACCAGTCGAAAGCTCCGCATATCGGAAGCCAGCAAGCGTATGGAGTCATCAGGAGAGAATGCGCGCCGTTTCGGGGCCTACCTCTCGACAGCATCAATGCGCACCCCCCCCCCTGAAATGAATCCCCGTTTGCTAGGTCAACTGGTTATCAGATATAACTCAATATTCTTCTAACCATCGCTCATCGTCTCTTTTTAACCAAATCCAGTGGCTAGCCCTTTCCACTGTAGTTTGGATATCACTCATGGTGGTATTTGCTTTACGATGAGTTAGGCCTAACGATAACAACAGTTGTCTCACACTGTATCTAACGAATCATTTACATCGAACTTCGATTGGAAAATGCTCCGCTTTCCAGCCCGCGTCTTCACATTCCCCGAGGAGGTTTACATGACGGACAATCTTTCGAGCCCGAGCGGCGTCCATGTTATCTTCATGAGGAACCGTTAACGCAACTAGATTTACCACTTTCTTTCATACCATATTATGATATCCGGATTCTTCGTAATTGTGTTGGGAAAGAATCCTTGGCACCCTGGTAAATCTGCAGCCACCACCCAATAGCCGTTCCATTTTTCATTGCTCACAAGAAGTTTCTTCTTGATACGGATCTACCGTCCTGGCCGCACGAAGGTAATGAAATCTCTGGTTGTTTCTTTCAATGAATTTTGGCCACTGTTGATGAGAGCAATTTGGTTCTTTATAGCATCGAAAATAACTTTAGGGACCAGATTGTGTCTTCATGTATATCTGTTCAATGCCAGTAAACAGTTGGAAAGAATATGTTTCAGTGTTCCTACCGCATTTGCATATATCATTCCCTCAGAAGTTCCATCTTGCTAGATTTGTAGGTGATGACAGAACATGAGAGGATGAACGAATCAGAAAACTTCGCCGAGATTTTGGTCCACCTCCATATCTCATTCCAACTTATTTTTGTTTTCAACATGTTCCTCCTATCTGTCCTTGTTGAGGGAAGTGAATCAAATGAAGCTCTCTTCTCTCTGCTTCCCTTGTTTTGAAGCTGTTGCTAACAACAGATCTGCGTTCGTTCCGCATCATACTTGCAAACGGTCTGAACCGATCTGCGCCAAAACCAACCCCTTCCGATGAATTTGCGATGCACCCACCATATCTTGGTGTGTAAGAAATGACAGAATGTCATCAGTCTCTGCTTCTGCTTTCCACTTCCTGGCTGTTTTCACATCTGATGGATTACGCCTGATTTCCACGTCCTTCGACTCTCTCAGCATCATCTTTCGTACCTTCCCCAGTTTATAAATTTCGACTAGTTTATACATTTTCAGTGCATTAAAGCATGTAATATGAGCCCAGTTTCGCATATAGGAACCTGTGTGAACTTTCATGAACTTAAAATTTTTTTTATTTTTAAGTCTGAAATACCATTAAATATGGTATGATATCAACTTCAAAACAAAAATGATTCGGCAGATACTGCGATACAATTTGATGCAAGTGAATTTGATATTTGAACAATAAATAAAAACGAAGACAAGCATCTGAGTCGGTTGGCTTTTAGCAACTTCAAAACAACGTGTACTTATGTCATGAATGACATTATCGAAAGGAAGGAAAACGTTCTATCTCAGATAAGAATCTGTTCAAACGCCTTTTGAAGACATCCACTCCACGCCTCAAAAAATCACCGAATTTCTGAGGTTTTTTGGCAGATGCATATATATATATATCTATATATATATATATATGTGCGTCTGTGTGTATGCGTCAGTGTTTGTAAATATATACACACACACACATTTATATATAATAAATTGGTAATAATAATAATAATAATAATAATAATAATAATAATAATAATAATAATAATAATAAGAAGAAGAAGAAGAAGAAGAAGAAGTAGAAGAAGAAGAAGAAGAAGAAGAATGCTAGACGAAATGCGAGAAATTCTCTTTAGTTCATTTATATCTTTTTTCACATACAGAAAGTTATTTTCAAGATATTAGATTGAAATAAACTAAAATAAAAGAAATAGAATATTATGTTATTGCATTCAAGAATCTTTCGCCGTCCCGCGCTTGAAAATGCTTGAGCTTATATATATATATACATATATATAGATATAGATATATATATACATATATTATATATATATATATATATATATATATATATATATATATATACATATATATATATATATATATATATATATATATATATAATCTAATATATATATCTATATATCTATCTATATATATATATATCTATATATCTATATATATATATATTATAGATATGATATATATATAGATAGATGATAGATAGATAGATAGATAGATAGATAGATAGATAGATAGATAGATAGGTAGGTAGGTAGGTACGTACGTACATACATACATACATACAGACAGAAAAATAGATAGATAGATAGATATAGATAGATAGATAGATAGATGAAGATAGATAGATAGATAGATAGATAGATAGATAGATAGATAGATAGATAGATAGATATTTACCTACATACATAGATAATATAGATAGATACATACATATATAAATATATATATAATGAAAGCCGTCATGTACGGATGGATAACTGTCAAGTATGTAGGATGAACCCACAGGTCAACTGTCAGATTGGGAATGTAGAACAACATGCATTGAGGATATAACACATAGCATAAAGGAGCGGAAAGGTGAGCGTTGGCGGGAGCTCAAATAGGAAAGAAGCTTGTCAGTGGTCTACCAATATGCTCAATTAGAACATAGAGTCTCGGTTAATAACAAAGATGTTAAGGTATTATCAACATATATAACAGACACGTCACTTTGACAGATTACAGAGGTCATACACATAGTAATTGACAGGCCGAGCCTCAACTGAAAACAGCAATAGAGCAATAACTTCCCTTCACACTGCGCAACATGATGACTAAAGTCAGAATGAGAAAAAAAAGACACAGATAAAAGAAGTATCATACATACACTCAAAAAACACACACAAGGCACACATACACGTACTTAAGAGGGAATGAGAGAAAAATTGAGAAATACATAAGTAAATGAATGAATAAAATAAAATTAAATAGAGGACATACACTGTGGACACACACACACAACACACATATACGAAACATATAGACAGGGGCACACGTGCACACAGAGATACAGGCGCAAACGCATGCGCAGATAACGATACACACCACAGAAAGGTGATTTCTCTTTTCCCTTTGCTTTTATTTCTCTCTTTAACTTCAAATCCTCTTCTTCAAACACTCATGCGTCGAAATCCACGAGTACGACCATTACACACACACACACACACACACACACACACACCACACACACACACACACACACACACAAACTCACATAAATATTACATATATACAAATATATATATATATGTATGTACATATAAACACACACATGCAAGTATGCATACATAGATGCGTACATTCATGCATTTTTACATATTTTAAGTGTTTATGTTGGTGTGCATGCCTTTGTATTGGTGTAGATATGTGTTAGAACATATGCAAGTGTAGCGAAGATATACGTATACATACATGCATACATACAGAGAGGATTTGAAAGCAATAAAAATATGTTAATAAGTAAGAATAAATATTTGAATAGAATGAAAAGAGACAAAACCGAAGAGGATTAATAACTTTTTCTCACCGCTTTCCTCTTCTTTCATACAACAACGACAAAATCGGTGCTTTTGTTGTCGTTGCTGTTGCAGTTGAGCGAACGGTCTTCGTCCCAGAGCTCGCAAGATGGGAGAAGTCCGAAACGTGGTCCTTTGCTATTCGTAAGACCCGCAGAAGAGAGAGCAGGTCAACCCCCGACACTGAGAGCATCGACGGATGGATGAATGCGCATCCAGGCTCAGCGGTTGCATCCAGGCTCAGGAAGAAAGAGTGAGAGAAAGTTGGTGCGAAAGAGTACAACAGGGGTCGCCACCACCTCTTGCCGGAGCCTCGTGGAGCTTTAGGTGTTTTCGCTCAATAAACACACACAACGCCCGGTCTGGGAATCGAAACCGCGAGCCTCAGACCGCGAGTCCGCTGCCCTAACCACTGGGCCATTGCACCTCCACTGTCGTCGCTCTTGACGATGGTGGTGGTGACAAGGAGATGGAACTGTTAATACCAGATAATAAACAGTTCTAAACATGTCTCTTTTGATGAACAACCGCCTCCATTGGTTGTGGGAATACCGAAAGAGTTAAAAGGAAAGTACTTGAAATAAAAGGAAACTGATGGGATTAATTGGTGACATGAGTAGAACGACCAAAATTAGATAAGTCCGCGCGCGTATGTACGTGTCTGTATTTGTATGCTTCTCTATGTTGGAGACATATGTATATCTTGGTGTACACACGCGCGCGCACGCATGCACGCATACACACACACACACACACACATGTATATATATATACGCGAGCTGGCAGAAACGTTAGCACGCCGG
>NC_043000.1:31501619-31509119 GCF_006345805.1 Octopus sinensis | reverse complement strand
TCTTTCTGTAGCAACTGGAATTGTTGAATATAGAAACAGATTGTAAGCTCATTCTACAGAGACTGTCCAAGTTGAGTGAGACGCCTCTAATAAGAATCCAATAATATTCGAAATTTGATTAACGTTGTTTACTTTATTTTCAATCTACTGAGATTTCTCTCTCTCTCTCTCTCTGAGGGTTTCGAATGTCCTGTCCGTGTTTATTGTATCGTCTTCTAAGAGTTATACGTTCTTGTCCATGTTGTATTTTTCTACATACCTTAACATATATTCCAGGCGCCACGTACCCTCTTAACATTAATGTGAGCACATATTCTTAATAACTGGTACGACTCTTTGTTTGTCTCTCTCTCTCTCTCACTTTTACCTCTCTCTCTCTCTCACTTTTACTTGATCTGTCCCCTTCTCTCTCTACTCATCCTCTTTTTCTCTTCTCTTTCCTCTGATTCTTTGGTCTAATCTTCCACTACCCTCCTATTTCTTTGTCTCGCTCTGCACTCACAGGTCAATCTTCGACACCCATCCCTTCTCCTCTCTGATTCCTTCTTTCTCTCTCTTCTCTCTCTTTGTTGCGTTTGTCCTCCTCTCTCTCTCTCCTCTCTCTCTCTCTTCCGTTGCTTCTCTTTCTTTTCTTTTCTTTTCTCTCTTCTCTGTCACGTGACTGCTGGCCGAAATCTGCCTTTCAGCTTCTGACCAGCGTCGTGTTAACATCGTTGTTTTCGTCCGCCGCTATAGGCATCGCCGATAAGGCTCCTTTCCTCGCGCCAGAGAAAAAATTTGTTTGCTTTTATCAGTCGTAAGACACTTGTTGTTTTCACCGTTAATGCTTCTGTATTTCATGTTTCTGTATCCATTATTTTTTTGTTTTTTTATATTCGTCCGTTTTGCTGTCCTGGTGTCCGTATGCATTCGATCCTTCTTCTAGGAAATCTACGCTCCCAGCTTAGTTTTTCTAATGCTCGTTGCTTAGTTTTTCTTGGAGGGCTGGCCGTGATCTAGTAATCTCAAGATTAATCAGCCGAAATTACTACGATGATCCGGTTCTTGACTGAAGACTGAGGGTTTCGAATGTCCTGTCCGTGTTTATTGTATCGTCTTCTAAGAGTTATACGTTCTTGTCCATGTTGTATTTTTCTACATACCTTAATATATATATATATATATATAGGAAGGAGGAATTACAACCGTGTTTCGTGGTCTGCTACCACAACAGCTCCTTATATAGGATCCAGTTAGCTCAAGACATCATCAGGAGGAACTACGTCCGGTTTCGGCCCCTACTCCTCTACCGTTTTGACGTGCCCCCTCCTTTCGGAGGTGTCTTCAACTCTGGTGTTGGGTGCATGTCTTCTTTCTTCTTCTGTTCCCTAGCCTCTTCGATGTATCGTCAGCGAATGTCAGCCGGTGACTGACTGACTTGTCAAATTTTTCCCTTTAAATACCTGCTGGTAAGCTCCAGCAGGCAGCCCCAGCAAATTGTCACGTGACACTGTCTCACCCTAACTGACTAGTGAAGGCGCATAGTCTTAGCCCGCGCATTCTCTAAACGACCATCACCTGTCAGTCAGCGAAGCTGATTCAGTGTCAGCTTGTCTCACCTAGTGATGTTATTTCCCACCGGCATGTTATGACTTTCAAGTCACTTTTGGTCTTCCCGCTTCAGCCATATATAGAAGCTGGCTTTTTCGACCGCCTCTGGTATATATATATATATATATATATAAACTCTATAAACTCACTATTCACTATTGTTTTGTATGCATTGCTCCTACACAAAATGACACTACGTACCTTTTTTATTTTATCTCATTCACTTAACTTTTGGCGACAATTAAAATCCCTCTAAACTCCCTCCGGCTCACTCCTAGATACACATAGTCTTCAAAAACGGAATTCTCTTTAATCTTGTTCAACTGAGCTGCCGCAAATCTGATGGTCTCTCTCTTTCAATATCTCAAAACAGTGTGGCTTAAGAGATGATCATAATCTGACGAAGTTCTTCAACCGTTCTCTTTTAACTGACGTTAATGGTTATTACAAAGATGATGGCGATTTTTGAGCCACCAACTGATTTCCGCCTTCACCTCTTTCCATTCACAGTGACCATCAGTCCAGCTTCAACAGAACCACATCAAGTTCATGTTTCTTCTATTTCACATTCGCCGACGGTCATTTGTCCTTAGGAACGTCGGCCAATGTTCTGCTTTCATAGTTTAAACCTATGACAACTTTGGTCCCTGAATTCTATAAAACGTTCTGGCCATGACTACTCCAACTGATTTTCAGATAATGTACCTGTTGTTACATTCTTTCTTTCACTCTCTTTCTCTCTCTCACTTTCTGTTTCTCTCTCTCATACACACACGCAGATAATATATGTAATTACATATGTGTGTATGTGAGAGAGAGAGAGAGAGAGAGAGAAAGAAAGAACGATTACATAACAGTTCCCTCCTTATGAAGAGTTGTCGACCCTATCTGGCATTAAAAAATGTTTAGCTACGTTGTTCCTCTCTCAGTTCTATGTTTCTGGTTCCTTATGTCGGATATTCTCTGAAAGAACGCGACATCATCTAAATGTGCCGTGATGCGGCCCTATCAAACTCTCTTAATGTCCTCAAGCAGTTCTGGTCATACGTCTCATAATCTTTTTGTTCTACAATACCACACACACACACACACACTCGCATAGTTGTTATTCATTCTTCGCGCTACATTATTATTGTACAGAAGGATGTTATCCACGGTAAACTTTGACACTTCACTCCCAGGCATGTCCTATTTCCATAAACAAAAATCGTTGCACATATTTCAACCGGAAGACATGACATTCTAATCCCCAGCGTCAAAACCAAATCACAATCGTTTCAAATATCAGCAGAACAGACTTACACTAAACCCACCTCGTATTAAAGCCACAGCTAAATCTGGCAAAATTGCTTCAGGTGCTTCGATTAAGAAAATCTCTGATAAAGATCGAACCAGTGATTGGACCCACCTGCCTAACACAGTACAGTGTTTCACACATAAAATCTTAAACCCCATAAAAAATGTCCTACTTAACCAATTACCAAACATTCATTTAGCAACATGCTACAACCACACCGAACAATGGTTCGTTTCTTTCACTTGTTGCAAAAAACACTTTTTTTTGGAAGCAAAATACTCGACCCAGAGCCCCTTGATGGTTCCACCTCTAAAACTTTCACATGCTTGTAGTTTCTCATACCTCGACTGTAAACGACCATAATTTCTTCTGCAACTACCTCAATCACCCGAAATTTTATTTGGTAACAGCTGTAATAATCAATTCAGTTTGAAAATATGTGTATATATTTATAATTTTCAATAATGAGAGAGAATAACAATACATGACTCCGTGGGAATCGAACTAGATACTTTTACCCTTTGTAGCAAAATGTCACACGAGTACAGAACCTATTAATATATGACAAAAGAATTGAAATTACATAATCATCTTCATTTGGTTATAGCGGTTTCTGCTACATTACATTGACAGCTGAGTGCTCATGCGAAATATTATAGCTCCCTCAGAGCCGTTTAAATAAAACATGTTCATTACAGAAAGCATATAAAATACTTAGAGCTGGTTACCTCCAGGCGCACATATAATATACTTTATATATATTTATATACATATTAGTCTCTGCGCGAGGTTTAACATCCTCCAGTCGTGTTACTTTACATATGGTTCTGCATTTAACCAACTCTATATATTTTAATGGTTTCTGCAATAAGAAAGACACCCAGCAAGCTATGTCGTACGAGCAAATGTTTTTGCAACTGAAACTATCGAAAATGATGATTACGAAACTCCGGTTCTTTTGCCATCCATTAAATGATATTGTGTGTGTGTGTTGTATATATATATTTGCGGGAAGGTCTTTTTCAAGGAAGTCGCGTCTTGTCCTTACCTTCGAAACACGGAGTAGATGAAACAGGGACAACTGAAGAAGGGGAATATTCTTTATGTTGTATGTCTCGTTTCTGTTTTTTTACGTGGTTTGAAAAAAGTTCGTTTCTATGCTTTTGTTTTTGTTTTCGTTTCTCATTGTATTCAACGTTTTTTTTTATGTCCTGTACCCATATATGCATGTATATATACATATACATATATGTAGAGGCGCAATGGCCCAGTGGTTAGGGCAGCGGACACGCGGTCGTAGGATCGCAGTTTCGATTCCCAGAGCGGGCGTTGTGAGTGTTTATTGAGCGAAAACACCCAAAGGTCCACGAGGCTCCGGCAGGGGGTGGTGGCGATCCCTGCTGTACTCTTTCACCATAACATTCTCTCACTCTTTCTTCTGTTGGCCTGCACGCTTAGCCAGCGGGGTGGCGTCATTTGAAGGCTAAAACAATGCGAAGCGCATTGTGACCAGCGATGTGTAGCAACATCTGATAGCCTAGTCGGTCACGTTAATCACGGTGATATACATATGTATGTATGTATGTATGTATGTATGTATGTATGTATGTATGTATGTATGTATGTATGTATATATATATATATATATATATATATATATATATATATATATATAAGCAAAATAATTGAGATTCATATGAATTAAGTCCTGAAGTTGGGGCACCAAAAGTTAGTGCGGTATTATCTGTAAAATTTCAAAATAAGGTGAATAAAATCAAAATAACAGGATATCCAGGGGTGATGCGGTACGGCCGTTTCAAGCTGCTCCATTTAATTGAACAGTTAGGTCTTCCGCATATTTTTTACTGACGGCTTCAGTTTTGTTGTTGAGCGTATTCAGGTTTGTATTAGGAGTCTTGAACCTATTCAATCTCTGTCACAGTTTGAAATTAAACAGTTTAAAACTTCGGATACTGGCTGAATGTCACATAGAGCACAGTTTACTCTTAACGTTTATGACAAAAGTTTGTATCTTAGGTGTTATTTCGTGTTAAAGTTTTCGTATTTGGGTAATTTTAACCGATCAATGACGTGTCACTTTTAGGTCATTTGACCATTTAAGAGTATTCCACCAACATCCTGCTATTGTCATACCATTCCCGCATTCTTCTTCTTCTGCTGCTTAAAAAAAGACAAGAATTCATATCAAACTAGCTGCTGCTAACTACTTACAACCCACAAGAGTAAAAAAGAGAGACAGAGACAGTCACGGTTGTCAAACAATGTTGGGAGGACAAACACAGACGCACACAGACACACACAGACACACACACACACACACACACACACACATATATATATATATATATATATATATATATATACACGACGGGCTTCTTTCCGTTTCTGTCTATCAAATCTACTCACAAGGCTTTGGTCAACTCGAGGCTATAGTAGAAAACACTTGCCCAAAGTGCCACGCAGTGGGAATGAACCCAGAACCATGTGGTTGGTAAGCAAGCTACTTATCACACAGCCACTTCTGCGCCTATATATATATAATATATATATATATATATATATATATAATATATATTTACTTTTTGTGTGCATATGTGTGTGCGCGCGCGTGTTTACAGAAAATGTTATAACGTTCTATAGTTACAGTTGCCATTGCTATGTGTATATGTGCAGGTTTGTGCATCAGTGTGTGCATATTGCAATATATATATATATATATATAATATATATATATATATATATATAATATGTATATATATATATAAGCGTTCATGCGAACATACGTGCACTTGATTACAATTCTGAAGGTGCACGCAATGTTTTAAGAAAGAACAAACTATAACTGACTGTGGCTCCACCTATTGTTGACTGTAAACACCACTGTTACATTGCAATTTTGTCTTTAATTAAAACTAATTTTTATAAACATGGCAGAATCCCTTCGTGACGGACTCCTGATTACCTCCTAATGTTAATTATAGCCTTTACTAATTATACCCTAATACTAATTTTCTCTATCACGTGTGCTCTCGCCCTCCCCTCCCTCCCATATCTCTCACCCTTTCGCTCTCCTCTCTCTCTTTTTCTGCCTGTCTGTCTGTCTCTCTCTAAACGTGAACGCTCTCCTTGTTTATGTGGTCATAAGAGAAGTCCATTAGGATGTAATTGATGTCACTGGATTCACCTGAAGTTATCATCACAACTATCGACTGACGTCATCACATGCCTCCTTCAACGTGGGAACCTCCACGTGCTTACAATACTTGTTAGAAATAGCAGTCAAATCTCTCTCAGCTTGCACCATATCGTCTTATAAAAGATGTTACATGGGGGAAAGTAGTGCTAGCAACTCAAAAAATGTACAAGACAATAAAAGACGGGATGGTCACTTTTAGACCGTTTTTTAATCCTATATGTTTGATTGAGGTTGATGTAGTGTTAAATAACACCATTATCGCTACCATAACCAACTTTCCTACCACCACCATAAAAACAACATCACCAACATCACCGCACTACCGTTATTACACTACTTCTGCCACTGCTACATCACTCCACCACTACATATCATTTACACAACCTCCACCACTACCTCCATATCACCAGCGCCACTGTAAGGTAATATGACCCGAACCCTCTTTTAGCTTCCCGAAATATAGAAAAAGGAAAATATTTAATTGATACACTTTGAGGTCCCATTTAACTGTACTTCTAGCATAAGGAAAATATTACTAAGTAGCTCATGTGTGAAATAGAGACAGGCTGCACATGTAGAGGTAACAGCACGTGTCCACTTGATAGTTATTACAATACGGAAACCGTTGTGTGTAAGAGTAGGAGGCACAAACAAATCCAAATGGAGCGACAAATGTGCGAAAATGAGTAGGTGTGATAGAAGGTCACTTCAGGGCCGGAATCAACCACCAGTTCTCGTTTAACTTTCAAAAGAGGCGAAATGTCACATCTCTAGCGTAGTACGTCAACAGAAAATGCTGCGCGTTATGATATCAAATGGAAGATAGTGGAAATGTTTGAACCTTACTTAGGATGTGCAGGCTCTGCTTGGTTGAGAGAAAGATAACAGTAAAGAATTCTCTCCATTCAGGCAATTACATAAACTCTAAAAGTGAAAAGTTTTGATCTTGCCCTCAATCACAGATTTATACTAGAAAACTGGCTGACCTCGCCATCACCATATGCAGTAGTCGATCTCCATGGGTTTTATTCTTCACCTTAGTTTGAGGGAGTCATTTAAGACACCCGACTGTTATATGTATATTCAAACGTACTCACACACGAACATACACGTAGAAGACCACACATGGTGTTAAAATATACCCTCCCTGCTAATCCCCATTCTCACACCTCACCACCATGCATTTCTACTCCCACCTCATCTTCAGTCCAACCACACTCTGGCCTGCAAGCATCATATTCCTAATCTAATTGAATTTCATTTAATTCAACTTAACTGAAGAAAGCCTAATAATTCTAGACATGGCAATAGAGGTAGGCAATCACTTAAAAATTTTCTATAAATTCATGATTATACATCTTGTAGAAGCCTCCTTACATTCTTTCTGCATTTAGTT
>NC_043000.1:31494119-31496619 GCF_006345805.1 Octopus sinensis | reverse complement strand
TCTCTGGATATGTGTGCGCGTTTATATGAATATATAAGTGCATATATATGTGTATGTGTGTGTGTATGTATATACATGTATATTTTTATATAAACATATACAAATATGTATATATACATGTGTATATATATGATATATATATATATATATATATACACACACATACATACACATACATACATACATATGAATATATATGTGAGTGTGTGTATGTATGTATATATATGTGTGTGTGTGTATGTGGTGTGTGTGTGTATGTGTGTGTGTGTGTGCGTAAAAATGGTGTGGGATTTGGGAAATGGTAAAATGGTGGAATTTATTCCTACTTTGAAGCCAAGAACTCTATGATTGCACATTTATTCCAGAACCATTCTGCCATGTTCTGGCTGCACTGTTAATGCGATTCTGATAACATTTCTTAAGGGAAATTCCTCAAAGATTAAAACCAAATGCAAGAACTTCAACTAAGATGATGGCACCAGATTCAAAGGGTGGGTGGAATTGTGAAAGAACTGTCTGACTTGGTTCAGCCTCATTAGCTTCGGTGTGAAGTCTTGCAGCAGCTCTTGGTCCTCTTTAGACATTAATAAGTGATTTTGTATTCATGTCATTATGTATTGTTCTCGGCATAACTTGAGCGGTTGGGGAGAGTGTTGTTTAGCTGGTTGGTTGGTTGGGGGTTGGGCAGAGATGGACTATCCGACAAGCAGCTGAAGAGGAAACATTGTCATCATCATCATGTACAACAATCAACTGCGGATTTTCTGAGTGTCATTTCCTCTATCTCTAGCAGATCAAATATGGAAGTGTCTTTCAGAGATTGCCCAAACAACTGTTTGTTCCGTTGACAGAGCGATAAAATAAAATACTTAACGATATACAAAGACAATTTAGTGATCATCAGCTTTGGCCATCCCTGAGTGGAGCCGAAGAGGGAATTATTATGGGGTCGCTAAAAATGTTAGAAATAACAGATCGCCCTAAATCACACAACCGTCTTTAAAAACCGAAGAATACATTAGATAAAATTGTCTGGAAAAGAGACGGGTAATTTTTTGAGTTCGTTTATGGCGAAAGACTAGCTGGGTACGAGTTATTTAATAGCTACGAATTAATTAACTTTGAATACAAATCGGCTGGTTTCGGAGTAACCTAGATTTAAACAACAACAAAAATAACGAACTTTATATTCAGAGAAGAAAATTCTAGATGCTATATTTCATTCTAATCGCGGCAGCAAATCAAATTACAGTTTGGAAAAGTTACTAAATATGGCTCCCCAAATCCTGGATAAGTGGAAAGCGAACGTTAGGGGAAGATACTATGTCGTAAACACTCATTTCTCTCTCTCTCTCGTATGTATGTGTGTCTGTATGTGTATATATATAATATATATATATATAATATATATCGTAGGTGTATATTGTGTGTGTGTATGTATATATATATATATATATATATATATTACATACATACACATATATATATATATATATATATATATACTGGTCTGCTCGCTTAGCCAGCGGGGTGGCGTCATTTGAAACCTAAAACAATGTGAAGCGCATTGTGACCAGCGATGTGTAGCAACATCTGATACCCTGGTCGGTGTATATATATGTGTGTATATATATTTGTGAACTTACTATATATGCATGTATTTGTATATATTATATATATGCATGCATGTATGTATGTATGTATGTATGTATGTATGTATGTTGTATGTATGTACGTATGCATGTCTGTATGTATGTATGTATGTATGTATGTATGTATGTATTTATGTAGTATGTATGTATGTATGTATGTATGTATGTATGTATGTATGTATAAAATTTCATTTCTATAATGTACAATAGCGAAGTATTTAACGGGAATAAGTTATTATTGTGAAGCACAACAGGTGTTGCGGTATATAGAATCCGCTGATAATCTCTGGCCTACATCGTTTTACAAATTTTATGTTAGAAGCCAGGTGTCTTTGTATGGGATAGAAATGTCATTCTGAGAGAGTGGCGTGATCTACAGCTGAGCATCAATATTGCATTATCTAGGGTTGCGTGTGCCATAGATAAAGAAGCCCGCTCTAGTTAAATCGAGGTCGCTCGTCGTTTTCGTTCTCAGCTGTTACCAATTCACTCTAATTACTTCTGCTAAAGTACTAAAAAAACATTTTGGGATTCTTTCCCCTCCCCCGTCTACTCCCTCCTTAAAACAGTATGGTGAGAAGATCTTTTCGGTTTGACTGGCAAGTTTTTAAAAATAATTTCCGCGTAACTAAACACTTTTAAACTTCGTATACTGGTAAAATGTGTTCATAAAATATATTTTTCTCTTCGCCTTATTGAGAAAATTCTATAGTTTGTAAGATATTTGTTGTCTTTCTTCTTCAATTTCTACAATTTCAACCAATCAATGACGTCTATTGAGGTGAGAACATTCTGTGCCGTATGAATATGTCCCTCGTTTAAGAAACAGATTGGGTTTATTTTCATTT
>NC_043000.1:31456619-31489119 GCF_006345805.1 Octopus sinensis | reverse complement strand
AACAGGGAAAACAAAAGAAAAGGTTTAATGGCTAGCGATCAATCATGGCGAATGCCAGAAAGAAGTCCGAATTGAATGAGATAGAGACAGAATTATACATATATGTATATATATATATATGTGTGTGTGTGTGTGTGTGTGTGTGTGTGTGTGTGTGTGTGTGTGTGTGTGTGTGTGTGTGTGTGCGTGTATGTGCGTGCATGTGTGCGTATGTGTTGAACCGTTAAACTCTACACATATTTTTCTCTCTCCGTCTTTTTCATTCTCCCCCCCCCATTTTTTCACTTTCAATCCTTTCTGTCGAAGAACGTAGTCTCGAAACGTCAAAGCTTTTCTATTCTTCCCGAGCGTCAAACTAATACACCTGCTTGTTGTTCACTCGCCTGTCATCGTTTTTTTTCTGCAAATTTGAACTTTCTCAATATATATAAATTTGGTTAAACTGTTGGCAAAGGTTGGGTAAGCTGTTCGCAAAGGTTGGGTAAGCTGTTCACAGAGGCTGGGTAAGCCGTTTGCAACATCTCACAGAAAAAGTAATATGCTTCAAAGAATCGCTCCAATGATGGGGCAATGTCCCCATAAATCCTGACATGATGAACCGGAAATAAAGAATAAGACGACGCTGGTATATGGATTCGATCCATAAACAATTCTTTTACCATAATGAATTTGAAGCAAATATAGTAGTTTGTTTAAACAGTAGGTCAGCATTTATATAGGTGGGTGAGATGTGTATGGCTGATGTTCATGACTATTTATTTCAAGGACATTAATGGTGTCTGTGAATGAAAAATCAATACCATCTCCAGGACTCGACTGTGTGAGCTGCTTTAACAATAGGCCATCTAACATGTTACATGTGTATTGATTAACTAAACACAGAGACAAGTTGTGTTCGTGTGTGTGTGTGTGTGTGTGATATTAGTGACCATTTCAAACTTGACGTAATGGTTGAAAGAGGTTCTGGGCTTAATCAATTGACCTAGTCATAAAATATTGATTTGTCATTGTTGCTGTCGTTTTACCCTCAAACCAGCCATTATTGAGCAGACCTGAGATCAAAGACATTCTCGCCATGATCGTCCCGTCTTTTGTTTTGTTTTGTTGTGTTGTGTTCTTTTGAAGCATAATGTAACCCGCTCCACATTATCCATGTGTCGTCTATTTTTAAGACGGTTGGGTGTGTCTTGTTAGTTATTTCTATCAGAACGAGTGGTCACTTGGAAGTGCTCTCATTGGTTTAGAAAATACTGATCTATATTAACAAAACTGAATTTTGAAAAGAGTTGAAATAATCAATAAGGCTGTTTCCAGTGTATTACAAGTATTTGTTTTATTAGTGATAGATAATTGGTGTAAAAGAATGTTTTAATATTATTATTATTATTATTATTATTATTATTATTATTATTATTATTACTATTATTATAATTATTGTTGTTGTTGTTGTTGTTGTTATTATACATACATACGTAATAATAATAATAATGATAATATAATAATAATAATAATAATAATTATAATAAGTGTAAACACATGAACAAAATAAAAATAAACAAAAACAAAAACAAATTACACGAACGAATATAAACAGGAGATACAAATAATAAAGACACTTCCCCCCCACACACACACACTAACTAAACATAGACACACATAGAGGTATACGCATGCACAAATGAAGACATACAATAGAAATACAAAATAGCTGACAGTTAGTAAGGAGAGACACAAATAAGAAAGAAGAAAGCAAAGGACCACTGATGCGGTCACAGGCGTGTGACGAAAGAACTCTGGCCGAAATAAGATTAAGATTAATGTAAAAAATAAATAACACTGAAGCAAAGTAACACCAAATATATAGCGCGTGTGTTTTTATTGGCTAAACTGGCAAAATGACCATTCCTAAATACAACAATAATGTTTACTAATTTATACATTTATTTTAAAGAATAAACTAGTTAAGAGGGTAAGAACCATTGCGGACCGCGGTAGGTGAAGAAAAATCTGAACGGGATCTTATTCAGTTCCACAGTGGGAGCACTGTAAAAGTAACGAAGTGTTCATTAGCTTTTAGTTCTGTTTGATGTCCTCTTTGCAATTGAATTCAGTAATGAATTGCTAGTTGACTGATTGACTGTCTCAGTTCCACCCGGTTATTTGGAAATAGGTGCTTGACAGTAATGTTACTTAAGAGAGATTGGTGTCTCTCTAGGGAGAGACTAATCGCCCGTTTTGTAGGGCTTAGCCGGGATACCAAACTGTCTGAGACCTCTGTTGCTCTTATGATACAAACCTCCGGTTTTAAAATGATCTAAATTTAAAACCTCCATTTAAATTTCCTATTAAATTATGCTCCAAACACCAGTTTAAATATCGCGAGGTTATTTTGTCCCACCCGCTACAATTAATTAAAATAAAGGCAATGTATTTCAAAAACCAAATTGGTAACAAAGGGGGTTTTAGCTCTACATTAGTTTTTTTAGAGAATATATCTAAACAGAAGGGACACATTGACACATTATCTAATGTTAACCCACGGTATATGTTGTTGCTTATTCCTTCTCGAGCCATGCCTGGCTCATAAGGGCCGGTTTCCCGGTTTCTTGGCGTATGGGTTCCCCACCTGGACGGGACGCCGGTCCGTCGCAGGAGGAAAGAGAGAGAGAGAAAGTTGTAGCGAAAGAGTCAGCAGAAGTTCGCCATTACCTTCTGCCGGAGCCGCGTGGAGCTTAGGTGTTTCGCTCATAAGCGACACATTGCCCGGTCTGAGATTCGAACCCGCAATCCCTCGACCGCGAATCCGCTGCTCTAACCACTAGGCCAGGGGAGGAGAGGACACAGAATATAATAATAAAAATATAAAAACATGCAAATGTATTTTAAAAGTAATTTCATTCCTGTTTGCGAAGAAGAAATGTGTCAATTCAGAAACAGCTGTGTTTCTTGTGATATTTAAATAATTATAGATTAAATATGCATTCACACGCACGCGCACATATTGCATAAATTATAGAGACATAACATAAATATTCATATATTAACATGCATTAACACACACATTGCATAAATTACAAACACGTAATAAATATTCACGCATAGCATATATGCATTCACTCAGCCACTGCATAAATTATAAACATCTAACATATTCATGTATTAACATGTATTTACATGTACGCGCTCCATAAATTAAGGCACACAAAATAACTAGAAACAGTCAGCGTGTTACGTATGTTTCTGAAGGAATCGTACTACAAAGCTGTATATTTTAGCAGATGTCCACGAGGCTAACTCTACGATCTATGAAAACATTGTAAAAAAGAAACAAAGAAACTGTGATATAAAATCAGTGTTTAGAAATTACAAAAGTACGCCATGTTGTAAGAAAAATACGGAGTGGATTTCCATCGATTTTTACCCTGAATATTCAGTTCATTCGATCAACTGAGCTTCCTGCTCATTGAATTAGCATGTAGGTGACTGAGTATCTCGCACACGTGTATACTTAACGTAACTGTGAAGCGGAATCAGAGCAACACGTTCTGCAAGAAGCGAGAGGTATTGGAATTAAAAGTACAATCCATTCGATATCCATCTACTGGATGTGGTTTGTGTTCCCACAAGTTTTTATCATGGGGCAAGGTCCAGGATTTTGAGCATTGCCCAGTGAATATATTGTGCAGCTCTATCATGCCTGTTGAGATACTCTGTAGGCACAAGAAGACTGCACATGGAGACAACATGATCAATGGTTTCATTCTGTTGTTTACATACACAACATGTTGGGCTACTGCCGCTCTTTAATATGTAGGCTTCCTCATTGATATGACTGTCCCAATCGACATAAATGTAGCTGTCGAGAACTACCAAAAACTGAGCAAGTATAAAGATCTTGAAATAGAAATTGGCAAAATGTGGAACCTCAAGACTAAAACACTAACTATTGTCATAGGTGCCCTAGGAATGATAGGAAAAAGGGCTGATTGCTACCTAGCTCAGATACCAGGAAACCCCAAAATGGCAAAAATTCAAAAGATAGTGCTCATGGGAACTGCCCATATCCTACCTAAAATACTGTCTATACAATCTCAATGTTTAAAACAAACTCGTAATTTTCTTGCGTTTTCTTAAACATTCTCTAGAACAATACTATTTGCAAAATACATGACACCCTACGCATGACACCAACATGAACTTCTAAATTGTTGTCTCTTTAGGTCTCTGGGTGAGACTAGGAGCCAACTTGTATAAATACAAAGCAAAAGTCAAACATATAATAACAATAATAATAATAATAATAATAATAATAATAATAATAATAATAATAATAATAATAATAATAATAATAATAATTCCAACCAGTTAAGATCAGGAGCCATGAGAGCCACTGTCTGGTGGTACTGCATCAGGGCATATAATAATAATAATAAATGGTAACTTTTTTGAACGGTAACTTTTTTAAACGGCCCAAAAGGATAAAAGACGAAGGCTACTTTGATGGTATTTGAAATCAGACTGTAAAGTATCGAAACATATAACAAAAGCACATTTTGCAACGCTCCACTGATTTTCTCTTGATTCTTTACCGATTCTACAATCAATAATAACACAGTAACAAAGTTACCCGTTTTAAGGAAGGTGTTATTGATCATATCGATCCGCAGTACTTCGGGGCTAGGGTTAGAGAGAACCTTCTTTTAGAACTTGGCTTGAATGATTAAATAACTTAAAACCCTTTCTCGGCAAAATAAGCGAAAAAAAAAACCCGAAACGTTGTTCGAACCTCTGCAAATTCTCCAGAACTCGTTTATAGCTATCCGATCATGACCAACAACATCAACAATAACAATAATAGTAACCGTTTCATTTCGTCACATAAATCCATTTATCCATACAGCAACGTGCTACAAAAAGAGAAATTTGCTATCTGCAGAGATATAAACACACAGTTTTGTAAAATCGAGACATTAAACAATATTTTGGGTCACATTAATAATTTTAAATAAAAATACATAAATAAATAAATGAGTATATAATTATAAATAATATAAATATAGATGAAACACAAATAATAAATAAAAGCAACCCCCTTCACTTACGGAGAAAAAAACTCCAGGTAGAATTGGATCTCAGTACCCTGTAACGCCGACAAACTCCCCCACCTCCAAAGGGAAGCTGGTTGATCTAGAAGTTTAAAATAGTCAATAAAGTGGGCCTCGGTACGTGACTGGTATTCAGTTTATCCTTCAGTTAGACAAGGTACTTAATAATAACCCACTTTCTCTGGGTATATTTATTTCAGATGAGGGTAGACTGTCGCTGTGGTTTTTTACGTTAACTTATAATTTGTGCTGTGAATTTCCGTCAAAATTTCAATGCTAGGTACATAAATTCTTAATTCCATTTCTAAACACTGGTGTAGGATATGGGTGGAAAACTTTAATATTTTCAGCTATTTTGTCAATATGAGGGTCATATATAGAACCCACCCATACATGTGGTTGTAGGACCTGGAACATCAGCAAACAAGTGCAACAGCTTATCAATGCTGCAGAGATTTTGTCCTTAGGAGAAAGTTGAAGGTACACTAGGAGGATAGGGGAACAACTGTTGGTCGAATTTCTCAACGACATATGAAGAGAGCAGATTAGGTTCGTGGGACACCTTGTAAGAAGTCAAAACCTTGAACTGTTGCTGGTAACCGAGAAACTAACTGAAAGGAAAAAGCCACGAAAGGCACAAGAAGATACTACAGAGCTGTAGAAATCGTCTTCAGAAAGACATGCTCAGAGAGGGACATAGGGGACCATGGTCAGCGACACCTGTAACCAGGGCAAATAGCACACGGCACACGAAGAGCGAGAGGGAGAGAGAGCTAGTGAGAGAGAGAGAGAGAGTAGAGAGAGAGAGAGAGAGAGAGAGAGAAAGAGACAGAGAGAGTGAAAGAGAGATTCTTAGTGCGATGAGTTCTGCAAAAGAACTAAGTAAATAGGGAAAAATATTTTTTGTGTAAGCAAAAACAAGACAGAATTCGTTTTCATAAAAGAAGGATCCATTCCACTTCTCTCTCTCTCTCTCTGCATATGTAGCGATTCCCTTGTCAGGCAGGCTTTGTGCACATTTTCTCAAAGTGCCACCCAGTAACAGTGGAAAGATACAAATTCCCAATTCATTAGTTGAGAGGCCAACCTTTCCTTCATAACGCCACTGGAAGTAGCCATAAACCTATTTAGTAAATGTAATTTTTATTACGTTTATATATTTGTTTTGCAAGATTCTTGATGTGAAATCATGTGTTGAAACAGATGTTGTTGTATTTAGGAATGGTCATTTTGCCAGTTTAGCCAATAAAAATACACGCACTATATATTTGGTTTTAATTTGCTTCAGCGTTATTTATTTTTTACATTAATTTTAATCTTATTTCGGCCAGAGTTCTTTCGTCACACTTCTGTGACCTCATCAGTGGTCCTTTGCTTTCTTCTTTACTATTTGTGTGTCTCTCCTTACTAACGGTCAGCCATTTTGTATTTTTATTAGCTTTTAGTAAAAATAGAAACCAATAAAAGTCATGTTAAGTATTTCCTGGCACTAAATGAAGAAAAGAAACTATCGAAGCCTTTCAGAAAATTTGCGATGAATGATGCTTTTAATTGTTTTATTAGCAGAATATTGCAAGAAAGTTTCTTTCTGCTTAAATATCAATGGACTTTGAAATGTGTTCGTTATAAAAAAAAGATGAAAGATTTTCACGCAATTTCTAGATCGACCGCCTTTTGTTCGTTAATCAGTGAAATAATTAGCAAAGATGAATTTCTATCGAAAAATGAACGCAATATATTTTAATAAAACATTATGAACGATTAGAAGCGGCCGCCATCAAACGATAAAATGAAGTAACCTAAATAAATGAATAAATAAATAAATAAATAAATAAATAAATAAATAATAAATAAATAAAAAGCAGAGTAAAAGAAGACACTGTATTAAATGAAGGTTGTGTTATATAAATAGCGACACCTGGTTAGCATAAAACTTGTATCAGGCTTGGAATAAACGTTTATCCATATGTATTATGTCCCAGATAACATAAGTGAGCTAGCAGATAGTATGCAAAAATAAATTAAAATAAAATAACGGCATTGATACCAACATCTGCTCCTCTCTCTCTCTCTCTCTCTCTCTCTTTCTTCTGTGCTCGCTACGACAGAAACGGCTCAATATTCTTCGATTTTTACTGTTGCTGTATAAAGTGATCAAGTGACAGCTGTTTTACAATATACATACATACATACATACATACATACATACATACATATATATGAATGAATATATATATGTGCATCTGTGTGTGTATGTAAGTGTCTATAGATATGCATGTATGTATATATTTTATATATGTGTGCGAATGTGTATATATATGTGTATGTATATATATATATATATATACACACACACACACACATATATATATGCATGCACATACAAATGACATGTATACATAGACGCGCACACACACGCACTCACACATATAGACATATAAGTCTGTATGTAATTTGTGTGCATATGTGTGCATATACGTAATTTGTGCGTGTGCGTATGTGCGTTCAAGTCTGTTTAGAACAGTGAAGTGTCAACTTTTCCTCTGGTATCCAGAAAGAGCGAGAGAGAGAGAGAGAGAGAGAGAGAGAGTTCCATTCCTATTGAAGATAGTTTTATCATCTGTTCCATTCTTCCCTCACCTCTAATCTATATCAGATCTTGTACTTCGCTTGAATCAATTGAATATAAAAAGCTTCGACAGATAAATACATTTAATGTTGTTTTGAAATCATCTATCTGTACATTTTAGCAGCAACAATGCCATATCTCGTCGCCGTCTTTTAAACACCACTTAGCTGAAGTCACTTAACTTAAAGTTGCTTTTTTTTATTTTTATATAAGTCAGCATATTTCTTAAAGCGTCGTCGTCGCCGTCATTGTCATGACGAAGACAGTGACAAGGCGGAAACAGAATCGTTGCAGCGTCGGAGAAAATGCCTTGCAGTGTTTCTTCTTGCTCTTTACATTCTGAGTTCAACTCCTGCTGAAGGCATCTATTTACTGTTCATCCTTTCGCTGTCGATAAAATGAATACCAGTCACGTACCGAGGCCCACTTTATTGACTATTTTCCCTCATCGAAAATTTGCTAGCTTTGTGCCAAACTCAGAAACAACAACAAAAGCAACAATAACGAAAAAAGAGAAATGATATTGTGTGACATTTATAAAAGGTGGTGGTGGGGGGGATCAGATGAGACATTAAATGAAAATGGGTCTTGCTGTCTGCGAGTAATTAGCTATTTCTTGTCTAGGAATCATGTTGTGCAGTTGAATATTATAAATGCTTCACTGATGCAACTGCCAGAGAAAAAAGGGACGGATAAAACCTTCCTGTCCTTCTTTCCCTTCAAACATCAGGCTTTGTGTACCTATTTCTTTACTACCTACAGAGGGCTAAACACAGAGAGGACAAACAAGGACAGACACATGGATTAAGTCGATTATATCGACCCCAGTGTGTAACTGGTACTTATTTAATCGACCCCGAAAGGATGAAAAGCAAAGTCGACTTCGGCGGAATTTGAACTCAGAACGTAACGGCAAACGAAATACCTATTTCTTTACTACTCACAAGGGACTAAACACAGAAGGGACAAACAAGGACAGACACATGGATTAAGTCGATTATATCGACCTCAGTGCGTACTGGTACTTATTTAATCGACCCCGAAAGGATGAAAGGCAAAGTCGACTTCGGCGGAATTTGAACTCAGAACGTAACGGCAAACGAAATACCTATTTCTTTACTATCCACAAGGGACTAAACACAGAAGGGACAAACAAGGACAGACACATGGATTAAGTCGATTATATCGACCTCAGTGCGTACTGGTACTTTTTTAATCGACCCCGAATGGATGAAAGGCAAAGTCGACCTCGGTGGAATTAGAACTCAGAACGTAACGGCAGGCGAAATACCTATTTCTTTACTACTCACAAGGGACTAAACACAGAAGGGACAAACAAGGACAGACACATGGATTAAGTCGATTATATCGACTTCAGTGCGTACTGGTACTTATTTAATCGACCCCGAAAGGATGAAAGGCAAAGTCGACCTCAGCGGAATTTGAACTCAGAACGTAACGGCAGAAAAAATACCACTAGAAATTTCGCCCGGCGCGCTAACGATTCTGCCAGCTTGATTCTGCCTTATATACCAATCAATTATTACGGATTACTGTGACGTGGCAAATATTTAAGATCGTTTGGATTCAACTCAAAACATCCAACGTCTGTATTTGTTGCATATAGTTGGCTCCCATAATGCATACAAACCGGAAATAGCATTTATTAGACTTTACATTTAGGTGAAGTCTATGAAATTGAAAATGAAAATTACAGTTTTGCCACCATTCTCTTGAAATATCTGTAATATCTTCTTCAAATACCTGATCGATGCTGGATTGCTCACAAGCTTATTCGAGTGCAACGACTCGAATCATCAAATAAATATCCATCTTCGGTCCTAGAGTTGACGTGGGGGGAAAAATTCTTCACGAATTCAATAACATTGCAGCAATTCCCAATGGAACTCTCTCTTCAGTGGAACCAGAATTCGTTAGATTTTTTTTTGTGGAAGTCAATCTTCCAGACACCGCTACATCTTAAGCTGGAACAATTTCAATTGAAGCATCTAGGTTTCTGACAAAGAATTTACATGAACGGCTTTTAATTCATGTTTATATGTAAGATTAAACCATCTGAATATGTCTACTCCGTATTCAGACAGCCAAACCGTAAAGACGATCGCTAATGCTGCCAGGGAAATATTATTTCATGACTCGTCTTGTTTGTAATCGTACAAAAACGGAACCTAACTATACCAGGCCATTCATTTAAAGCCTCACATCATTGTTTTCTGGCAGCGTTTCTGAACAAAGAGTTAGCGTTGTCATTCTCCTTATTATAGAACTATAATTTAATTAGAGAAGATATTATTTATTCATCGTTTATTTAAGTCATCTTTGGTGCCTAAATTGATCAGGATACCATCAATTGAATGAGAAGTTTAGTTTAGGGCGAGAAAGAGACTTGGAGAAGAGAGTAGTAACTTAATATCCCTTATTGTTGTTGAGTGTCGGGTACTGGACGAGGGTTTACAATCTTTCTGAAAAAATCTAACAGAGAATTCATTTCTATTTTGTTTCCTAAGTAACAAATGGCTGTTTGGCGATGAAGACGATTGCCATCTTTGTTCAATGAAATGTCATAAACCTGGTAAGAATTGAAGTAAAGTTAGTGAAGATTTTATTGTCATCCGCAATCGTTCTGTCAACAACAGTGACTCGGTCGAAATAGGCATGGGAACTCTTTTGATATCATTGTCAGCAATGGCATCATTTATCACAGTTTGATAAATGCTGACGCCATTAATCACACCAAAGTGTCACCTTGTAAACTTCGATATATCTCTTATCGTCATTATGGAATGGAGTCTGGTGGTATGCGGTTTTCTGATCCACTTTTCTGTAGAATTTATTGCAGGAAATAGAATCTCCGAAGTTTTCAATTTTAAGAATTGGAACAAGCGTTTAAAATGCATTGACGTTTGTGAAAGGTCTATAACAAAGCATTATTTTCTTGTTAGTGTCATTTGTGCTCGCCATGGAGAAAGTGAGGGCTGGTTCTCATCCTCATCAAAACTCTTTTGAGTTTCTTAAACAGTTCATCAAATTTAGGAAAGTGTCAAAATTTAGTCGCAATTAGTAGACAAACATATAAACTGATATCATCAAACAACACGTGTGAGACGGGTAAAAATAAAATCTTTTCAAAGATTCTCTCAGTCTAAATGTCTGAGAATTTTATTATTTAAGGTCATGTTCTAAAATCAGAGGAGAGAACAAGTTTGGAAATGGATTTGTTCATACAAGAGGTCCAACGAGGAGATGTTTGAAATACGAACGTTACGAATAGTTTTGAGAGAAGCCTTCTAGTTTCTCATTTTATTTTGCGTATTAATAACACAAATGGAGTTGTTTTCAATAGAAATGAAAGTATAGCTGCATTTCACCAAAAATTTACCATTAAACTACCAATGAAGAACTTCAAGAGCCTCTGTGTATTAAAGTTCCTCATTGTGAAGCCCTTAAGGCATCACCCGACCTACTGGAAATACAGCTAAAATATCCTTGAAATTACATTATGCTGTTTGTCTCTGGGAGTCTTTAAATATGAATGGTGGCTGTTTATACTTAGTGTACGTTTGATTATAGATCTGTCCAATCATAGTCGTCCTGGGGTTAAACAAACCGGTCATAATATCACAGTAAGATAAGAAGGGCTCAGCTATCCACCAAGAACAACTATGTGTAAGACAAGCTAGTTAAACGAGGAGAAAAACTTCCATCGAATGTATTGTGTACAAGAAGAAGCTTGAAATTTTGTTCTTTGCATTTCACATCAATGATGTAAAGGTGAGAGAGGAAATGGTTCCAATAATGAACTACAATGCAAACTGGCTCAACAACTAGAAGTTTTCTCCACTGTTTCAAACGCAGCCCCAAAGAATCGTTGGATATAGAAAACTAAGTGATACAAACTTTAAAATAGCTTATAACGTATTCCACTCGTGAATAAAGTGACAGGTGATTCCATACATCACATTCTGCATGACCTTTCACAGATACTAAGGTCAACTGCCACAATAATCAACTAGACGATTCAGCCACCAAAATACAATTTCAAAGAAATTAAATATGGCAGCACCAAATAATATCTTGCAACTTAATTTTTGAAGAGATCTTTATTTATTAATAAGAATTTGGCTATTTCCAGAGAAACAGTGGTTTGTCTGCTGCCTATAAATATCGACTTAAATTATATAAACCATATATCTATCTATCTATCTATCTATCTATCTATCTATCTATTATCTATCTATCTATCTATCTATATCTATCTATCTATCTATCTATATATATATATATCTGTCTATCTCACTCTCTCTTTGTCTTTTTCTCTCTCTCTCTCATATATATATATATATATATATATATATATATATATATATATATATATGTGTGTGTGTGTGTGTGTGTGTATGTGTGTATATGTGTATATATATATATCGCTTCCAACTGATCAGGTTAAATGAGGCATCATCACGTAACACTAGTCAAACCATTTTAAACATCCTGGCTTTGGCTTCGTAAAATTTCTTGCATCGTCAGGTAACAGAATAGAATTATTATACTCGGGGTGTGGGAGAGGTTTTATACCCGGAAATTAGTTATCTTGTTGTAAGGAAGAATATTTAATATCGTAGCACTGAGCCGTACATTCGAACACGTATTAGATTCAGATTAGACTTTTATTTTCATTCCAACACTGGAAATGATGCCAGTTGCAACGAGCCGAATGGATAAGGGGCTGAGCTATGTTCCCAACAGATTGTTGTTCGTTTCTTGCAGCAACGTTGCCGTTTCAAGATTTGGATTTTAAGAGCGGCATTTTTAGCGGAATTGTTAGAACATTCGAGAAAAAGCATTGTAGTATTGCTCCCGCTTCTTTACACTTTGAGTTCAAATCCTGCGAAGGTTAAGTTTGCTTTTCATCCTTTCGGGGTAGATAAAATAAAGTACGGTCAAAAACTTGGACGATGATATCGATTAGCAGCTGGCCTTGTATCAGCAATATTGAAACAATTTCGAAAAGTCGGTATTCTGGAAAAATCATTACCTCACCGGACAAAATACTTAGCAGCATTTCTTCCGGCTCTTTACATTCTGAGTTCAAATGTTGTCGAGATTAACTTTGCCGTTCTATACCTTCGGGGTCAATAAAATAAATACCTATTGCTTTACTACCCACAAGGGGCTAAACATAGAGGGGACAAACAAGGGCAGACAAACGGATTAAGTCGATTACATCGACCCCAGTGCGTAACTGGTACTTATTTAATCGACCCAGAAAGGATGAAAGGCAAAGTCGACCTCGGCGGAATTTGAACTCAGAACGTAGCGGCAGACGAAATATCGGTAAGCATTTCGCCCGGCGTGCTAACGTTTCTGCCAGCTCGCCGCCTTAATATCACTTATATAGAATCTTCTATTACACATAGACGTAAACATACATACATAGGTACCCAATCCAATATAAATTGTTGACCTAACCCAGGGATGGTTCCAAGTGTAGCGTATGTATAAAAGAAGAACCTAAGTTGGGTTCAAAATTCGCAAAAGCTGTTTCAGCAACATTTTCTTATGCATGCTTAGATTATATCATAGCAAAAATTTACTCTCATCAGGTAAATTTTCAACAAACAGGTAAAGTAGAAATAGATGACTCACTCAACAGCTACGTTGTAGAACGGGCAATACTACGGGTGCCTCATTGTTTACAATTTACCGGATGATGACAGATATTTTGCCATGATATAATCAATAAAATGTAATCAATAAAATGCTGTTGAAACAGCTGTTGTGTATTTTGAACCCCGACTGTGTTCTTTTTCTCATACACACGCAAGCACACACATATATACATACACACACATATATACACACACACATATATACACACACACATATATATATATACACACACACACATATATATATATATACACACATATATATATATACACACATATATATATATATATATATATATATAATATATATATATACATGTATACATATGTATATGCATACACACGTACATAAATACATACACACACACACACACACACATATATATATATATATATATATATATATATATATATATATATATATATATATATAATATATATATATACGTGTGCGTGTGATGTGTGTGTATACATATGTATGTGTGTGCGTGTGTGTGTGGTGACTAATTTTACACTACATAATAAAGGTGATTAGCATTTCGTTTCAGAATTGAAAAATGTATTTTTAACATCCTCTTAACTTTTTCTCTGTGGCTGGTTATTTCCGACTCTTTACTGAAATAGTCTCATACTTCACTGTATATCTCTGCCATTATATGTGAGTGGATGCAAGGGTATGTTTAGATGTATAACGTGCGTGTGTGTGTGTGTCTGTGGAGAGAGAGAGAGAGAAAAATTGAGAAGGAGAGAAAAAGAGATAGCTTATATATTCAGTTTAGTTTCTTATTGCATACAAATACAGCGAAACCCTAAAGAGATAAAAACAAACACTAGCATATAGACACACACTTACATACACATATAATACATGTGAGTGTGTGTGTGTGTGTGTGTGTGTGTGTGTGTGTGTGTGTGTGTTCGCGTTCATGTGTAGATCTTATATAAGTATATTCAATGAAGCTTTATGCACACGTATTACATACAAACATGTCGGAAAATAGAAAGATGAATGATAAATCCTCGCACACATTAACATTTGCACGCGGACACGGTATTATCATATATGCATATCTGTGTGCGTATATATAAGAACACATACACACACATCTGTTTTGTATTATGTATGGACTGTGTATGTATATTAATATATATATCTATATGTATAATTATATATATAATATATATTTATATGTATAATTATATATATCAACAATAAGGTCGATATAGCACGTAATGTGAGCTCCTGGATCTTAAGAACCTTCCGGTCCAGAGAACAAGGTACCATCATTCCACTTTTCTGCTCCCTTGTACATCCACACCTTAAATACTGCTGCCCCTTGTGGTCTTCCCATACAAAACAAAACATCTCGAAAATTGAATCACCCCAGAGGGCACTCACAAAACGAATTGACGGCATGACTTATCTAGATTACTGGGACCGCCTTAAAGCCTTGTATGTGTGTATGTATATATATATAGTATGATAGATAGATATATATATATATAAGATATATATATATATATATATATAAGATATATAGATATATATATATATAAGATAGAATATAAGATATATATATATATATAAGATATATATATATATATAAGATAGATATATAGATATAAGGTTTATATAATATATATAGAATATATATATAAGATATATATATATATAAGATATATATATATAAGATATATATATATATAAGATTATATATATATAATATATAAGATATATATATATATTATATAAGATATATATCATATATATAAGATATATATATATATATAGAAGAATATATATATATATATATAAGATATATTATATATATAATATAAGATATTATATATATATATAAGATATATATATATATATATAAGATTATATATATATATAAGATATATATATATAAGAGATATATATATATATAAGATTATATATATATAAGATATATATATATAAGATATATATTATAAGATATATATATATATATATATAAGATATATATATATATAAGATATATATATATAAGATATATATATATATATATATATATATATATAAGATATATATATATATATAAGATATATATATATATAAGATATATATATATATATATATAGTATAGATATATATATTATATATATAGATATATATATATATATATAAGATATATATATATATATAAGATATATATTATATATATAAGATATATATATTATATATATAATATATATATATATATATAATATATATAATAGATAGATAGATAGATAGATAGATAGATAGATAGATAGATAGATAGATAGATAGATAGATAGATAGATAGATAAGATAGATAGGATAGATAGATGTTCAATTGAGCTGATAAATTTGCTAGAGACAAATTCCACCGTATCCCTTTTCTTCATTCCCTATAAATCAGGCAAGTTTTAAACAGTTAAAAGCAATCTCTCAGTGTAAATCTTATATCTTTATCCGCTGCTTTCTTTCGGTTTTCCGCCATTAACAGATTTCAGCTGAACCATTTTCCCGCTTAAACATTTAACACAAGGGTCAAACAGCACAGCGTTAAATAGATACCACGCCAGACATTAAACAGTCTTCAAGCATTTTCCTAATGTTTACTACGTACACAAATGCACGCGTACACACATACGTGTGTGTGAAACAGTTTTTCTTTCATTCATGTTCTATTAAATACACGATTGTGTGCAAGTTTTATCTTTTTATTTCAGACTAGCAGTATCGCCCGGCGTGCTCAGGTTGTAAGGGAAATAACTTTAAAGCATTTTTAGAGAGTTATAGCAAAAATAGCAAAAAAATGGAAAAAAAAAAAAATGATGTAAATTTTTTTTTGAGAGTAAAAAAAGTTGAGTTGCGTCCCCTAGACAGTCTGTGGTTTATTTTTTTGATTCTCGACCCCATGTCGAATTTATCGATTTTTTCAGAACTGGGGGAACTTTTCAAAATTTTCGCTGCGTTAGTTTTGAATTATGACATTGGGCTATGTGTGTGTCAAGTTTCATCAGAATCGGTTGAAAGCCGTGGTCAGAGTGAGGGTACGAGAAAACAGACACACAGAAACACGCACAGACAAACTGCCGTTTATATAGAGAGAGATTATTCATATTTCTTCTTTGTTTTTTTTTCTTTCTTTGTAGTTAGTTTTGAAGAATAAATCTAGTCTATTCGTATCCGGCTTTTCCAGGCCTTCACATTACCATTTAGAATTTAATATACTCGACATTTGTGCTGTTTTTTAAACATTCTTTTCTACTCAAGGCACAAGGCCCGAAATTTCGGGGAAAGGGGCCAGTCGATTAGATCGACCCCAGTATGCAACTGGCGGCAGAATTTGAACTCAGAAAGTAAAGAGAGGCGAAATACCGCCAAGCGTTTCGTCCGAGATTCTAATGGTTCTGCCGGCTCGACGCCTTCGCTGTTTCTTAAATATTGGACTTATATAGACTCTCCTACCAAGTGTTTTTACCGTTAGCATTATACGTCAGTAATCCTGGTGATTTGATCGTTGAGTCAAACAATTTCACAACTAGGTTTTTACGTCAGTCGACACGTCTACAGGCATGTATGTATTTATATATTTATATGCTGGTAGGAAGATATATAGACATATATAAACATATATATTGTCATTTGTTAATTGTAACAAAATCTCCTGGCGGTGGAAATAATTTTGATAAAACAAAGAAATTATGTTACCCGCATTCGTTTAGGTTGTTCAAATACATACCACCAGCCACTCGGAGTAATTTCTTTCGGCTCACTTTTGTTTCATTTATGCAAATTACTTAGGCCAAAAGTGAGTTCTACTCTTTGTGTCTATGTCCCTTAGTTGATGGAGATAGGGCAATTATCTGTGCTGATGTTGCCCAAACAGGAAGAAACACTTGTCTAGGACTACCTTTTTATCTCCAGATAACAAGCCTTTGAAGAATTCTTGTTTCTTTAGATTATCTCCATATGGAGCTGGTCTTAATTACCATTTGGTGATTCTAACATGTTCTGAAAAGGAAGATACAATTTCTATATATATCAAGACTGTATAATAATTGATGAACCTCTATTTGTATTCGTTGTACATATCTACTTAGACACATGACAAGGAACGATTTTTTTTTTGACAAAAATCCACAGCATCACTGAGTTTTAGCTCATCTTTATTTTCTTTTATCATCATATATTCATTTAATGTCCCCGTTGTTTAGTAAAGAGCTGAAATCCATCACCGACGTTTCTAAACATTATCACAATCATATCTTCAGGGTGAAGTGATGTTGGTGCATGTTGCTACCTCTTTATACAGTATACCAATGTGATCAGTACTGGAATTTAAACTTTGACAGTTAAATTTATCAATCACCAATCAAGAATTCATGTTTATGCAAGTGTATCTTATTTTCATGTTTGTTTTAACTTTAATCCGATAATCTCTGTAATGTACATTGCTTTTATCCTCAATCGCCTAATTATTGTGTTGGTTTCTATAGAACAAATAATTGGTGCCTGTTAGCTGTAGAACACCTGAGAACTGCTTAGAAGGAGTTCAGTTTTATTTTAACCCTCTCTTACACTGTTTGTCAATTGTTGTCTTCTGCAGAATATCATAGCAGTGTTTTCAGAGATTTACAGTGATTGAACGAGTTTGGTGTTTCCTTTTTAGTTGTAATCTTTTAGATAAGAAATCAATGAGTCGTATACCATACCATTCTTGATGTTCATATTAATGATCATCGTCAGTGTAATTTCAAGTTATCTCTGATTGAATTCCCTTATATATATATATGACTGCAGCCATGCTAGAGCACCGCCTTCAGTTGAACAATTCAACCCCAGGACTTATTCTTTGTAAGCCTAGTACTTATTTTATCGGTGTCTTTTGCCGAACCGCTAAGTTACGGGGACTTAAACACACCAACATCAATTGTCAAGTGATGGTGAGGGGACAAAAACAAACAGACACACACACACATGTATATATATATTTATGACGAGCTTCTTTCAGTCTCCGTCTACCAAATTCGCTCACAAGGCTTTGGCTGACCCGAGGCTATAAAAGAAGATACTTGCCCAAGGTGACACGCAGTGGGACTGAACCTAGAATCATGCGGCTGGGAAGCATGCTTCTTACCACAAGCCACTCCTGCGCCTATACCACACAGCCACACCTGTATAAATACACGCACACACATGTATATGATTTGTTATATATGTATATATAAAAGCTGGCCAATGTACAAATCACCATGGAGATTTCAGGATCCTGATGTTTATGTTGAATTATATTAATGTTCAAATTGTTAGTTTTATTAGAAGTTATAGTCTTCTTGCTTTTAACAGTCATCGTTGCAAGAACAGAAGGTCCCAAAAGGGAAAGTATTCTTATAGTTCACATTCATGGTTCTAAACTCATGATTGTCCAACAAAAAGGGGAGGTGTTGGCGTTGCGCAAGTCTGCCATAAGGGATTACATTCCTGAAATGTGTTAAGAGTCTATCCTTACAGATTTTAAAAATTGTTGTATCATTATCTTCTGCAAGGTTAAATCACCAATTATTTCGTTAAATTAGTGTAGGATAGCAGGGGTAAGGGACGGGTTGCAGAATCAAAGAAGATGTAGTTCGAACCAGTACAGGTATCCCTGTTGTATAACGTCGAAAAAATATCGTCTACATCAACATTGAAAATGTATGAAATACCGGGTGCATTGATTTTTAACTTGACTGTGTGTTAACTGTTGTAGATGTTCGCTATTAATGTCATAAACAAGCCCTTTGTGTAGCTTGAATATCTGAAGGAGAACATAAAAAGATAGAAGCAAATTTAAGAGTGTTTTAATGACAGAACAGGTTTCATTGTGTGTTAAGTTGCACATTTCCATTTTATGTTTGCATTTATGTGAGGAAGGCTGCAAGATTTAGCAGAAGCTGAAGCAAGAGCCATAAGGGAACTTTGAAAATAGAATTGCTTTTTAACTCCATCTTAGAAGCTTTATTTTCATCTTAGTGCTTCATTTCACAATGCACTATCACTTACATGATTGTTGTTAACTGCTCTAATTTATGATATATATATGTGTGTGTGTGTATATATATATATATATATATATATATATATATTATATATATATATATATATATGTGTGTGTGTGTGTGGTGTGTGTGTGTGTGTGTGTGTGTATATATATATATATATATATATATATACTGTCTCCAAATGTATACATACTCGTAAGCAAATACATTTTTCTTACACACACATACATACATACATACAAATACATACACATATACATATGCATATGTGTGTATGTACACACACTCACACATATAGATATATTACTTAAGGAATACGTGAGCCACTTTTAGTTTCATGCTCAGATAGTGCAGTGATCGAATTGGCTTTTCTAGTGTACCTATTTCTTTATTACCCACAAGGGGCTAAACACAGAGGGGACAAACAAGGACAGACAAACGGATTAAGTCTATTATATCGACCCCGGTGCGTAACTGATACTTATTTAATCGACCCCGAAGGATGAAAGGCAAAGTCGATATCGGCAGAATTTGAACTCAGAACGTAGCAGCAGACGAAATACGGCTATGCATTTCACCCGGCGTGCTAACGTTTCTGCCAGCTTGCCGCTGGCTTTTCTAGTGTACCGTGGACAATCCAGCAATCATCCAGACTCAAATGGCACAGCTACTCCTTGAGGTATGACCTGATAGCTTTGAGGGACAAAAGAGATATCATGTGTATTCAGAAAGGTTAGTTGTTCTGTAGATATAAACAGGTGGTTCCCCAGCATGGTCGCAGTCTACTGACTGAGGCTGATAAAAGATAATGCCTTCCAAAATGAACTAAACGGTCATATCTATGGGTAATTGGTTCGATATGTGTAATTCCTCTACTGAAACATAAATTTACGTTCATACCAATACACTGGTGCCCTCAGTTGCGCTATTAGATGTTTAAGTCACAATCTGGAGAAGCAAGGATTTTCAAGCAAAAAAAAGAAACCTAACAAACACAACCTTTAAGTGGGACAGGTAAAAATATGATGATCACCAAAACTTAATGCAAGAAATGTGAATTCTTTTTCTCGCTGTACAAAAAGATTTTTGTCTTTAGTTGGAAATCATTGAGAAATTTTGATGTTACCTTTTTTCATCTCCAAGTCATCAGTTATCAACGTGTATAAAGTCGATTGTGAATCGAAAATGCATTGAAACTCGAGCTATTTTAGGATGAACTTTTCAACTAAGACATCCAGGCAAAATTTGGTATACGTATTGCTTTTGATCTGGCTGGAGTTAAGGCACTTCTATAATTTAGCAGAAAAAGAAAGGAAAAATCAATGATATCCATATCTCTCAAATGGCCACCACAGATATGAAGTGTTTTTAAAAGATAGAAACTTTCGTTCATATTCTCGGAGCATTTGTTTCTAATTCACTGCAGCCTTGACCATACTTCGACATTGACACTCACCAATGATCTGAAATATTATTCATTACTTACAATTCTCTCTACGTCCAATAGTTTTCTACTCTACCTCTACTTCACTGAAACACCGGCTACTGTTCTATCACAACATCCACCATTACAATACTATAACTTTTACAACTGTTCTGTTATAACGACCACCACCACAACTATTTTTACCACTGCCGTGCAACGCCTACCACTATTATACAACAGCACACACCACTGTAACTTCTACCTCTGCCCTAAACCGGCAGGATCCACTACACAACAGCGACACCCTCCACCATTCGCTAAAGTTCGCCACAACCCTACGTTCCTTACTTGCTTCCAGCTGTTCGACGCTGCCCCTCCCCACAGAGATATGATAAAGAAACATTAATAAAGGTCAACAAAAAGTTTATTAATGCAAAGAAAGACAAAACTTGAAGAGTTCATTTGTTGTAGAATTTATTATTTATGGAAGTGTTGAGGTCATGGTTTGTAATGTCCCTTTAGGGAGAAGAAATAATGAAGTGTGTTGCAGATTAATAAGAATAACAGAGTAAGAAGGAGAAAAGCAACAACAACAATAGCAATAAAAACAACAACAGCATCACCGCATTAATTATGAGGCTACTCTTTTCACGTGACTGCAATTGCCTATTATTCTTCAATACATAGCAGCAGCAGCCACAGTAGTAGTAGTTGTTGTTGTTGTTCTACGACGTCTGTGAACCTATTGACCAGTTTTCGCACCGCACCGAACTCTATTAATTTTACATTCATATAATACCGAAGGAATTCTTTCTGGACATTGCAAATTCTTCCAAGCTATAAATCGCGATGTAAAGTAATTATTATCGAAGCTTATTAACTATTTTATTATCTTTTGTCCATTCTTGGAATATGTTGAAAGCAACAACGTTTGATATTCTTCGACATCGAAACGAGATATATAGATTAATAACTAAAATACATATTTTTTTAATATTATCAAATTAACTCACTGGTTCCGATCGGCTTCAGTTCTTTATTTAGCTTTATCGGTTGAAAACGATAAATGATTGGTAATGCTTACAATAAAATACATCAAACGGATTGGAAAGTTTTCGCTAGAATTATTTAAAACAGTCTTGAAATGACGTTAAAAGTGATTGGAAGTTCTATTAATTGGTATTAATGGAGAAGTAATAATGTAATGCAGTTTTTGACGCTAGACTAATTCAAGTCAAAAAGAATGTTGTGACTCACTTGAAAATGTCAGATAGAAATTATCAATAAAGCTGATATTAGTTCGAACTTTTAGTTTTTGTTCGACTCAAGAATATAATCGCCATTTTAGAAGTACACTTCTGGTTGAAAGGTCAACAACAAAAATATTGATTTCTGTAGCCTGAGTAAAAGATCCTTTTTAAAGAGATCTAATCAATATAATCACTCTTATTGGTACTTTATCGATTCTAGTGGAATGAATATTTAACATCGGAAAAATTTCAAATAAATTCAGCACTGAACTGGATTTTAAACGTAGTAAAATATCCATTTTGCTTTTCTCCTACCACTCTCATATACCCCGAAGCCTTAAATGTTTGGCATTTTACAGAAAAGAAATGGAAAGTTTTGGTGTTCATATCTTTGTGAGAACAATTATTGATTCCAGTAGACAAAGTCAAAGCTGGATCAAAGATTCGGTTAAAAGTTTAACATCACGGCACCTTTCCATTCGAGGATTTCCTCTCACATGATAGAAAAAAAACGAGTCGTTGCGGTGTTCATCCGTTTCCCAAGAGCATATTACGTAAGTAAAGGAACTTGAATTGAAAGATCAAAACCGTTACGAGGGCTCCGTGGTTCGGCCATTTTGTGTGTGTGTGTGTATGTGTGTGTGTATGTATTATGTATATATATATATATATATATATATATATATATATATATATATATATATATATATATATATATATAATGTTGTATTTCGAGACGGTCATTTTGTTTTACCTAATAAACACACGCACTATATATTTGATCTTCACTCGTTTATTACTGTTCTTATTTTTCTGTTTTTTTAAACTCATGTTCATTCTCTGGAGATCTTTCGTCACACGTTTGTGACCTCCTTCAGCAACACTTTTCGTTTTCCTGTGTGCTCTTGCACAGACGTGTGGACCAAGAACACACACGAAAACGAGAAGTGTCGTTGAAGAGGTCACAAGTGTGCGACGAAAGTTTTCCGGACAATGGACACGAGTTAAAAATTTTAAAAATAAGGACAGTAATAAACGAGTGAAGAACAAATATATAATGCATGTGTTTTTTGGCAAAAAAAATTTGACCGTCCCGAGATTCAACAATATTTGTTTCAATACACGATTTCACATCAGGAATCTTGCAACACACTATCTATCTATCTATCTATCTATCTATCTATATATATATATATATATATATATATATATATATATATATATATGCGTGTGTGTGTGTGTGTATGTATGTGTGTGTGGAGGCGCAATGGCCCAGTGGTTAGGTCAACGGACTCGCGGTTGTGGTGGTGGTGGTGGTGGTGGTACTTTGGCTAATTGCAATGTCTTGATACTCCATCCGTGGAGTGTACTATCAAAGAATTTTTGGTAGTCTAGCCATAGCATAGTTTGGCGATTCTTTATTATTCTCTCACTTGTATCATTTTATTATGTAGTCGGTGTCCGATACCGGCCTCTTGTTTCTTTCACCCCTGCTTTTTGTGGGGTTACGATATTGTTAGTTGTACAATGATCCTGTAGAACCAAGGCGAGGCAGCCCTATACAACGGCTATATGGTGTTTTTGACAGGCTATTGGGAAGTAATTTCAAGCTTCAGTGGTTTGGCTGTTTTGTGGGGATGAGAAGGGTGATGACTGTCCACAACCACTTGGTAAATGTTTAGTCTGCCCATAATGCGCATCCGAAGCAATTTTATTAAATCCCGTCGAAAAAAGCTGAAACTTTCCAAGCAGTATCCTGTAATATGACCTCGGCCTGAAAATTTCTTGCTTGATATTTTTCCGAAGACTCTTTCGAGTATTGCACCGTCGACTCTGTAGAATTTTTGTTTTACATACTTGCAGTATCGCTCTTCCAATTTATTTATTCGTTCAACTTTTTCGTTGATGTATGCATGCATGCATTATGTACGCAAGTATGCATGTATGCATTATGTATGCATTATGCATGCATGTATGTGTGTATGCATGCATGCATGTATGTATGCATGCGTGTGTGTGTGTGAATGCATGTGTGCATGTATGCAGCTGTATGCGTGTATGCGTGTGTGTGTGTGTGAATGCATGTGTGTGTGAATGCATGTGTGTGTGAATGCATGTGTGTGAGTGAATGCGTGTGTGTGTGAATGCGTGTGTGTGTGAATGCATGTGTGTGTGTGTGAATACGTGTGTGTGTGAATGCATGTGTGTGCGTGAATGCATGTGTCTGTGTGAATGCATGTGTGTGTATGCGTGTGTGCATGCGTGTGTATGTATGCGTGTGTATGTATGCGTGTGTGTGTATGCGTGTGTATGTATGTGTGTATGTTTGCATGTATACATATGTGTGTGTATATGTGCATGTATGTATGCCAAAATATTGTGCAAATAATATACCAGGATGGTAATCAGTTAAGACACGACCTCATACTCTCCTCGCATCCTTTTTGCTCTCTCTCCGGTGAATGATGCCGCTACTTGTACAACAACACATTGGAATGACGCACAGAAAGTTAATATCAAAGAACGGGGGAATTCATAATATGAGAGGGTTAAAAAAGCATTATTCAGACAATGGAAGAACGCAATGAAGTAAAATGAAGAATAGATATGTTTAAGTGCAAAATTCTATAACAATTTAGAGGAAGAGGGAAGGAGAGAGGGAGAGAAGATAAAATTAGAGAAAAGCAGAATGACAAGCAGGATGGAAGTAATAGTATTAGTTAAGTAAAAGATGGTTCCTCTATTAGAGAAATCCAATATATTCTAAGGATAAAAAAATAATTCATTCCAATCGCTGTCTTTAAAAAAAGAGAATTCTATGCGTTGTAAAAACACAAATAATATATTAAAATCGATTATATCTTTGAAAATAGCTTCGAGTTAATCGAGTCTGAAACATAATTTTGATTCCATGTTCTAGCTCTTTGACTTTACCCATGTGAGTTAATGAGGGAGTGGCTAATAGGTGCAGCGACTTGTTAGAAGTAGCAGCCAAATTACCCTCAAGTCACATATTTTTGTGTGAAATAAGAAAGAAAGGTTAAACAGTATAGCTGCAGATATAAAAAGAAAATGGGTGGTCACGACTGGAACGTCTTTGATCTTAGATGTACAGAAAGATGAAATGGTCGAAACTTGAACATGTTCGATTATAGATCTGCTGGATTAGGGCTGATCTGGGTCTAAGCAATAACTATTACAAATAATCTCTTTGGAAAGGCATGTATTTCACAACTTCCTGTCCTTTATTCCACCATCTTGAATTAAATTAAACTAATTACCCTTCGTAAATAATTGTGATAATGTAAACCAACATGGTCGCTTGATTTACTAGAAAAAGCAGGCGAATATCCCCCAAATCATCGAGTATTATCCTACATAGGCATGTACTTGATGGTCACGGTAGGAATATTCGTGCTTCAGTTTTACTTTCATTAATTTCAAACAGATATTGGTCACAGCATTAGTATTTGCAAAACACCCTCAACAAATAATTATCTCGTTTACACAAGTTATTTCAAGAGGCTAACGTGCGTCTCTTACATAATTCACTTTTAGATATCTTAAGTTTTCTAATTTCATACCTTCTCTGCAATTAATTTCCCTTCCTTTATATGACACGATTCTGCCAGTTGCATATAAACGCACTGATTTCGTTACTCTTGTACGTTTGTGTCACAGCTCATTCGATCCCTAGTGACCGATATTTCAAGTTGCCAAAGAAACATCTAGATGTCCTGGAATATTTCCGTAAATAACGCGGACATAAATAGGTATATTCCAGCGTCATTCCTTTTTTCGCTTGTATGACTGAACTGATTCCATAGTTAGGCCGGTTTCTAACAGGTTGAGGAGTATTCTCAGTAAGGAAAGGCATCTACTGGAGGAATCAAGCTGTGCCCTTGTGCCACCATGTATATCTATACATACATATACTAAGATTTATATATATATATATATAATATATATATATATATATATATATATATATATTATATATATATATATATATATATATATTAATTTAGATATAGTAGGCCCTACATCTCACCATATAAAAAGAATCTTTATTGTTATATGGTGAGATGTAGGGGCCTACTATCTCTAAATTAAAATATATTTCTTCATTGAGAATAATTTGAACCTCTGTTATGCCGGAATTTTTATTCCCTAAAAAATAATATATATATATATATATATATATATATATATTAATTTAGAGATAGTAGGCCCTACATCTCACCATATAAAAATAATTTTTATTGTTATATGGTGAGATGTAGTGGCCTACTATCTCTAAATTAAAATATATTTCTTCATTGAGAATAATTTGAACCTCTGTTATGCCGGAATTTTTATTCCCTAAAAAATAATATATATATATATATATACAGGGTGTCCCTCCCCACCCAAAAAAAAATGTATACACACTTTAGCAGCTGATATCTGATGTGTTTTTCTTTCCAGATGAAACCCATTGAAATTAATGATGGCAGTCAGACTAAGCTTTGAACAAAGGAAATTCATTCTAAAATGCTACTGGAAGTGTGAAAGCGCAGTTGAAGTGCAAAGACAGTTTAGGAGGGAGTTTCAAACAGATTCACCAACGCCACTTACCATCACTCGAACTAGAGATAAGTTTGAAGCCGATGGAACTGTTCAGAATGTGCACAAGACAGCATTACAGAAGACCATGAACATCGACAAATTCTACAAAGCAAGAACGATTGCTGGAAACGTATCACAAGGTTCAAGAAAATCTGTGCGGCAAGCGAGTCGTGAGGCAGGTATTCCAAAATCGTTTGTCCAATGCATTTTGAAGCGTTGTCAATTGAGAAATTATGATGGAAAATGTCAGCTGTCCATAGCCAGCAGACTAAGGTGACACTTGTTTTACTCGTCATGCTTCAATGACCCTTACAGTCCCAAGCAATGCTGATTTCTCTTTGGTGTTCTACCTTCACACCTGCACTGATCTTTTACAGTCATGTTGAGTGCTGTTACTTCCAAGGGCACCAATTGCTATTGCTATCACGTCTACTCTCTTCATTGACCACAACCTTCGTATTTCTTTCTTTAAATCGTCATACTTGTTTATTTTTTCTTCTTCTTTCACATTGATTCTGTTGTCACCGGGGAATGCTATGTCGATCATCGTACATGTTCGCTCTTTTTTTATACACCACAACACCGTCCGGTTTCTGATTTCTATATCATCATCATCATTACTACTACTACTACAATTATTATTATTATTATTATCATTATTATTAAGGCGGCGAGCAGGCAGAAACGTTAGTACGCCGGGCGAAATGCGTAGCAGTATTTCGTCTACCGTTACGTTCTGAGTTCAAATTCCGCCGTGGTCGACTTTGCCATTCATCCTTTCTGGGTCGATTAAATAAGTACCAATGAAACACTGATGTCGATGTATTTGACTAACCCCGCTCCCGCAAAACTGCTGCCCTTGTGGCAAACATTTGAAATCATTATCATTATTAAGAGTTTTCCTGTAACTCGAGTTCTATGCCATCGCGATTTCGCTTCCAGATCGTAAAAATGTGAAACACGAGTTTCGAGACAAACTCTGAGCATATCAGTTTTCAATAAAAAGAAACTATCTATATTTGTGTGTGTGTGTGTGTGTGTGTGTGTGTGTGTGTGTGTGTGTGTGTGTGTGTGTGTGTGTGTGTATGTGTGTGTGTGTGTGTGTGTGTGTGTGTATGTGTGTGTGTGTGTGTGTGCGTGTGTGTGTGTTTTACTACGAATTTATTTCTGTCCAACTTGTAAATACTCAATATTTTAAATTTACATCAACTTAATATTTTTGTTTTCAAAATGTCTATGGCGTATCTGTAATAGCTTTTAATAGCTTCTTCCCCAACTAGCGATGATTTTTCTGTATAATCATAGTGAATCACCAAGTGCAAGCTGAAGATACAACGCTGACGACGTCGACGACGACGACAACAACGACAACAATAAAACGAAGGACAGTCGTCGTTACAGTGAATCGGCTGCAATAATTTCCTTGTTGAACTCGGCTGAAACTGAATTCGTCCCTAAATCGTTCTAAAAGAAACGATAAACGAAGCAGATGCCAAGTGTCTATTGATTTCATCTCCTCAGTCAGTTCAAGATTGGCAATGGAGGCTTTGGACTGTAAATGGAATTGTGGGAATGTATTACAAACGAGTTTTACGTCCGAAGATATCAACAATAATAATGAATGTAAATTATGGATCAAGACAGGAATTGGTAATCTCAGAGGTTTCCGGTTTAGAATTATTTTTCTATGGATATCAATGAAGGAAATGAAATATTTGCAGTAACATTATAATTCCTCCCACGATCTTCTCATTTGAACCACAATTCCTTATGGTCCACTACTTTCAAGTTATTAACATTAGCCTCATTGAGCCATCGCTTGATCTGCTAGAAACGGCAGCCAAAATTTCCATTAAAAAAAGAAAACCATAGCATACAGTGTTTAAAGTAGACAGGTTGAATAATGTAGTCTGGGGTAGACTGTGCTTTAAAATAGACAGTATGTTTATATATGAAATGTATTTCATTTATAAGTCTATTTCAAAGTCGACTGAAGAGTAACAACATCAATATAAGCAATAACCTCCACAGCAATGACATAAGCACTTAGCGAAAATTGAAATTCTTCACCACCAACAGTTCGATGTTAATATCATGGCTTATTAAGGCGAAGTGCTTAACGGTATTTCGTCTGCCGTTACGTTGAGTTCAAATTCCGCCGAGGTCGCCTTTGCTTTTCATCCTTTCGGGGTCGATTAAATAAGTACCAGTTACGCACTGGGGTCGATATAATCGACTTAATCCGTTTGTCTGTCCTTGTTTGTCCCCTCTGTGTTTAGCCCCTTGTGGGTAGTAAAGAAATAGGTATTTCGTCTGCCGCTACGTTCTGAGTTCAAATTCCGCCGAGATCGACTTTGCCTTTCATCCTTTCGGGGTCGATAAAGTAAGTACCAGTTACGCACTGGGGTCGATGTAATCAACTTAATCCGTTTGTCTGTCCTTGTTTGTCCCCCTCTGTGCTTAGCCCCTTGTAGGTAGGAAAGAAATAGTTATTTCGTCTGTCTTTACGTTCTGAGTCCAAATTCCGCCGAGGTCGACTTTTCCTTTCATCTTTTCGGGGTCGATAAGAACCAGTTACGTACTGGGGTCGATCTAATCGACTGGCCTCCTCCCCCCAAATTTTGGGTCTTGTGCTTCGAGTAGAAAAGAATATCATGGTTTACCATAAGGCGGCGCGCTAGCAGAATCGTTACCACATGGGGAAAAATGCTAAGCGGCATTTCGTGCGCCTTTACGTTCTGAGTTCCATTGTCACCGAGGTCGACTTTGTCTTTCATCATTTCGGTTTCGTGAAAATAAGTATCACGTGAGCACTGGGGTGGATCTAAACAACTCACCTCCCTCCCGCTTCCCCGAAAATTACTGACCTTGTGTCAACGTTTGAAACTAATATGAAGACTTACTACAAGCAACTGGGTAAACAAAGTTGGATGTTACTAATATGGTGAGACATGGTAAATATTCAATCACTGCTCGAAGCAAGCAGCTATTTTACTTACGCCGATCACAGACAGACCTTAGAGATGGAAATGCCTTTCTTAGCAAGCTTTGGTATAAATGTAATGATATAATCTTGCAAAGCTTCTTTTTCTATACATTAGACTCTCAGTAGGAGCTGAACCCGCCTTCGTGAGACAGAGCTGACTCACGAAATTTTACAGAACTGCTATTCATCTCTAGATTTAACAAATGTGAATATATCTGTCATGCGGCCCAACTCCAGATGTTGGAACCGCTTTTATTCACTGGCACTTGAATTCATTCAATTTCACCGACTTTGTAATTAATTGAATAATTAATTTGAATATAAATTGACGCTGATATATTTATAGACAGACCTGCCAAACTGTTTATTTATTTCAGTGGTGACCATGATATATGCTCATTTTAATGTCACTCGTTACATAAATGCTATCACAAATGTGGATCAAAGTGGAATCGTAACGCCAAGGGTTTCCAGCTTGACCTTTTAATACAGGATCGTCTTCGCGTTGTCTTTTATTCATCTAAACAACTTGAATTCAACGTTGCATGTTAATAAAACATTCCTTAATTACTTTCTATTGTTCATTCTCACAGCATTGGTTGATGTGTGTCTACTGGGGAGGTGAACGTCGATGTAAATCCTGTATACGTCTGATGGTCTGATGCGAAACATCCGACACTGGGATCAGTTGTTGTTTAGTCCCAGGTCAGCCCTGATCTAGCAGGTCTATGGTCAAAGATATTCCAGCCATCATACTCTGATCGTTGTTTTGACGTACTCTCCGATGTACTCCTTTAAGAGAGCATTATTTTAGTGAAATTTTTCTGCTATTTCTAGCTTGGCAAGTGACCATATAGAACCCTCCCCACTCTCCTCAGACCAGTAATTCTGATACGTTGTCCACTAAATCAGTATCTACGCAACGTCCATTCCTAACTCTGGTACAAATACTAACGCTAATACTTCAGTGTCCTGCAAATAAAGTTGACCTTTCGCTGATTTCCTGTCAACAGAAAATCTTAAACTGGTTTAAATAAACCAACTAGAAACTACACAAAAGCGATATTAGTAAATACTCGCACACACGCACGCATACACACACAAATGTATACATACATACACTCCTATATATGTATACGTACACACACACACATCTGTACATATCAAGGAAAACAATGCCGTTAACAAGAGCACAAACCAAACTTTGCCCAGCACAAGTTAAAAAAATACCACAAAAACTGTCGAATGCACTCTCTCCTCCTCCTTCTCCGCCACCTCCTCGTCCTCCTTCTCCGTCACCTCCTCGTCCTCCTCTTCTATTGTTAACTCTTATTTTGTTGCTAGGCATTTCACCAACAACAACAACAACATAACAATAATCGAACGTGACAATAGACGGGGTCAATATAATTAGCTGTAATTAATATACAATTCTTTTGATATCCAATCAAGACAGCCGGTCGCAAGAGTTGCTTATGTCTCAATATTAAAAGAATTTTTGTCATTTTATGGACGTCAAATATTTATTTATGAAAGCTATCAGTCAAGCAAACTGTTAAGTAGAGTTTTACAAGAAACACAGAGAAAGTATGGCGGGTCTGTTAACGGTGGTGGTGGTCGTTGTGCAGATGCTGCTGATGTATTTACTGATTGCGGTGGTGGTGATGGTGCTGCAGGAAGTTTCGATGTGGCACTATATTATTTTCTATAGTCCACTCAGTCGATGTTAAAAATATTCCAAGTAATTATTTTACCAATATTAGACATGAATAAGAGAAGATTTTACATTTACAGTCATTAAACTTTATACGCAATGCCAAGTTGCCACAAACTTTACTTTTTCTTCCTCCTTTCCTCCTCCTCCAACTACTACTACTACTACTACTACTACTATACTACTACTACTACTACTACTACTACTACTACTACTACTACTCATTGTTGTTGTTATTATTATTATTATTATTATTATTATTATTATTATTATTATTATTGAGTGAGAGAGCTGTGCACAGCATCAAAGTGACTCTGGGGTAAAATATACTAAGCCCAGTATACCCATCATGACTACCCGTCTGATAAGGGTACACCAGGCACATGCATCACAACCATATGTGCGCGACATAGTGGTCTCATATTAAGATAAACAGTGCCTGACCTTGCAGGTGGGACCCAGTTAGAATTTTCTTCAGGTCCAGTAGCCCATCCTACTCAAAAGGTCCCTGAATAAGATTTGTTTAAGGATAATGAACGAAGCACCCATGTTTCTAGAGGTGAATGATCCAAACTTCAAAGAATTCCTCTCAACTCATGGCTATGATGTTCCCACACTACTTCTGCTCGTGATCAGAGATGCACATATCGTCAGCCACCAAAAGACATGCTCACTTGGTTAAGGTCGAACAACTGACATTATTATTATTATTGTTTCACTTTCCAGAACGCTAGGTCTTGTTCGCTCTGATAGACTCTGTGAGAGTGCTGTCTGACATCTCACGGGGCTATGATTCTCCCCACTAGCTCTGCTCGTGATCAGAGATGCACATATCGTCAGCCAATAAGAGACATGTTTGACTGGTTAAGGTCAAACAATTGACAAGCAAATCTGTGGTATTGAGAAGAATATTTGCTGTAGCCCATCTTTTATACCAACACAAAACATGTGCACGATAACACTTCCAATCAGTTAAGATTCGAAGCCATGAGAGTCAGTGCCTGGTACTACATTATTATCATCATCATTATTATT
>NC_043000.1:31446619-31451619 GCF_006345805.1 Octopus sinensis | reverse complement strand
TGAAGTCGCCATCAAATGTTACTTTAGGCTACTGTAAGAAAAACTCTCAGGAAAAATAACTGCTATTCAATATGTCTGCTTAGTGGCCAGTCAGAGGCGGAGAAGAGCGCACAGTGAACTAGAGGAAGCAAGAGAGAAAAGTCAACTAAGTGCGAAGTGACATTTTGTAGAGAAATATCAGGTTAACAACCGCTAAAGTGAATTCAATTAAATAAATTTGATTAAATAAAGATTAGAACGAGTTACGTTTGATGTAATAATTAAGGAACCGGATTAAAATTTTAAAATTAGTTAGAAGAACGCTTATTATATTGCAATATTAAATTAATTTAGAAGAAAGAGGAAGAGTCATTAATACTGTAACTTAGATACAGAGTTTATTTATTAATACCCAAGTAAGTAAAGTGAGATTTTCACGTGGAAATTTTAAGAATGTTTTGATAAATAAATGAGAATAGCGATTCAATAATTCATTAGGTTCGTTAATAAGATTCGAGTTACATTTGAGTAAATGCCTCTACAAGACACAATTCACCTCTCGTTGTCGCCATTCTACGATAGAGTTCTACCTAAGATTGACCACGAACAAAGTTGTCTCACACTCTCTCGCTACCTATATACCTATATGTGTGTATGTATGTATGTATATATATGTGGTTGGATATATATATATATATATATATATATATATATATATATATATATACATACACACATATGAATATATGTGGGGTATTATATATGTTCTTTGTAGTTTAGACAGAAAGATTCGACGCCCATTACTATAGCGGCACTTCCCATATATATTGTATATATATAATAATATATATATATATATATATATATATATATATACAATATGTTACATTACTCGGTAGTCAAGATAAAACTCTGAGTTTCAGATGCCGAAGTGGAAATCCACAACACCATCTCTTCGGTTATCTGGCTATTTGAAAACGTTATGAAAATAGCCAGATAACCGAAGAGATGGTGTTGTGGATTTCCACTTCGGCATCTGAAACTCAGAGATTTATCTTGACTACCGAGTAATGTAACATATTGTATAGATAAATTTCCTCTATTTACATAATATTGAGGTCTCTTTCTTTCTTTTGTTATCTTACCGTTTTATCAATATATATATATATATATATATATATAAGATTGTAGCAGTGAAACTTCAAGACTTCAAAATATATCTTTGCAAATTGATGTACTACAGGAAAAATGAGGACAAAAAGGGAATTTCAGAAGGCTAAAGAAAGGCCGTGCGTCCGCCCTGATAGTCTTGCATACTGTATGCATTCGTGTATGCATACAGTAATACAAACATACATGTTTATATTTTCTCACTCATCCTCTCGGATTCGTGCTCTATATCTGCGCATCTTTTTTCGGGCAGCTTGTGACCGTGTTTCTTGTGAACCCAGAGTTTAAGATAAATTAATCGTTGTAAGCAAATATCAATTTTTTAAACGAGCAGACGACAAATAATTGCCCTTTTGCATTTAGCGATGGTCGCTATCAAAATAATAGTTCAATAACAAATACTTTTCACTATCAACACACCACCACCGTTGCTATATGCTTCTCCCACTCTCTCAGTATAACTGCCTCCCCTGTCCATCTCTTTTTCTATCTACCTTTCCCTTCAGCTAACTTTTAACCACGTAATAAGTATTCCTGACCCGAAGGCGGCGAGCTGGCAGAATCGTTAGCACGCCGGGCGAAATGCGTAGCCGTATTTTGTCTGTCGTTACGTTCTGAGTTCAAATTCCGCCGAGGTCGACTTTGCCTTTCATCCTTTCGGGGTCGATAAATTAAGTACCAGTTACGTACTGGGGTCGATGTAATCGACCTAATACCTATGTCTGTCCTTGTTTGTCCCCTCTGTCTTTAGCCCCTTGTGGGTAATAAAGAAATAGGTATTTCGTCTGCCGTTACGTTCTCAGTTCAAATTCTGCCGAGGTCGACTTTGCTTTCATACTTTCGGGGTCGATAAATTAAGTACCAGTTACGCACTGGGGTCGATGTAATCGGCTGAATCCGTTTGTCTGTCCCCTCTATATTTAGCCCCTTGTGGGTAATAAAGAAATTAATAAGTATTCCTGACCCAGCAGCCATTGTACATCGTTGACACTTCACTCTTCCCGTCCCCTCTCTCTCTAACTCACTCCACCTCTCTAACGAATTAATGTATTACGGGCGAATGAACTCCCACAATATTATATAGATAAATATCAGTATGTATAAACCTACCTACATACATACATATATGTATGTATGTATGTATGTATGTATACGCACACATGTATGTATATATACATTCGCACACAACTGAGACAGTGAAATTTGTGGTGTTAAGACGTTCGTTAAATGATTGCTTGTTTAACACACCATCTGTTGCTAATGGACAATGTTCGATGATTTTTTTTTAGTGTGTTACACGTTTCCATATATGTATATATCTAAAAGTTTTTAGATATATACAAGTCTGCAGATGCGTCTGTGTGTGTATATATATATATATATATATAATTTTAATCCAAACGGGAAACAAAAAAACAACAATGGAACAATTACAGTATTATTATTAATAGGCGCTCAGGAAAAGGAAGCAGGGAGGTATGACGTTTCGAGCGGAGCTCTTCGTCGGAAACATAAAGAAGGAAGAGAGAGGAAAGAAAGATCCCAGTATATATACATACATACATACATACATACATACATACATAAATACATACATACATACATACATACACACAAATTCTACTGTCTTCCTTCCTTCTGAAAAAACATCTGATATCAGCCATATTCTCTACTGGGAGCCTGCCTATGAAATGTTTACATTGCAGCCTGTATGATAATGGCAATCGTAAATTCACATTTCTGAAGCTGACACACACACACACACACACACACACGCACACACGCGCCACACACACACCACACACACACACACAGAGGAAGGAAGGCAGAAGAAAGATAGATAGATAGATAGATAGATAGATAGATAGATAGATAGATAGATAGATAGATAGATAGATAGATAGATAGATAGATAGATAGATAGATAGATAGATGTAGCTATAAATGTAGACAGATAAATATAAAGATATATATAATGGTATTTGCGATGCATAGATAAGAATGAACATTTTGTACAAGAAAATAATTATACAAAATATGCTAAAAAAGGACTAATTTGGAAAGGGGAAAGGTAAAATATTTGCCGTAATAATGAATTCAAAGCATTTTAATTTTTCTGCGTGTATCGTTAAGAAACAGAATCTAAGTAGATTGAAAAAAAAAATTAATATACATGTATCGCATTTTAAAGGTTGAAAAGGAAAGAGAAGAGAAAGGAATTCTAATACATATTAATGAAAAACGAGAAAGTATAACAACCTCTTTCTAAGCAGAACGGAATATGAATAGGTTTGAAGGTTGTTAGTCGATGTAGAAGTAAAAGAACAATGGCTGCGAAGTCGAGAACTGAAAGCCTAAACATAAGACGTCAGTGATCGGCTGCTAAAGAAATACAACAAAGAAGAAGGTAAATGGTTATGTCAGAATGTGCAGTAAATATCAGGAGACAATAGATCACATCATTTCTGTCTGTTTGTCTTATTGTAGCAAAACTGGGATATATATATATATATATATATTCGCAATATATTCACAGGCAAGAAGTAGAAGGTAGCTGGGCAATGGTTCAACTGTTTGAAATCAGGACAGAAAATCAATGCCATACATAAACACATCGCAAAAAGCTGTGTATGGAAATGGCAGTGCAATAAAACTCTGCGAGAAACCTGTTTGGAATGACAAATAAAGCAATGCTGGTCGCTGTAACCTTTGCACTTTAAGAAATATCTCGATCCATTCCAACCACAATTCCTCATTAACAATTCTTGATATTGAAATATGTGAAGAATTAGTGAAAAAGAAAGTCGAAATTGGCGGAATTTGAACTCAGAACATAAAGACGGGCGAAATACCTATTTCTTTATTACCCACAAAGGGCTAAACACAGAGGGGACAAACAAGGACAAACAAAGATATTGAGTCGATTACATCGACCCCAGTGCGTAACTGGTATTTAATTTATCGATCCCGAAAGGATGAAAATCGACCTCGGCGGAATTTGAACTCAGAACGTAACGGCAGACGAAATACCGCTAAGCATTTCGCCCGCCACGCTAATGATTCTGCCATGCCAGCTCGACGCCTTAATAATAATAATAATAATAATAATAATAATAATAATAATAATAATAATCCTTTCTTCTATAGGCACAAGAACTGGAATTTGGTGGGAGAGGGACTAGTCGGTTACATCGATCCCAGTGTTTCATTTGTACTTAATTTATCGACCCCGAAAGGATGAAAGGCAAAATCGAGCTCGGTGGAATTTGAACTCAGAAAGTAAAGACAGACAAAAAAAATGCTACTAAGCATTTCGCCCGACGTGCTAACGATTCTGCCAGCTCACCACCTTAATAATAATAATAATAATAATAATAATAATAATAATAATAATAAAGACACTTCATCTAAATTGTATGGTGAACAGTATTGAATTGTAAACCATTGAAAGTTGGTCGGTTCTGCTGTTTACCATAACAATAGACAATATCCTTTTACACTCACATCTGCTTTCATTGCAATTTTTCAATCAATGCTAATATCTTTTTCAGTTTCTTCCAGAGAAAGACGAATATTCTCGCACATGTGACACTAACAGCAACAACGAAGCATCTTTATTGTTACAGCTTACCTCAACTCGATAACACACACACACACACATACACGCAAACAAACGGGCGTGTGCACAAACACACACACACACACGTACTTTGTGTATAGGTATACGGTAGAAAAATGTGAGTTTATTATATACATATGCATATACGTACGAATATATATATAAGCATGTATATATATATGTTTCTGTATCTATGAATTAATATACATACACACACATATATATACGTGAT
>NC_043000.1:31436619-31441619 GCF_006345805.1 Octopus sinensis | reverse complement strand
ATACCAGTTCTCTGTTATTTCATATTGGTATTTACGGCATAAAAGCCAATGAAGATACACCCACACACTTTATCATGGCGGCGCTTGTATTCTTTTGGTGTAAGGCTCTCACATCCACTTACCAAGTGGGTCACATTTATTATTATTAATATTATTGAGTGAGAGGGCAATGCATGCCATCAAAGTGACACTGGGGTAAAATATACGAAGCCCAGTATTCCCATCATGATTACCCATCTGATAAGGGTACACCAGACACATGCATCACAACCATGTGTCCGCGACATGGTGACCTCATATTAAGATATGAATTATCCAAACATGACCTTGCAGGTGTGGCCCAGTTAGAATTTCCTTCAGGTCGAGTAGCCCATCCCGCTCAAAAAGTCCTTGAATAAGGGTTGTTTATGGATGTTCAACGAAAGACCAATATTTCCAGAGGTGAATTATCCAAACCTCCCAAAATTCCTCTCTGCACATGGCTATGATGCTCCCCAACTACTTCTGCTCGTGATCAGAGATGCATATATCGTCAGTTACTAAAAGACATGCTCAACTTGTTACGGTCAAACAACTGACAAGCAAATCTGTGGTATTGAGCAGAATATTTGCCGTAGCCCATCTTTTATACCAAAACAAAACAATGTACATGATGACACTTCCAACAGAAGCCATAAGAGACACTGCCTAATAATAATAATTATTATTTTCATAAACACACAACAGATTAGACTGTTGGAAACGAAAAAGTCCTCACATCAGGCTATAACAAGAACCCTCCTAACTATCCTTGTTATCCCAAATAACACTATTTTCTGAAGCTGTACTAAACTGGGTTTTATTCCTATTTCCTCTCTCCATCTGTTTAGATCTTTAGGGATAGTTCCCAATGCACCTATAACTACTGGGATACATGTTACCCGAACTTTTCCATAGTTTCTATAATTCAATAGCTAAGACATCGTACTTTGCTATTTTTTCTATACTTCTTCTCATATTAATTTTTCCATTATTTGGTACTGTAAAGTTAATTATCTGGCACTTTCTTTTCTCTTTATCTAATACTGCTAAATCAGGCCTTCTAGCTTCTATTACTCTGTCAGCAGTCTGAAAGTTAAAGTCCCACAACATCTTATATTTCTTACGTCCTAGTACTTTACTAGGTTCATGTTCATACCATTTATCAGTATGGTCAAATCCTAGCTTTCTACAAAGCTCCCAGTGGATTCCTCTCCCTAGATTGTCATGTCTTTTCTTGTATTTGTTCTGTGCAAGTATGCTACATTCACTTTCTGTATGAGTAACGCTTTCCGCTTTTGATTTGCATAATCTACACTACTACTTCGTTTTTGCCTATCTTGGCTTTTATCCAATTAGTCCTTAATGCTTGATCTTATGCAAATACTGACAAACTTTCTGTCTCATTCTTCAGTTTTCCATTCTGCAACTATAACCATGTCTCACAACTACTATTTGCTGGAACTACCTTTGGGAATCTACCATGCAACGACTTCTCCTGCCAGTCAGACAGCTTCTGTTCTTCTTTCTGATTTTTAACTTCGTTTAATATTTTGCTTTCCCTATGTCTTGCCGTCACTCTAGCAGCTTTTAATAAACTTTCTTCCCTATTACCTACATCGGAGCCTATATATACTCTAGCTAGCTCCGCGCAGTCTTCTACTGATATTAACCCTCTTCCACCTTCCTTTCTAAGTAGATATAATTTTGCTACTCCTACTCTTGGTTGGGGTCCTCCGTTCATATTGAATTCTTTCCTAGTTCTTCTGACTAGCTTCCTGCAGCCTTTCTGTTCTGGCAGTAAATTCTGCTTGTCAAGGTGGTCCTAAAAGCTTCTTGAAAGCATTCCTGTTAACAGCTTCCACACTAATGGTAAGTAAATTATTGGCCTATAGTTACTAGCCGTATTACCCTTGCCCTTATCTTTCATAATGAGTATTTTCCTCCCTCTAGTTATATTATCATTATTATTGTTGTTGTCGTTGTTGTTGTTGTTATTATTATTATTATTATTATTATTATTATTATTATTATTATTATTATTATTATTATTATTATTATTATCATTATTATTATTATTATTATTATTATTATTATTATTATTATTTTCTTTTATATGATGATAATGAATATTATTACTATTGTGTTACTATTAATAACACATGTATATATCTATATCTATTTATTTGTATATCTCTCTCCCTACCAATCTACCTATTCATCTCTCTCTGTATATGTGTATGTGTGTGTTTATATATATATATATATGTGTGTGTGTATATATGTATATATACAAACATTCACACACAGATCCAAATAGATACGCACACATCTATATACATGCATACATATGTATGCATGTATGTATATCATCAAACATTGTCTTATGGCAAACAGAGTATATGCAAAAATAAGAGGAAATTTAAAAAGCTTTTTATCAGCCTGTAAGCACATGCCGTGAAGCCACACAATGTGGTTCAGATAACAAACGGAATGTATAAATTTCAACGTAAACATGATAGTTGCAAACATCATGAATCAAACTATTACATCGGACAAACAATTACGACATTTTCTATGACAACGCAGTTTCTACAGAGACAAGACATCATTGAAAACAACCCATCTGGAATATTAGAATCTACCTAATGAAAAACTGATAATGAGGGCAACAACCGCGATTCGGATTCTTAAATAGTTTAATCATCTTAATCTTCTTATGGCACTAAGCGAAAAACTACAGAAATAATAGAGATAGATATGCTACCTACTTACCTACTTACATACACATGCACACATACACGCATATATATACTCATATTTAAATTACATGTTCGTACGTATGTATTATATATAATATATGTATATAAACGTATATGTATATATATACATATATATATATATTATATATATACATACATATATATATATATATATATACATATATATATATATATATATATATATATTATATATATATATATATAGAGAGAGAGAGAGAGAGAGAGAGAGAGAACATATAGACATATATATATGTAACGTATACATATATACACTTATGTACGTATGTATACTTTGATACTTTGATACTTTGATAGGTTTCGGCCATTATTGGCCCAAGCCATGTCTAACTTAATAGCACCACCTGGTGAAGTCTTTCAAGTCAGAATTTGGGCACTATGGCCCACTCAAGTAGAGAGTTATTGTTTACAGAGACATATCCGGGTGTATATATAATTATTTATGTAAATATATATAAATATGTATATATAGATATGTATATATATATATGCATATGTATAGATAGATGTATATATATATATATATACATATTACATACATATGTATGACATGTATGTATGTGTGTGTGTGCGTGCGTGTGTGTACATATATGTATGTATATGCAAGTGAAAGGGGAAAAGAGAATATTTATACGTAGTGAAAAAAAAACGTTATATTTGAAGCGTGGCGTTCGTAGGTCTTTTAGAAATGTTTTGTTCTTCAAGTTAATACTTGAACTATCAAAGTAATTTCCTTACAGACATAACTACCTCGGTTTAAGATAACGAAATCAAGACATCTTAGAGCAAAGTTTAATAGCAATAAATATGAAAGGGAACTAAAAAGCGAAATAAAACGCTGAGCAACGGCGCTCATAGATACTTTTTACGTATGTCTGTTAAGCATTGTTAACAAAAGCTGGAAATGGTAGAATCGCTGGCGCCTTATATGTTGTTTGCGTCTATTGTCCGCTGTGACAAAACATGACGACGTAACCACGATCATATTACGATTGAGTGTCGTCGTTGAGAAATATGCAAATATGCATTATGTATATATGCACGCATGCATGTATTTCTCTCTTACTCGCTCACTCACTCACTATATATATATATATATATATATATATATATTTATATATACTTAGATAGATATTCATCTATCTATATGTATATATATTTGTATGTATGCATACATAAACACACGCATACGCGTATACATATATACGTATACAGGCACACACAGACTCTCACATAGATGTGTACGTATATAATATGCATATGTGTGTAAGCATATATATATATATATACATATATATACATATATATATATGTATATGTATATATATATATATATATATATATATATACATATATATATATGCATATATATATATGTATGTGTGTGTGTGTATATATATATAATATATATATATATATCATATATATTGTAAATTCTTTATTTATGACATAAAGTTAGATGCGTTTTGGTGATAAGTATCCCAGTCGATGTCTGTCTTAATAACACCACCTGGCAGAATCTATTGAGCCAGGTTGTTGGTGTTATCGTGTATTCAAGTAGGGAATTATCGTTGATTGAGATATATCCGTGCACATTCGTTTTGAAGAAACCCTCATTAGTGATCAAGGAGCTGATATACTACAAGTTTTTTCTGTCACATTCACATGTAGCTTGATCATTTAATCTCAGAAGCATCAACCTACATACATAATAATACATCCTATATTTGTAGCTATTTTATCCCCGTCATCACTAACGCCATCAGTAAATTCTCTTCTGTTATGTATTTGGGATGTTGTGTCGATGTGAAGTAGGGCTTTCAGAATGTGTAGCTTTCAGGTAATTTCTGTCAGAGGTATTAAGATTGTTACCGAAATTTAATGAAACACTTTTAGTTGTCCAGTTTCTTCACCTGTTACAGTAGCGAAATTCACATCGGAAGAGATGGTAACAAACTGCAGAGGCTTTCGCTGTAGGATGTGTGAAATAATTGAACGGGAAATAACCAAAAATTTCAAGAATAGGAAAGAATTGGAGGCTAATGCAAATATGAATTACAAAGTATTTTCATATTATGCCTACAATGCAGAGAATTATATCGATCAAACGGAAAGAGAACGATTAAATCGGATTAGAGTACATAAACATCAAATAAAAGATTCGACTCCCAGGAATGTTCC
>NC_043000.1:31431619-31434119 GCF_006345805.1 Octopus sinensis | reverse complement strand
GACGTTCAGATTTAAAAAAAAAAACGTCAGAGGAATGTATATAGCTATCATTATGCTTGCATCTTTCCCTTACTTTATACCTATTTCTTTACTACCCACAAGGGGCTAAACACAGAGGGGACAAACAAGGACAGACAAACGGATTAAGTCGATTACATCGACCCCAGTGTGTAACTGGTACTTAATTTATCGACCCCGAAAGGATGACAGGCAAAGTCGATCTCCGCGGAATTTGAACTCAGAACATAGTGGCAGACGAAATATCATTAAGCATTTCATTGACGTCTGGATTACTGCCCGCTCTGCGAGATTCGCCCAATTAATGGCGTATTTAACGTTGATATGTCTTGATTCTTTAGGAATATTTATAACTTATGTGTGTGTGTGTGTGTGTATATATACACATATATACATATATACATATGTATGTATTTTTGTGTATATATATATATAGTATTAATATTCTTATACAATAGAGCACTCAATATAAATTCAGTCTATAATATACTTATTGAATATATTTACCTAAAGTTATATATATATATATATGCATGCATACACACACATACACACACACACACACACACACACACACACACACACACACACACACACGTATATAGAGGGAGTGTGTCTGTCAATGCTGAATTGTTAGACTACGACTCTTTCTTCTCTTTCTCCTTTTCTCTTTCTTTCTCCCTCCGAAACCTACCAATATGTGTGTGTGTTGTTCAGTAATAACATTATTTCATATTTATTATTCATAACCATAACTGTAATGTCCCTATCAATGATCGATTCTATATGATCTTCCTTAAGCAATATATCCTCTCAATAATTCATTTATCAAAACTCAAAATAAACATAACGATTAACCGCCAATTGTAGCAGACGATCGTTCAAATTGAAATTTTAAACGACTGAAGCAGACGAAAATTTGACTGCCTTTATTACTTCAATACCCCTTTATACAGACCGGTACCTTTTATACTTCATCCTGCCAGATAAATTTGGAACATTTTGACCTTCTCCTAACTAATGCTTAGAAGTTAGTCATACGACTTTATAATGAAATTAGCGTAATAAGATTAAACAGTCGCACGAAACAGTTCAAAATGAAGCTTATCATTTTCTATTTGAAGGTTAAATGTTATCAAACCGATGAGACAATAGCGTCATAAAATTATTCAAATTTAAGAATTCCGTGTCTTACATTCAAGTAACTGGTATTATAGAAAGGCGGTGAGCTGGCAGAAACGTTAGCACGCCGGGCGAAATGCTTAGCGGTATTTCGTCTGCGTTACGTTGTGAGTTCGAATTCCGCCGAGGTCGACTTTGCCTTTCATCCTTTCGGGGTCGATAAATCAAGTACCAGTTACGCACTGGGGTCGATGTAATCGACTTAATACCTATGTCTGTCCTTGTTTGTCCCCTCTGTGTTTAGCCCCTTGTGGGTAATAAAGAAATAGGTATTATAGAATTCTCTCCCAAGATGTGTTTGTGTATTTACTGAGAAGCTACGCAGAGCAAACCAAACTCGTAGTCAACTGCTGTTGAAGGTCCATACCCAGTTAAGGAAAATGGTACTCTGTTCTTGAGTAAGCCTTAATTTTCCATTCCCTGAATTTACCCATTAATCAGGTGACTTATTACGTAAAGGACTGGATGGTTGTTGGCAGGTTAGTGCCATGAAAATAATGAGAGGAAAATGACAACAATTATATGATTAATACTGCGCGGCTTATAGGCAGTTACTGTAGAACAGCAACCGTGAGAGAAGAAGTTCGACAAATACAGGGATGATACAACGGTATATGTTTGTAGCGTGTTGGTGTGTGGAGGCTGAGTTTACTACTGAAATCCTTTTTGTTCCTCAATCAGGCCGCAACAAGGACAACACTGTAAAGGAAATAACTTACTGTCTCTCCTTAATCAACCCTACCATACATTTAAAATCTGCTAAACCTCCTCCCGTTCCTGAAACGAAATGGCACACTCATATCCGAGCCCTCATTGAAGAAAAATAAGTCCAACTATAAAATTAGTTTCCCCTACACCTATTTCTTTACTACCCACAAGGAGCTAAACACCGAGAGGACAAACAGAGGTTAGACAAACGGATTAAGTCGATTATATCGACCCAAGTGCGCAACTGGTACTTATTTAATCGACCCCGGAAGGATGAAAGGCAAAGTCGACCTCGGCGGAATTTGAACTCAGAATAGCAAAGACGGACGAAACACGGCTACGCATTTCGCCCGGCACGCTAACGTTTCTGCCAGTTCGCCGCCTTACACCAACACTCTGTAACCGCTTATCGCCGTAGAGTTGAATACGACCTGTGTTAGCCTTACCGCTTTAAAATCAGCCTCTGTAGCTCTACCGTTACTCGTTATGTGTCACACTGCATTGCCCATGCCTATTATATATTACCTCGGATCGCGTATTTTCTTTTATAATTCGACTCTTGGAATTTATTCTCAAGCAAGTTCTCACAAAA
>NC_043000.1:31425610-31431519 GCF_006345805.1 Octopus sinensis | reverse complement strand
ATGATGAGGAGGAGGAGGAGGAGGAGGAGGAGGATTGTGGCGATGAGAATGATGATGATGGTGGTGTTGGCGATACACGATTATAATGATTGTGATAGCGATCAGGATGCTGATAGTGGTAATGTTGATGAAGCTACACGATGATGTCTTTGTTGTTGATGATGATGATGATGATGATGATGATGATGATGATTATAATGAGAGCAAAGATGATGTCTGGGACAATAAGTATTATGAGGATGAGAATGATAAGACCGACGTTGATAGGAACAATAATGAGTATAGAGGTCGTTGAAAATGATGATGACGATGATGATTGTAGTGATGATGATGATGATGATGATCATCATCATCATCATTATCATCATCATCATGACGATGACAATAATAATGATAATGGTGTAACGTTGGCAGTGACTACGAGGGAAGTGTTGGTGGTGTTGGCGTTGATATATTTATTCCAAGCTTTAAGAACTGGAAAAGCAGGAAATTTACCCCCACCCCCACCGCACCCCATCACACACTCCTAGCTCCTTTCCTCTCTTTGTTTCTTTTGGTTCAAAACAACAAACCGAAGGAAGTGTCTCAAGTGACTTGTTAGAAATATCAACCAAATCTTCCTCATGCTACGCCCAATCGTCTTAACAAAGACAACAAATAGTGTAACCCTAGATAGATTGTGACAGAAATGAGAAATGTTGTGGACGGTTAGAGAAACTTGGTTTTTAGTTCTGAGGAACTAGACTTGAAGTTAAATAGCAATAACACCAACAACAATACCAAGAGCCCTATCGCCACCATCCACCCCCATCGCCACCACCACCATCACCACCACCACCACCACCACCACCACCACCAACAACAACAACAACAACAACAGCGTAATATATGAATATGCTTTTGTTGCAGACGCACACAAGCATAAACATACACAAGCACTTTCTCCCTCCTTGTCTCTTTCTATCCTCCTCTCTCGCTCTTTCACACACACAGCACACACACACACACCACACACACACACACACACACACACACAATTGTTTGCAGCTACTTCCGCAACATCCTTATACGATAGTGTGCCGGTGTTTGGAGAGAAACTTTCATACTATGCCTGTAAGTAGAGATTAACTCGTTTTTTTTTTTTGAAATATTGGTGTGTTGTGGTATACGATGTAATATTTCACATAGAAACTAATTACATTGTTTTCAACTATTTTGTTTCAACAAAGTATAAACATGTCACATAAGCAACTCTCCACTAATAATGACTTAAATATGTTATTAATTTTGCCTTGAAAATACAGAATAGATTTTTTTCCGATTGAAGGAACAGATAAACAGCAGCGATCATCACACTTCACGTGGCATGCTGCCAACTAGGTTTTTCTTCAGAATAAGCTGAAGATCTGTGTCCAAATTCCTGAATCTATTGTGGAGACAAACTATACGCCTATTATGTGTGTGCGTGTGCGTGCGTGTGTGTATGTGTGTGTGTGTGTTGTGCTATGAGGTCGATTTTAGGTAGCTTCATATGAAAATCCTCATTGTTTAGCAGTTCACCACCCCCAACCGGCCACTGACCTTTCTTCCGAACTTAAGATTACAACAACAGAAGGCAACTTATGAAAATATAAATTTCGTGACTATTTTCATGTAAGTACTGAGAATAAGTTATTGAGGACTCCGAGGGACGAAGCGTGTCTGGCATTCCCTGAGTCACTGCTGGGACGACATCCGTCTATGACCGATATATATATATTGTGTTTTTAACACAATATATACATATCTATGAAGAGATTTTCTCTCAGACAGAAAACCACAGCATCAGAACTTTAAATGGTGTAAATACATCATGTATGATCCCCAGATGGCGTTCCGGAGGAATTCTATCTATATGTAGTTTGTTTCGCTGAGAAAGTTTACCCACGAAGAGTTTTCTGATAGCAGAAGACGGCAGGAGAGAAACGATTGATTTGTATATTAATTCGTTAATAACCTATGCCATATTGGTACTCGAAGAATTACGTGTGTGTGTGTGTGTGTATGTGTGTTTGTGTGTGTGTGTGTGTGTGTGTAGTACACAAGCACATATGTACACTTATACGTACATACAGTTATAATATACTCAGGCAGCCCTTCCCACGTACATACATGTGCGTTACATATATGTATGCACGTATATATAAAGTACATGTAAATATATACACGTGTATATATACATATATGCATATATATATATAATATTCATGCGTTTCCTCCCATGCATATATATATATATTATAATAATATATAATATATATATATATACATGTATATGTATAAATACATGTAAATATAAACACATGTATATATGCATACACATATATACACATATACACGTATATATATATATACACGCATATACAAACATATACACATACGTGAGTGTGCGATTGTAAGCGTGTGTATATGTGTGAAGAAAGACAATGAGGGGAGTTTTATGTGTAATTTACATTTGGAAGTAGATTGCTGTGTTTTTCTGTATTGGTCAGCGAAATTAGAACTAAACAACAACAACAACAACAACACCAAAAACAACAAGTGTTCTGCAATGGCGCATTTGAGGGATTGATTTTCCTGTCTGTTGCTTTGAAAAAGCATTTATGAAGACGGGATCGGAGGAAACGGTTAGAGTCGATGGAACATATAAATAGATGAACGCACAGATTACAATGTTATTTGGAACAGAGATAAATATTCTGCAGTGCGATGCAAGATACACAACAACAACAACAACAACAACAACAACGACATGGAAACACGGTTTTAATGATGGCGTCGTTGTTGTTGATAGACTTTCGTTTATGTATTTACGTATTCAGTTTCATGCACACACACCCTCACACTTTCATATATATATGTATGCATGTCTGTATGCATATATCATTGAATGTATGCATAAATATGCGTGTGAGTGTATTATATAATATATATGATGTGTGTGTGTATGTGTGTGCGTGTGTGTGTGTGTGTGTGCGTAGGTGTGTGTGTGTATGATGTAGGCATACTATAGCATTTTATTATTTATTTTAAAATCTCCACATTTTTTTCATGGCAGTGTGTTTGTGTTTATTATATATTTTACCAACCAGCTAAATATTTAGCAACAACAGGGACATTAAGAAGAATAAAGCTGAAATAATCGATATACGCACATACATTCATATACACATACACACACACACACACACACACACACACACACACACACACACACATACACATGAATGTATATCTGTGTGTATGTGTGCATATATGAATGTATGTATATAAATCGATAGCTGATCCACATCGGAGGATGCATAACTATTATATCCAAAGTCAGTGTTGTACTTGTTCTGGAAAGAAAAAAAATAGTCATGGAGCCAGAAGCGGAGCCAGGTTACTCACTGAAAAAGACGTGAGATGCTAGTTTTTTCATGTGGTAGATATACTCACAACATTTTTGCCATAACATGTCTATATAGTTATTTCTCCATACAACGCTGTTAATGTTGCATATTCTACAAAGATCGGTCTTTATTTTTTTATTTTTTTATTATCAAGTCGAGCCAGGTCTTGACAGTAAACAGACCATTTGCAGATGATCGTATATGTTTTGGTGTAATTGAATTAATAAGTTGATATTAGAAGTGGAAAAATTGCTCCTAAACTAAATTTAACCAACATATAGAGAATCGTGAAGTCGAAGCTGCTAATATTTCCTCTGCTGGTTCTGATATATATCTGCGTTGTTAGGGCGACATACTGGGCTTCCCTCGTAGAGTAGATATACAGATGCACAGACGATATCGTGTCAGAGGAAGCTAAGGAGTGACTAATTGACTGTGAATATATGAAAAAAATTATTATCTTAGATTAATTCCAAATTGAACTCGCAGTAACACTAAATAAAACTTCATAGAATAAATGTTATTATTTAGCTCTTTAGTTTATTTCGTTGACCACGGCTTTGGCTTTACTGGAATCCAGCCTATATGAATATTTCAAGTCCTTGCAGTTTTACTTGGGTTTCACTGTAAATAGACGTGTTTCTATCAACACTTTGAAGCAAAAGGTACGAGTGTCGTTGATGAAAATGTTTGACTCTCAATATTTTAAAGTGGCGAGAAATAAATGATCAAACACAGAAATTGGAACTCTGTGAAATTAATTTAGATGATCGAATAGTTGGCCAAGATTATATCGCTTCAAGTTAAGAAAACATATTTTGTAGTGGTGAAAAACAATGTCTGATATAAAAACCGGCTTAAACAATGAATTATAGCAACGAGAGGCTTTCACACGGTCAGTTGATCTGTTAGAAATAGAAACCAAATCTTCTTAACCACGTAATACTGTCTTTAAAAAAGTTGAAGGATTCACTGGATGATATCGACTTTTCAAAAAGTGGTACGAAACCTTCTCGAACTTGACTGATCTTGGGATAAATATTAACTACAACAACAGCAGCAGCAGCAACAACAACAACAACACAACAACCATCAAAGCAGTTTAACATTATTACAACGGGATGTTAATTAATGTGTACAATGGACGTTTCTAGAGAAATTTGTAACTTTTTGAATGACCCGAAGAATATTATTGATAATAATTTTATTGACCGTTCACTCGAAAGAGAGAGACAGACAGACAGACAAACAGAGAGTGAGACAGAGAGCGCGGTAGGTAGATGTGGGTAGCACCACTTACCCTTGTAGGGTTTAAACGCAAAACTGAAGGGCATCACTGAATATTGTAAATCAACTACACCATTTCATTTCTATCTTCGTCGTCCTAACTCGTCTAGAACTGTCTGTGGATTAATAAGAAACTGTTCAAAACAGACAATATTGTCTATCGATTATCAGATGAGCAACAACATCCGAATATTATAGAATTTTGTTCATATATATAGGATTATAAACAAGACATCATATGTTGTTTCATGACTTGCGCATGAATTGGAGAAAGGTCCAATGCTATCCTCACTCTTCTGTCTGGGACTGTTTTGATCCGGAGACAATACAAGGACAACATGGCTACTGACAGGTCTGGATGAGGTGGATGACGACGGCTTGCACAGAGTCTAGTATTGATGCCTTTTACATAGTTGAACTAACGGTTCTCGGCTGCTTTATCCACTGGAAACAGTATTCATTATTAAAACTTCTGTTCACTGAGATTTTATAGCAAAATAATCTGGAATGTTGCAAGTAAAAATGGGATAATCTAAAATATTTTAATAGTTAGAAATTCATCTATTTCCATTTGCAGTTCCATGACTACGCAACTTTAGACATTAGTATTAATTAATTTACACTTAATTTTTAAAAATTGTCATTAGCAAAGATTGAAATAGTGACAGCAACACCTGAAATATCTATAATTATAACAAATTATTGGCGTGGTCTGCAATAGGGCATTAATATTTTTTAATATTTTAATTCGGTTTGAAAATCAATATCTTTAGCGAACTAATTTAGGATGACGTTATATTTGTTAGAGTTTAGTTAGAGAAACAAAGGTGTAGCACTCGGTTATTTTAGACTTGCAGTGGGTGGTGTTAAACTGAGAGACGGATTAAATATAGCACCAAGCAGACCATGGTGCGATTTGAACTCCGAACGCAATAGAATAAGAACAAATACTGTAAGGAATTTAGCAATAATGTTCTTTTAATGTTCTTTTAACGTTCTACCAACCCATGCCCTCAGTTGGTACTTTTTTATCGACCCCGAAAGAATGAAAGGTATACCTGGCCTCTGTTGTATTCGAACTTAGAGTGCAGAAGAGTCATGGCAAACACAAAGCAGCATTTTGCCCGACACACAAACACTTCTCACCTACCAATTCCTGTGTACGTTTGTTTATTTGTGTGTGTGTGTGTG
>NC_043000.1:31415610-31420610 GCF_006345805.1 Octopus sinensis | reverse complement strand
GCTGGGGCACCATCTTAGAAGTTCTTAATTGAATGAATCGACCTCAGTACGTCTTTTTCCTTAAAGCCTGGTGCTATTTCTATCAGCCTATTTTGCCGAACCGCCAAGTTACGGGTACTTAAACGCACTAACGTCGGTTGTCAAGCTTTTATGGGAACAAACATACACACACACACACACATAAACACACACACACACACACACACACACACACACACACACACACACATACACACATGCGACGGGCGTCTTTCAGTCTCCTTCAACCAAATCCACTCACAACTCTTTGGTCGGCTCCAGGCTATAACATGAGACTCAAAGTGCGAAGCAGTGGGACTGAACTCGGAATCTTGTGATTGTGAAGCAAGCTTCTTAACACATTGAACTGCGCCCGCGCCAATCGGTAAAAAATATTTTTGATTATCAGTTGTAAAATTTTATTTAGTTGATACAACATTCAACAATTAGTAACCAAAGTACTCCTATAGTGTAGTTTAAGAATAACCAGGGTACGTCTATAGTGTGGTACCTCATTAGCGTAGATTATGAATAAATATGGCCATAGATTCTTGATATGCATAAATTTTCACAACCCTCCCTCTATTGATGTTCTGGTAATTAATGTCGTTCGTCAACCTTAGACCATTAAATAAATGAGTTATGCAATCAGTTCTGCTAATATTATTGCTATTCTTCAATTGACATTCTTCAACAGTAGTTCTACGCTAATTTGAAAGGCAGAAGCTGAAGAAAGTAGAAAGAATCGTTTCGATCCTCATTTCAGCTTACCAAACTTTCTACCGTGCTTTACACAATGGATGGAAGCACTCCGTCGGTTACGACGACGACGGTTCCGGTTGATCCGATCAACGGAACAGCCTGCTCGTGAAATTAACGTGTAAGTGGCTGAGCACTCCACAGACACGTGTACCCTTAACGTAGTTCTCGGGGATATTCAGCGTGACACAGAGAGTGACAAGGCCGGCTCTTTGAAATACAGGTACAACAGAAATAGGAAGTAAGAGTGAGAGAAAGTTGTGGTGAAAGAGTACAGCAGGGATCACCACCATCCCCTGACGGAGCCGCGTGGAGCTTTAGGTGTTTTCGCTCAATAAACACTCGCAATGCCCGGTCTGGGAATCGAAACCGCGATCCTACGACCGCGAGTCCGCTGCCCTAACCACTGGGCCATTGCGCCTCCACGCTTTACACAAACACACTTTATATCGATTAAACACGTGATCACCACGTCTGGTATGTAGTAAACACGTGGTTATGGCGTTCGGTACGTATCAATTATTTCAAAACCATGAATCCCCGGTCGTCAAGCTTATCTCCTTTTTTGTCAACGATGTTTTTATAGTGTTAAGATTCTAGTGTTACGGTTCCCTTCACTCCTACCCACCTTCTCCCTTCCCCCTTCATCGTCATCCTCACTCGTAAACCCACCCACCCCTACACAATCCAACCCCACCTTCGCTATCCCACCCACCCCATCCCTTACACCCATTCCCACACACCCCACCCTTGCTTTCCCCACTCTCGCCTCCCCCACATCCCAACACCATCACACCTCACCACACACTACTACACCATTCATCACCATGCCACACAATACCACATCACATCACACCACTATGCACACACTAGCACTGACTACTTCTCAGCCCCACATCCACATACACACACGCACACGCCAAGGTCACCAGCCCTCTTCCACACGCACATACTCACTCTCTTATACACAGGAACGCGCACCTTCGTTTTGGGATCACCACTACTTTATTATCTCTTCTTCTTAGCTCATTGTGACCCCTCTGTCCGGCCTTCACCATGATAAATCGCTAGCCACTACACATTGTTTATTTTTTCTCCTTGTTTCTTTCTGTGTTCCTTTCTGTGGAAGAGCGAAGGCTGGAAACGTTAACGACTTTTTCACTTCCCGAGCGTTAGACTAATACATCTGTTTGTTGTCTACACCACCTGTCTTCGTCTTTTGGGTTTTTTTTGTGAATTCTCCCCATATATATATATATATATATATATATATTAGGTTTGGAGATGATGTACAGGTATATATATAGGTGTATATAGGTGTATAGGTGTATATATACACTTGTATATATATATATATATATATATATATATATATATATATATATATATATATATATATTATATATATATATATAATATATATATATATATATATATATATATATACATATATATATCCTTGTGTATGTGTATTTTGTTTCATATTTATATTTGCATTTTTATAATATGTACTTTATAATCTCTGACGAGGCCTTGAGATATATATATATAAGTAACTCATTTTTAACTGCATCTTACCTCAATACATCTGACTAATACTAGCAGAATTAGATACCTTTATCTACAGGCTGAAATAGCTGTAAGATCCATTTTATGTGTATTATTCTTATAGTATTATTATCTTACATATTAATGTATATTGTTTTGTTGGATTTGGATGTTCCTATTTATGTAGTTAATAAATAATATGAATTGGTAATATCTGTAAGTTGATGATTGAAAGGAATTTGTTCCTCCATTTTCTTATTTGCATATATATATATATATATATATATATATATTTGTGTGTGTTGTGTCTGCGTTTGATATTTGTTTCTATAAAATAATTTTTCTTCGGGCTTATGGTATGAGAAAACTAAATTTGTATCAAGCTTTAAAGTAATTCCTAAAAAATCACCGCTGTAATAAATAAATCCGAAGTTTTTTCTAGAATCTACTTCATCTTCACTCGTATCACATGAGATTTAGAAGCCAGTGTCTTTGGAAAATCCGCTTTCGGTAGAAAATGTTCTCTGCGAAAGGTCCAATATGATCTTTCACTGTTGTGTTCCATCTGATGTTTCAATATTGACAGTCAATAATTCGTCTCCGATATTTTATTTTCTAAATGGAATTACCAAAACAGAATAGGGATTTCCTAGCACACATATTTATACTGACGCTAGATTTGTTTATTAATGCAATAGAAATGACGGAAGGTACAACTTTGAGTAGAAGAGGCTAAGTGACAAAAGGATAAAAGTCAACGTTGTCCAACGTTGTCAAACTCAGAAAACAGTTTTCGTTTCTTATGGTTTCCATAACACCGTTCTAATTCTTGCTTATTGCTATTTGATAATGGGAGAGATAGCACAGATTTTCCACTAGGTATAACGATTTCTAGAATTTGCTTTTTTACTAATATTAAATCCCAGTCTGCACTTTTCGTGAGGTTGAAGAAGTGTAACTTGTGGTCTTTAAGAGTATGGTGTTCGATTGCCTAGGTTTTCAACGTTGTCCAAACATTGAATAAAGTGGCAATTTGTTTCTGCAATTTGTGAAGTTTTAAGCTTCCAATCAATGGACTAAGTTAGTATTGAGTACTCTATATCACGCACAAATATTCACACACACACACACACACACACACACAATACACAAAGAGAGAGAGAGAGTTCGATATAAAACAAAGGGTTTGTAACTTCTTGAGAAAAAATACCATTTCTCTGCAGATAAAGCTGTGTATTAGCAAACAAAAACGCTATAAAGATATCAATCTATAACGACTGCCAAACATTAGCTTTAATAATGTGGACTTTATTTACAAGTAGTAGTAGTAGTAGTAGTAGTAGTTATTACGACAATGATGACGATGATGATGATGATGAGTTTTGTCCTCTGTAGATAATAATAACACTAATGATAATGAAAATATATATAGTAATAATAACAATAAATGATGATGATTAAGATGATAACAGCAATAATGATAATAATAATAATAATAATAATAATAATAATAATAATAATAATAATAATAATAACAATAATAATAATAACAATAATAATAGTGAGAAGAAGAAGAAGAAGAAGAAGAAGAAGAAGGAGGAGGAGGAGGATGGGGAAAGAGGAAGAAGAAGAAGAAGAAGAAGAAGAAGAAGAGGAGGAGGAGGAGGAGGAGGAGGAAGTGGAGGTGGAGGAGGAGGAGGAAAACTTTTGGATGGATGATGAGGTTTATTGTCAAGTGATTGAGTGACAGGCAGTCAAATTTGTCCGCAATCCTCTCGGCAATTTCTCTGACCCACAATATCTTTTTCTATTTGAGTGATTCGTAAGAATGTGATGAGGCACCCTAAGTCGTGAGTAGGGGATTGTTCCTTTGGAGAATAAGAAATGTAGAATTATTGAAAAGATTGTGGGATACACGATGCCGTTGATATCTAAAACTATATTCATAATATTCATAATACGTATGTGGAAATGAATAATACAGTGCGTGTCTTGTAATAGTTAAAACGACTCTACCATGTTACACATATTTTGATCCGTACGCGTGCAATATCAGGACAAATTTCTTTACAAAGATGTCCAAATCAGAAACACACACACACACACACACAAACTCACACAGCCACGTGCGTGCACACATACACAGACATAATATATACATACTCACACGGTCATACATTTACATACACACATAACTTATTGGGGTTTCAAATCGGAAAGTGCACAACTCTATGTAATATTATATATATATATATATATATATATATATATATACATATATGTATGTAGGTATGCGTGTGTGCATGTATATATATATATATACATACATATATACATGTGCATGTGTATATATATACATTTATATATGTTTTTTTCTCTCCTTTTTTCTCTCCTTGTTTCTCCCTTTGTTTTTTTTCTGTGTCCCTTTCTGTAGAAGAGCGTAGGCTCGAAACGTAAAAGACTTTTTCTGTTCCTGAGCATTATATTAATACATCTGTTTCTTTTGTACACCACCTGTCTTCGTCTATTTTTTTCGTAAACTCTCACTATATATATATATATATATATAGTGACAGGAACGAATATAGTGACAGGAACGCAGTTCTAATTTCAGAAACTAATCCTAGCAGAATAAGATTCACGTCGGCGAACTCCAAGATCAAAAACGCCGTCTA
>NC_043000.1:31368110-31410610 GCF_006345805.1 Octopus sinensis | reverse complement strand
AGCATTTTTAGAGCCAATGGAGCGACATTTGTTTCCAGATTTAACTACCGTCTATTTCTTTCAAAAAGAAAGGCAGGTAGAAAGAAGAATCAACGTCAGAATATGACTGATACTTCAGGATGAAAAGAAAATTTGACCTCGGAGAGATTTGAACTGAGAGCCTAGGGAGCCAAAACGATTACCGCAAAGTAATCTGTCGACGCTCTAACGACTTTGCCAATTGAACGCCTTACAATAGAATTAAGGAAGCAAACATCACTGAGAACATCTGTACAACATGGTGCCTGTTGAAATGGGATAAATATTTTTCCAACCACCAGAGCCTTACATGATTGCTCAACCTTCTAGAAATAGCAGCCAAGTCAACAAAACATCACAGTATACTGTTTAAGGGTACATGGGTGATATCCTAGATATACTCTCTTGGAAGAAACAAAAGGATGAAGCGATGGTCATGGTAGGAATGTATTTTGAACAGAAGTTTGTCTATAATTAGAGCAGACATGTATCTGCATAACAACAAACTCAACCGAAATAAATATTCATTTTTGGTTTGAGACTAAAAAATACAAAGAAAACAAAAGAAAAAAAAGAAACCAGAAATATCTCGAAAGAAATGAGTTAGTGACATTTGTGTGTTTCTGAGGGGAATTAGAGGCTTAATTGAAGCATAACACTGACTTCAATTAGAATTGAAACTGACAGTCAGGTTCGGCAGGTGTTGGGGAGTTGAATATATCATCAACAGAACAAATATATCATTAACAGAAGAAATAAGGAAAAAGAAAAAAGGATGAGATGAACGAAAAACGCAATTAGAGGCTAATTACATAATTTAATATTATTAGAAATTATCTGGTTTAATCAACTTCAACTATTTTATTGTGAATCTCAAAAACAAGTTACTTTTAAGGAACAGACTAGAAAAGAAATTGAACTGAATATATATTTCTTTACTACCCACAAGGGGCTAAACACAGAGGGGACAAACAAGGTCGGACAAAGGGATTAAGTCAATTATATCGACCCCGGTGCGTTACTGGTACTTAATTTATCGACCCCGAAAGGATAAAAGGCAAAGTCGACCTCGGCGGAATTTGAACTCAGAACGTAACGACAGACGAAATACCGCTAAGCATTTCGCCCGGCGCGCTAACGTTTCTGCCCGTTCGCAGAAATATAGTTCCTTCATATGTAATGGGCTGCATGCTACTGATGCTGCTGCTGCTGCTGCTGCTGTTGTTGTTGTTGTTGTTGTTGTTGTTGCTGCTGCTGCTGCTGTTGTTGTTAAGCAACAAGACGGGTAAGGGTGATTTCACTGCGTCCGATCTGTGGGTTGGGAGACGTCTGGCAGGTCGGGAGTGGAAGTCCACTTTTCCCAGATCCGGAGGACAAGGAGAGGTTCACTGGCCAGAGTGTCTGGGGGTGGGGGTGGCATTTGCGGCGGGCGATGGATCCGTGGACAGTCGTAGATGACATGCTCCGCCGTCTCCTCTCCCACCCCGCACTTTCTGCAGGTTCTGTCTATGGCTCGGTCGATCTTGTATAGCCAGTGCATGAGGTCCGGGTGATGACCACTTCTAAGTCTACTGGACGTTACCTGCAGCTGCCTGGTTAGAAATGGATCAGCGGTTCTGCTCACTTTATCTCCATGGTCGCCGTAGATCCTCTTGACTCTTTCATGTTTGAAGGGAGGTGGTTTAAGTGCCCGGTAGATTACTGCTTTCGCTGCGTCGTAGTGGTGGTGGGCTGTTGACTGGTCTCCTTCCGTGCCGGCTTTGGTCTTCTCGTCGTTGCCGGGGATTCCGCAATGGTTAGGGCACCAGGTGAAGGTTATCTGGCACCCATTGTCACTAAGGTTTGAAAGGAGGATGAGGATTTCACATTCGTCTTTGGTCTTGGAGGGTAGTGATGGGTGAGCTGCTTTAATCTTCTGCAAAGCGGAGAGGCTGTCACTGACAATTCGCACTCTTGAGACACCTTCTTCTGTCGGGACTTCTTGAAGGGCCTTTCTGATCGCTTTTAGCTCGGACTGGAAGGAAGAGCACCATTTTATATATATTTATTTATATATGTATATATGTGTGCATATATGTGCGTGTGTATAAATGTATGTAAATAAATGTGAAAGTCTGTGTGTGTGTGTGTGTGTGTGTGTCTGTGTGTGTATATATATATTATATATATATATGCATGAACGTACAGATGAATGTATGAAAGCGTGTGGGTACATATGTGTGTAATTATGTTGTATATATATATATATATATATATATATATATACACACACAAACTCAACTTTATACACAGCTTACAAATGTATTTTACTCCCTTACCTTATTTCTATTGTAATTTACTCTATAATCTCTGTTTATTCATTCATTTATTGCTCTAATTTTATTCACCTACTCCATCCTACCTACAACCAGCCTGCAAACCCCTCGCCCAGACGCATATAAGCACAAACAATAGACAGTATCATTGAGTCTGCTGCAATGAATCTACAAAAAGACATACATAACACCTAAGGCTATATTTATTTGCCTCTGAAGAGATTATGCTCAGAAATATTAATTTAATATTTAATTAGTTTCAATGTGTATAATTGAAACAGCTGTAAGGGATAATGATCGATTTGTTGTTGGTAATAAACTCTTATTAACTTATTAACTTATTAAAAATCTCCATTTTCTTCTTTTCCCTTTACATGAATATAATCTGCAGTTTATATACAAATCTATTATTTTAAAGAAATCTATTCCTCACAAAACATTAAGGATTGAACCAGTATTTCCTTAGATGATACCATCCCTTCATGAGGCTAACATGAAATTATATCAGCCTTTGCTTTTCCCTTGGGTAACATATGTGGCATGAAGAAGAGGGGCTGTCATACATGGGCGACTGATGGCCTTCCATAAATAACTTGGCCCGGACTTGTGCCTCGGAAGGTAACTTTCTAGTTGCATTGCCTTGATCATTCATGACCGAAGGAGGTCTTTACCCTTTATATATATATATATATATATATATATATATATATATATATAATATATATATATATATATATATATATATATATATATATATATATATATATATATATAACGGGAAGGTTTACGAAAATAAACAAAAGACGAAGGCAGGTGGAGTACAAACAAACAAATGTATTAGTATGGCGCTCAGGAATAGAGATAGAACAAGTCTTTTACGTTTCGAGCCTACGCTCTTCGACAGAAAGATACTCAGAAAAAAAAACAAGGAGAGAAAAAAAATGCGTGTAGGAGCTAACGATCTATCATATATATATATATATATATATATATATATATATATATATATACAGTGTTTTAACACAACTTATCTATAAAAATGTTTTTTCTCAAGCAACAACCATGGCATCACACCTTTCAGTGATGTATATACGTTAAGTATGGTTAAGTATGTTACACAGGCAGTTACTTTCGTTTAATGCTGTTTCAATTGCATATACAGAGAAATTTGGCTGTTATTTCTAGCACATATTGGTGTAAACCTATCGGGGATCCTTATCACCTAGTTCGGAATTCTTGTACATGGGGGATGTGCACAGGTTCTCGATTGCAAAAGCATTGATAATCACAATTTCTTTATCGACCATCTAAGAATCTATGCCATTAGCATTAAGGAAACTTTGGAACCTTGACAAAAAATGGAAGAAAGTAATATGTTGATCAATATAAATTTTGACTTCGGTAAATTCAGAGAAAATCTATAAAAAGACCGAAAACCTAGCATTAATTCCTGTTTGTACACAACTCCTGGTTTGGAGAATTAAAACCATAGATATGATAAGAAAGATAAAAATACAGCCTGCGTTGTTGTTTTGAATAAATCCAAAAGAAATGCTATAATAGACGAAGGAAGATGCGACAATCAGGAATTTCCCTCGCAACCAATCAATATTCTCCAATATATTTTTAGTGCCAATATTTGTAGCAACATTAAGAAGAAGTGATTGATCACTTGAGGAAATCCGTTCCATTGTCAGGAAAATAAGGTAGCGGCTGACAACTGCTGGTAATTACTACATCAACACTGACATCAAGAAACTCCAGTCATACATATATAAAATAACAGAAGTTGAAGATGAATCCAGACAGCTTCTAGTGCTGTACGGCGTTAGTCCATCATTAAACTGCATGAATGAATAAACAAATACATAAAAAAATATAAATAAAATCGTAAATATATGCTGGAAAGGATATTTTTACTGATTGATCAACGACGTAGCCGTTTGTGATAGAAATGTGTTGCTAAGATTTTCTAAGATTATGATGAGATCTCATGCAACCTTTAAATCTCTTGAACTGGTCGAAAAAGGCTTCTGACAGCTAAACATTCCACATATAATCAGAAAATAACACACGTGTATTTATTTGGTAAGTTTTCTAATAATATGGCATCGACCTGGGAGAAATCAGAGGTTATACTTGCCGCAATTTTCCCTCAGCTTTTAAAAAAGAAATATATAATAATAAAAAACTGCAAACCTAATTATGTGCGTTAAAAGATCGCTTCGCAACCACGTCTATCTATCTATGTATCTATCTATCAGTCTGTCTGTCTGTCTATCTATTTATCTGTTTGTCTACCTATCTTATACATACATACATACATACATACATACATACATACATACATACATACATACATACATACATACATACATACATACACACATGTCTATATACATGAAGGCGAGCGGTCTGATAGTTTGGAGTTCGGCTTAAGACTAAAGTTGTGGGTGTTCTTAAGCAAAGAACTTCATTTCACGTTGCTGCAGTCTATGTGGCCGTCATCAAGAACGATCCTAGTGCCGGTACGGCTCTCTTTTCCTCTGGCTGTCACATCCTCAATGTTCGACTGCCTCAGGGTTTAGGGAGACCAAAACGTTCCCTCGCGTCTACACAAGCACCTAAAACACTTAATAAAAGCATGATACATCCTGCTACGAAGCCCAAATCGTTACTGAGTGACGGATGACTGCATTCTTTTCTTTCATTTAGTACGTCTTGTACATTGTATGTTCAAATATTACCAACATCACTTTTGCCTTTAACTCTGTCTCTCTCTATCGATAAAATAACACATCAATTGTATACTGAGTTCGATCTAATTGACCATATCTTTCCCCAAATAGTACAGTGTCTATATAAGGAATCAATACGTACATAACTTTGTCTTAAAATTCACAAAAGATGCGGTTGCATGAAGAACACCAAACGTATAATTATATCTTCGATTCAGTTTTCTTTGAATAAATTTCAATTAAATAAAGGAACCGCACACAAAGTACGTTGAGAGTACAACACATTTTAAGTTCAATAATCAAATTTTGTCAATCGCTTAACAGTCTTTAATCATGGAATGGTCAATGGTTTGTCATTATAACTGCTAATTAGTATAACAGCTGTAAAAAGTCTCCAAGTTTTGTTTGAATTTCGTTTCTTATCCGCTAATCTTTCAGACTGATCGCGTTCAAATTTATTAATTAAAAAATTAAATTTTCACCAAGTGGAAAATAAACAGTCTTTTAAATTTAAGTTAGTTGCAAAACTTTATTCTCTTCTCGGCTTTTAATTAATTCATTTACTGTAGCAAAAACGAAAAATAAAAGAAATGTTCTCCAAGACAGGTGCTGTTTACTTTGAGCAGCCTTGTATAAACCATATACAATACAAACCTCACACACACTTCAGTGTGGGGGGGGGCGCACGCGTGTGTGTTAAAACAGCATTTTTGTTTAGACAGCATTTTTGTTTTTCGTATAAAACATCAGTTTTACGAGGAAGCTAAGGTACAGAAAATCGTAAACCTATTACCCCTGAACAATCTAGTTCAGATGGACAATATAACGAGCCTAGGAATCTTGGACGATGATCAAATGTCTTCCAAAAGAAGAAACGATGAAAAGTTGACATGCTCAGGAAAGAGGCGTAGTCAACTTGAATTGCTTCTCAATTAACCAAAAGAAACTTGTTATCAGTAAGATACAGTGTTGAACCTAAGCTACGGTTTCTCCCGATCTTACATAAAATTTAGCTATCAATCTCAAAATGTACTTTCATATTCCGACAATCTACTAAATTTTATTGAATGAAGACATAAATATGTGTAACCTTTTAATAAGTTTCTATTATAATGAAGTAACTTATTGGCTGAAAACAAGAACAATGAAGCACTTACGCATGGCAACATTAAACACACCATAGCATATCCCTCACCAACAACAAATAATAAAATATTTGCATAAAAGGTAGGAATATGTTCTGGTTTAATCCACCGTGCAACCAAAATTCTATAACCAGCGTAACCAAACAATTCGTACCTTTAAACAAAAAACAATCCCACCAAGTGGAGACATTTTATAAATTATTCCATAGAAGCGTTATAAAAGACAGCCATTCTAAGTACCTTCCATAAGAAAACTTATTTCATTGTATAACCATAGAAACCTACAAAGCAAAACAAACCAATGATTAAATAACTCTAATTGTCAAATGGCGAAATACAGAGTCATGTCCCTTTCATCATCAATGGGTATCAAACCGCTGCACCTTAGAAACGTTGTCCTGTGCTTCATATCAGTTTAAAAGAAAACTAATTTTAAAACGCCATTTTACCGCTATATAAACTCTTTCAAAGATGGCACAAAGGAAACACTATATTATTCTCGAAACCTATTTGGTGAATCTATAACACTCCAATATAGTATTGAGTCCATTATCATGTATTCGTTATAAAACCAAAGTATAGGCTTGTATGTATATAAGTGCGCTGAAGAGTAGTGATACGACCAATGTAAACCGCATTCAATACATAGACTGTATATATATTTATATATATTCTCAATCATGCGTGTGTGTGTGTGCATGTGTGTGTGTGTGTGTGTGTGTGTGTGTGGTGTGTGTGTGTGTGTGCGTGTGTGTATATCATTTGTTGTAAAAGATGATTACTACTCCATTACTTCAAGTTTAGCGCTGAAGAGGTGCTTGTCAGATGGTATATCAAGTTTGCAAAACCTTCTACGTTAATATGTTATCAGATGACAGCCTTCTGGCACCAAGCTTCAAGTAAAAGAACAATAGTTAACTCTAAAAATAATATTCATCTGCATATATTTGCATACTCATACACCTACATAACACATATATACACATTTCGGCATGTTAATACATCTCTATATATGTATATGTGTGTGTATGTTTGTGTGTGTGTGTGCATGTATGTATGTATGTATGTATGTATGTATGTATGTATGTATGTATGTATGTACGTATGTATGCCTGTATGTATGTATAAATATACACACATACGTCCACTGCATGTGTGTGTATAATTATATAATATACATACACACACATATTTGTATATGTATACATGTATTGGTATGTACACATATGTATGTATATATATATATGCATATATATATATATATATGTATGTATGTGTCACTTGACAACCGATGCTGGTGTGTTTACGCCCCCGTAACTTAGCGGTTCGTCAAAAGAACCGGATATAAAAAGTACCAGGCTTACAACGACTAAGTCCTGGAGTTCGACTAAAGGCGGTATTGCAGCATGGCCGCAGTCAAATCACTGAAACAAAGAAAAGAACAAAATAATGTATATATATATATCATTTATTTCTACATGTCTATATGTATAGGGATATATATATATTATATATGCATGTATGTGTATATATATATATATATATATATATATATATATATATATATATATATATATATATATAATATATATATATATATATGCATGTATATATATATATATATATAATATAGTATGTATGTGCCAATTTCTATTCATCACTACTATAGATATAATTTTCCTTAATCGCGTAAACTGACATTTTTTCCTGCCTCAACTACGTCAAGTCCACTTCTTAAAAGTCTGTCAGCGTATTCAAATACGCTAATGATTTCAAACGTGTGTGTGTGTGTAACTGATTCTGTATTTATATGTATGTTTGAATGTGTTTTCGTGTGCGAGTTTGTGTGTGTGTGTGTGTGTGCGTGTGTGTGTGTGCGTGCGCGCTTGTGTGTGTGTGTGTGTGTACAAAATATTTAAAACGTTTGGGCTTTGCTGAAATATATAAAAGTATTACTCTTTACTCTTTTACTCCTTTTACTTGTTTCAGTCATTTGACTGCGGCCATGCTGGAGCACCGCCTTTAGTCGAGCAAATCGACCCCGGGACTTATTCTTTGTAAGGCCACTACTCATTCTATCGGTCTCTTTTGCCGAACCGCTAAGTGACGGGGACGTAAACACACCAGCATTGTTTGTCAAGCAATGCTAGGAGGACAAACACACACACATGTATATATATATACATATATACGACAGGTTTCTTTCAGTTTCCGTCTACCAAATCCACTCACAAGGCATTGGTCAGCCCGGGGCTATAGCAGAAGACACTTGCCCAAGATGCCACCCAGTGGGACTGAACCCGGAACCATGTGGTTGGTTAGCAAGCTACTTACCACACAGCCACTCCTGCGCCTATTCTGCAAAGTTTGAAGCACATTTGTCGTTAAGACCTTTTCACAGTAAAAGACCGATTATTTCTTTAGTGGCATAATTAAAAGAATAGAAAGATATATCCCCACTCTCCCACCCACCCACCGCAAACATGGTGCCCCAGCATGGCCGCGGCCTTCGGGCTAAAACATTTTTAAGGATTTAAGGACCCATGCACACCCATATCACCAGTATCGACACATGCATTCACATCCACACACACACACACACACATACATGCATTCTGTAGGGGTTACATTATTTACATTATGAAAATGCTGGAGCCCCACCAAAAAAGTCTTTGCAATATTTTCTCTATTTTGTTTGGCGATGCTATTTCGAGTATCGACTGGCATTTCTGTCCAAATATCTTGCCAAGACGACTGCGAAAACATGGCTTGTGAGCACAAGTCTGTTAAGGTGTAAGTATATCTCTCTCTGTCTCTGTCTCACTATCTCTCGCTTTCTCTCTCTCTCTCCTCATACATACATACATACATACATATATATATATATATTATATATATATATATATATATTATATATATATATATATTATATATATATATCGATCGACTATAATATAACTACGTCCAATTAAATCGCCTGTCCATATAAACTTTACGGAAATTAATAATTTATTGCAAAATTTACCCCTATCAATATTAGTGTATATTACCATTATTTTGAGAAACGTAAGTTGATAATATTTAAAAACTAAAAAAAAAACTCTATTATATGTTATGAATTTATTGAATAAAACTAGTAAATGAAACTATTTACCAGAATTAATAAAGGAAGATTACTGATCTGCATGTTTACTCCTTCTTTAACCCGTGCAAATGGTTGCACCTTCTGTCCTGCGCTAAGTATTATGGGAATAAAAATCACTACTCGAAATGATATTAGTCGTTAATCCGTTAATTCGTTGGAAATGTAACGGAAGTTAATGTTAATCCGTTAATGTTAATTTTTATCGAAAAAGGCATAAATACAGTTTAATACACCACTGATTTTGTTGCCTCATAACTTCCAGAAAAATGGATACTTTTTAACGAAACTGTCATCAAAGGATCGCTTATATGCTGTAGATTGGGTGTATGTAAAGATATTTTGGAAAAGGCTTTCCGATGGGTTCTGGAGATGAGTTTCATAGGACCTGACATTTTCCCCCTCAGCTTCCTGGAAAATAGGTATTTTTTAATGAAATTTTATACAAATACCTTTCAAACAATTACAAAGAAATTTGTTGGCAAAATATTTGGAAGGGGGCGGGAAGGTTCTGGAAATCAGAATTTCGGATCAGCCGGCTCACATACGTTGGAATTTCTCTGTTTAGACGGGGATTTTTTCCTATGTTTTTTCACCAAAATCTTCAGAATGATGGGAAGCATCTTTTCATAAAAAGAAAGAAAAAAGTTTTAAAAATTTATATTTTTTTCACTCCCAGCACAACTCACTACCCAAGTCCGAAACGATTTGGGCCCTTTTTTTTTGTTTTGTCACTATGCACTCAAACCTGTGAGAGAAACATTTCCGATTTTTTTTAAATTGTTAATTTCAGAGGAAAATGTTTCTGTTGTACCTGTATTTGAAAGGGCCAGCCTTGTCACACTCTGTGTCACGCTGAATCTCCCCAAGAACTACATTAAGGATACACGTGTTTGTGGAGTGCTCAGCTACTTGCACATTAATTTCATGGGAAGGCTGTTCCGTTGATCGGATTAAATGGAACCTGGAACCCTTCGTCGTAACCGACAGAGTGCCACGATATATATATATATATATATATGTGTGTGTGTGTGTGTGTGTGTGTGTGTGTGTGTGTGTGTGTAAACCTCGTTAGTAGACATACAAATATATCAACTTGACGTATTTCTCCGACGATTGAAAAGTTCATGAATGATCTTAATCGATTTTGACTCTGATTGGGGAAGTCAGAGGTGTCTAGGTCATCGATATAAGACATGACGTCACTAGATGAATAAACAAACATCAAATGTTTAGCAAATAAATGAAACTGTAAATTAATTTTGAGATAAGACAAAACATCGTTATTGGTTGCGAATCAAGATACTCTATGTTGGGTGTGTGTTAACTTCACGTCATCAACATCAACAACAATAATAATGTATATAGATTTGACCAACAACTCAGAACAATGGTTGTTGCTGTTGCTGTTGTTGTCGCTGTTGCTGCTGTTGCTGTTGAGCGAACGGTCTTCGTCCCAAAGCTCGTAAGATGGGAGATGTCCGAAACGTGGTCCTTTGCTATTCGTAAGACCCACAGAAGAGAAAGCAAGTCAAGCCCCAACACCGAGAGCATCGACGGATGAATGAATGCGCATCCAGGCTCAGCGGTTGCGTAGGAAGTCGGGGACAAGAAACAGGAAGAAAGAGTGAGAGAAAGTTGGGGCGAGAGAGTACAACAGGAGTCGCCACCACCTCCTGCCGGAGCCTCGTGGAGCTATAGGTGTTTTCGCTCAATAAACACACACAACGCCCGGTCTGGGAATCGAAACCGCGATCCTCCGACCGCGAGTCCGCTGCCCTAACCACTGGGCCATTGCGCCTATACTGTTGCTGCTGTTAGCGTTGATGTTGTCTAGCTCCCATTTGATCTCTAAAAGAACAACCAATAAACAAAGTGTGTCTTCCTCTTATACTTAGATACTGTGTCAATGGTCACATTATTCAACGCGTCCTTCCACTATTGAGACGGTGTGATTATAGGGATATTTCGCTTCTATTTCTAGCTTATCAAACGGTCCTGTAAATTAACCCCAAGTGTTTAGAAGAGTTCAAATATGCGTGCAGGGAAATGTATCTAATCTCTTTATGGAACTAATTTTATAATGAATGAGAACAAGAGTTGATTCCTCTGTAATAAATAGGATTCTAGTGCTTAAACAACAATAAATACAGACATTCCTACGAAGTGTCTCAAAGTCGGGCTGGTTCACCACTAACTGATTAAATTTGGAGGCACCAAACGAGCCATTACCGTCTCTCGTTAAGAACTTTCCAGTATTTTCACAAAATCAAATTCAGCGAGAATTGGAATCATGAGCTTAAATCAGAACATATTAGCTGCAGGTCGTGTTTCTGCTACCCGTAGATATTCTCTTTCCTTCTAAACCTTGATTTCGTAATCATATTTACTGGAAAACTGATCATTATAACATCACGTAATTATTTCTATTTATCTCTAAAATCTGAATTTAATTAAAGTTTTCACTAGAATATTTCATCAATAGACCTTGTTACAAGTATAGATGCACAGACATTAACATCCTCTATCAGTCAAGTGGAGGTAACATCTGCTTCATATATCATCACTTCCTTATTGCATGACCGGTTAAAGGAGCAGGCAGTGTTTCTGCATGTGCAATTAGCTCAGTAAATTCTGTGGATTCGAATGCTATGTTTTTCATGTTGAGAGTACAGCAGTAAGTCATTTTTAGGTTGTTTCTATTGAATAACTTTCTGTAATTGTTACGGTCATTATTTGGCGGGAAGGGGTTAGGGCTGTACGAAATTTTACCTTTGAGTCTGCAATCTGCTAAAGCATTATTGTAATAAAAAGCCGTCTTGTCGAAGATTTCTGTTTTATGGCAGGTTTGCGATCCTTCTACATATAAATGTCTTTTTTCGGGATTTCATCTAGGACAACTGAGTGTGTTGCAGCAGTACTAGTGCAGACGTGGGAGAGGTACTCTGTTTCTGGGCTCGCCTGACTTTTGTAAAAGGTTTGTACTTGTGATCAGAAGAATTTTCTTACCTTTGACAATAAAGGTCACACTTTGAAATGCAGTCCTTGTTATGTTAAAAATATTTGTTTAGCAGAGTCGTCAGCGATGCTGAAGCCAAGCATTTCAAGTAATCACAAGGATTATTGCTGTATGTTGAGAAGGATTGGGTGGAATGAGGTGCAATGTTATTTTATGTTATTTTCTTCGTTTGGAGAGTGTTTTTGCTGTGGAATAGGTATTCTGGTTTAAACATTGCCACTTCAACTGTGCATTATCCTTCAGACATCGAGGAAAGAAGCGTACAGCATTCTCAAAATATATGTAGTATTTAAAGGATATTGATTTTGACATTCAGTACAAAAATTCTAGAATGTTGCAACCTGTAAACCAGTGGGACAACAAGATGTAGTTTATGTACAGCTGTGAAAAAGACTTTTGAATAAAATCAGTAACCCCATCAATTTCTTAAATATAAGATAAAACTGTTTTCACAAAATGCCGTCATTTCGAAAAGTATTTACCGCTGAAAGTTTTTGTAAATGTAAAGCATCATCAGCTTAAACTGGCTAACATTGAAATATTACACACTTTAATTATAATTGTTGATCTAATAATTTTATCTGATGTGTTTCAAGTTTTTGTCTATATTTACCGCAATCTCGCACACAATATTTTCTTACTAACAGGCAAGTATTATTTCTTCTAAGATTTTTACTATTTTAATACCTCGTCCCTTCCTTATATTCCTGGAGTAAGGATAAAGCCTGTCACCTTCCTAGACCTCTTTACTAACCCTTTAATAATATTTACCTCGCACTTATCATCAAGCATATAAATACGAAGTAAAGCATCCCATTTCTCCTAGGTTTTACAAAGGACTGTGCCCTTTAAAACCCGTTTTTAAACCTTATTATTCCAATACACCACACACATTGCGCGTGACCAGAACTTCTGTGTACGTCCGTTGACTTCATTGACTTCCAATTGTCTCTCCGTGAGAGACGTTGGTCATATAGTGTCTGACGTTTGTCGATCTTATCGTTCAAACATGAAATTTGGGTGGCGATGTATACGTCTATGCATTCACTAGATCAGTATACATTTATGTTTGCAAGTGTGTGTGTGTGTACGTGCGTGCGTGCGTGCGTGCTTGTGTGTGTGTGTGTGTGTGTGTGTGTGTGTGTGTGTGTGTGAGTGTGCGTGTGTGTGTGTGTATGAGAGAGAAAGTAAAAATTTGAGGTAAAATTATAGGAGAGTCATTGTAAGGGTTAGTAAAAATGTCTCAGAAGGTGACGGACTCGATGGAAATAAAGAAGGAGCGAGGTGCTTAAAATTGTGAAAATCTGAAAAAGAAATAATAGGTGTCTGATAGAAAATATTGTGTGCGGTAAATATACATAAAAATTTGAAAAACATTTCTGGTTGTGAACCATGGACTCTGAACAAATTTGAAGTTGAATCAAATCAATGCATTTGAAATGTGGATGTATAGAAGAACGCAACAAGTTTTTTGCAGGGACCATCGGACAAACGAGTGGCTGTTACAACAAAAAGCTGAAAGATGACAACTGTTGAACGTTGCAATCAACTAAAAGCTGATCTCTTATGGCCATATCCGAAGAAGCAGAGGTCCGGAAGGAAGAGGAGAGGATATAAGAGCACGGAGGCAGGTAAACAACGGACAATATGAAGAGCTGGTTGGACAAGGGTAGCAAGGCAGCTGGAGAACTCGTGCTTAATCGGTCAGGGCGAGATCCACAGCTTCTGCGACTGAGCAGACCAAAATCCTGAAATACCGCGATCTGTCGGCCAACTTCATTTTCCATCCTGTGGCGTTCGAGACGTTTGTAAGAGGCGAGATTCCTGTCTTCACTAGCAACTCGCTTTGCAGAGGTAACTGGAGATGCTCGTGAGGGCGCTTGGCTGTTCAAGCACATCAGCCTCACCATAACCCGCGGCAACGCTGCAAACCTGCTGACGTGTCTCAAAAGCTATTAGAGAGATTTCTCAGCGACCCCAACTTTTCAACCCAATTGTTTTGTTGTTTCTTTTTCTCTTTTTCTTTTTAAATTTTTTCAATTGTCTTTTCTGTTTTTTCCAGTTTTCTAGTTTGATTTTGTAAAACGGTAAACACTGTGAAGGCAATAAAATTGGAAAGACTCTTTTTTTTTTGTAGTATCATTAATGCACTGCAGGCGTACGTCACATGGACGACGGCGCATGCGCGCGCTGGTGCAGTTTCTATTTACCAAATTCCGCTCTCTAGGCATTGGTCATTCTGAGGGCTACAGTTGCAGACATCCAATGTTTACAGTCCAATCAAATACGAGAAACTGGAACAGCAAAACCATTACGAAGTCACTCTCTAAACCACCCGGCTGAACCTGCTCGACGAATTTTTGTTTTATTGTCCACAACATGAAAGCGGTCAATTATAATGAATACTCTCTCTCTCTCTCACACACACACACACACACACACACACACACACGCATACCTATACGCACACACACACACACGTACACAGAGGATTATTTCAAATATATATAAAAACAAGCGAACAGAAAATACGTGCGTATGCGTATATGTTGTGCGTGTGTATGTGTGTGTAATATATTCGCATATGTGTATACGTCAGGATGAGAGTGGGGCAGGTTTTCTGTTGTTGTTGTTTTTGTTTTTTTTGTAACCTGTTTTATTGACTAATACCCAATTTACGTTGTTTTCTTTTTGAAATATGTTCTGGAACAATAATTTTTCCAACACCATTTCAAGATCATTTTGCTATTTTTCTCTCGTTGAAGTCGGCTCATTAGTAGCAGCATTTGTACCTACTGTCTGCTGTTGAGAGAAATAAAGAAAGAGAGAGAGAGAGTGAATAAGTAGCGATGTGTCTTGTTTTTTTTTTATCGATTGTCACCAGACTTTTAGAATATTCTCTGACCGCCCGTGTCAGATTTCTTTCATCAATCAGGAAATAGTTTGGCCGTGGTGTCTGGTGTCGCTTTGCTATCAAGATTGCATTGTCTATCGATTCTTGTTTTTTTTTTCTTTATATATATATTTCGCTATTAATAATAGCTTCGGTGACTAATCTTGTATTGTGTTGTGCTGCCATAGGTCAGTCCCTGACGAGTAGACCTATCGGTCGAAGATGTCTACCTTCTGTTACGATCGCTTCTTATCTTCAGACGCCGTTTATCTTTTACTTCTTTCAGTCATTGGACAGAGGCCAAGCTGGGGCACTGCCTTGAAGGGATATAGTCGAGAAAATCAGTATCAGATCTTACTTTTTTAAACCCTTGTATATATTCTACCATCTCTTGGCGTAACTTCGGTATAGGTACCGGAAGTACCGGATATATTTCAAGAAAGTGTTTTTTTTTTAATATATAAATGGGGTGTTAGGGTTAGGGTTAGGGTTAGGGTTAGTGGTGAGAGAAAAGGGTTTCTGTTATCTTCAGAAATGTAAACAAAGCCACTTACGGTACCTATACCGAAGAATCGCCCATCCTTTTTGCCGAACCGTTAAGTTACGGGTCCATAAGCAAACAACATCGGAGTGGGGAGGGGAGACGCACAAAGCGCGCACCGACACGCACGCACACACACACACATGTAACGGGCTTCTTTTAGTTTCCGTCTATTAAATTCACTTAGAAGGCTTTGGACGACCCAGGACTATAGTGGAAGACACTTGCCCAAGGTGTTACGCTGTGGGACCGAACCTGAAACCATGTGCTCGGGAAGAAAACTTCCGGACTTCCACACGATTCAACATTTGTCCTTCGTTTAAGAATTTGCTGCCATCGATTGAATGAGGTTATTTTCTCTAACAAGATCGTTGAGTTAATAATGTCTAATGCTTCGTTGTGTCGTGTGCCATGCAACTGGGTGCAATGACGACTTAACGCCGATGCATCGTCAGTTGCCATGTGCAGCAACCTCATTGTTTCCACTCATGAAATTAGAGCCACCATGTTTCCACCTGAATATCTAATTGCCTTATTTCAACTCAACTTCATTCAGCATCTCACTGTCTTTTTTTTTTTTTTTGGTTTGTTGTTGAGGCGGAAAATCTTTTAATTTTAACTATTAGGATTATTATGTAACACATGTTGTGGCATATTGAATGAGATTATATATACATATAAATATAATTATGCGCACATACACACGTGTGTGTGTGTTTGTGTGTGTGTGTTCATCTCTTCCAGAGCCGGAATGCAATTGGCTTATGTGTTATTTGTGGATTTTTATTGCTTTTAATCGGATTACGATGCATCGGTGAGTTTATTGCGATGAACCTCTGTTGTGTTATTTTGTTGACTTGTGTGATTTAACCATTATCGACGAACTTTTGTTTTATTCTATCAATTTCTTTTTGTAGTGTTGAGATTTGTAGGAAGAGATTTGAGAACTAATTTTATGTCTATATTGGCATTCGTTATCTCCTTTGTTTGTTTTATTATTACATACATACATGCATAATTATAAATACATATATATATATATATATATATATATATATATACCCCCCCCCCCCGTTTGTTTGTCCAATTTTAAACCCTGCACACTTCTATACACACTGTCTTTTACTACCCGCCATTGCTTCTTCACCAAACTTTTTGGCGCCCTCCGATTCTTCCCCTCTCTTCCTCCCATCCTCCTTAATCCCTTCTTTCTCCTTCTCTCTTGGTCACTGATTCTGTCCCCTGCCTTCCACCCTCTTTGATTCCCTCTCTCTCTGTCTCTTTCTCTCTCTCCTGCGACCTGCTGCTTCTTCAACCATTCTGTTGGCCTTCGTATCTCGACCAACATGTGTCCCCGCTACCGAAACGGTAATTATTTCTACGCCAGCTGCTATGTTGTGTTGTTGTTTTGTCTCATTTGGTCTAAAGTCGTATGACAACCACCGTTATATATATTTTGTTTTTCATTACTGTTTTCAATTTCGTTTTCGTCTCTTGTATTCACATCCGTCTTGTGCGTTCACATTCCTGTCTTCTACCAAGAAATCTAATGCTTACAGCTTAGTTTTTTTTCTTGGGGCTGGCCGAGTTGGAGCAAAATATCAGAATTGAACGCCGAAATTTGCTATGATGATTCGGTGTCTGACTGAAGATTGAAGGCTTCGAATGATTTGTTGTCTGTGTCCGTTCGTCCCTTCCCTGTATTTCACGTTCATTATATAAAAACATTCATTCTTATATATATATATATATATATATATATATATATATATATATATACAGCAACAATTTAGATTCAAATGAATATGGTACTTAGATGCACCAGAATTTTGTATGGTGTTACCCATAAAAATATGCGGGGTGATTATAATAAAAAAATAAGCAACAAGAATGAATCCGGTAATTTAGTACAATTGTTTCATACTACAACATTTTATTAAAAGCTGTAAATATTACAGCAGATTTAAGATGCTGAGTTGGTTGGTTGGCATCCTTTTTGTCTCGGGAGACAATGGAGTTGCGCATAAAGTAGTCTAGTTCGGCTTTTACATTTCATGTCCTGATACATTTCCTGCTGTGGCTGCTGTAGTCCTATCCTGGACAAACACTCCCTCTGGCAGGTACCGCAAATGTAGCGAAGACTGTTCCTGGCTGGTTGTAATGCCATAGTTTCTTGTTGACGTCTTTTCTTGTCTTTCCATTTCTCCTCTCTCTCTGTCACTCCTATGTATTCCCTCTCTTACGGTACGTCGCCAGTCTCCCAACTGCCTCCCAACCGCTAATATTGATGTTGCAGGCCTTCATGTCCCTTTTGCAAACATCCTTGTAACGTAAGAGCAGTCTACCCACAGACCTAGTACCCCTAGCAAGCTCTCCGTAGAGTATGTCCTTGGGGATTCTGCCATCTTTCATACGGCTAACATGCCCAAGCCATCTCATACGTCTTTGTGTGAGGAGACGTATGAGTAATCTTCAGCTAAATTTTATATAGGTTTTCCAATAATATAAAGTTTTCAAATTAATTAATAACATCTTAGGGAAGGTAAATATACAGATAAAGATGTAGATATGAATCTTAGGAACATGAGGTCGTGTAGTTCAGATGCTAACTGACCAAAACCTGGGATACAACTGACTGCTCTAAGAAAATTTCTTTAGTTATAAGGATTGGGGTAAGGGCAGGTAAAGAATTCAAGTTAGTTGAAGAAAAGAGGAGGATATCAGGATAAGTAAAAGAAGAACAGGTTGTCACTAAAACAAAAGGTCAATTTAACTTGTACATATATATATACCGGTACTAGGTTGACCAGCATCTACTTGTTCTGACCCATTTGAGGTAAGACATTATTATTGTTCACTGATTTTTTTCCTATCTTGTCTGTGATGGATTTGTGACTATTTGGTGGTACAGAAGTATTTTTTTTACTTCTATCGTTAGCGATATAGGTACTCATGTAGTACACTTGTGTGTATATATGTACATATCTAATATTGTATGTATATATTTTATTAATTTGCCTGTACGGCTGATAATTCGCTTACCACTTGTGATGGTATTTTAATAATACCATCCCTATATATATATATATATATATATATATATATATATATATAAAACTAGTCAGGTCACTTGTAGGGTCTCTCATGAGTGCTCCTAGTAACACGGAAACCTACTAAGCTTGCCTGGTGAGGTGAGTTGCTAGAGACTCAACAGGACTAAAAACAAGAGCCGTCAAAAGGACAGATGAACCTAGTGTAGAGTTCAACGACAGTCCAGCAATAGCACAGGTCCTCGGAAATTCCGGGTTTGTGTCCAGGATACCAAAAGATCATTGGAAGAGAAGAACCCCTTAATTTTTGTTAAACCGTGTCTCACTGATATAAAACTAGATATGCGAGGAATGGGAACGAACATTTTGGGGATCTTTCACCTGCGCTTGCGATTTTTGCTCGCACATTCCCGAGCCTGCGAGTCATATTAGCGTTGCATATGTTGGTATGGCTTGTCTGTGGAGGCGCAATGGCCCAGTGGTTAGGGCAGCGGACTCGCGGTCATAGGATCGCGGTTTCGATTCCCAGACCGGGCGTTGTGAGTGTTTATTGAGCGAAAACACCTAAAGCTCTACGACGCTCCGGCAGGGGATGGTGGTGATCCCTGCTGTACTCTTTCACCACAACTTTCTCTCACTCTTACTTCCTGTTTCTGTTGTACCTGTATTTCAAAGGGCCGGCCTTGTCACTCTCTGTGTCACGCTGAATATCCCCGAGAACTACGTTAAGGGTACACGTGTCCGTGGAGTGCTCAGCCACTTACACGTTAATTTCACGAGCAGGCTGTTCCGTTGATTCGGATCAACCGGAACCCTCGTCGTCGTAACCGACGGAGTGCTTCCATCCATGGCTTGTCTCTAGATCATGCTAATGAGGTAGGGAGGGTCTGTGAAGGGTTATTGGACCTTACTACACCTAAACTTTTATGTTTCGCAATAGCTGGTGAGGTGACTCATTTTTGTTGTTTTTGTAAAATCTCAGAAAATAATTAGAAATTCACATTTTTTGTCAAATTATTTTGTTCTATTTGTCTATCTATCCAACTGTAAACATTTTAAATATTTCACTAACTTTTTGTTATAACTTGGCAAAAGGGTACATTTTTTGCCAAAAATTGCTAAATTTGTTCCCACAGTCTTCTTTATCCACAACCAGAATCGTAAACTTTCTCTTGAAAATATTTCAAACTAGTCAAAGTTGAGAGTTTGACAGAGACAGATTTGAGAAGAAATATACAGTATTTCAAGTTAACATCATTTGGTGACTACGGTGAGTATGGAAGTTGCCGTCCGCGAACCTGGTTAAAACCAACAACGTTTACAATGGCCTCATGCACGGGCGATGCTGGCACTTTGCCAGCAACGCCCGTGCATGATAGTCTTCCTCGGTCTCGTGTGGACAACCGTTAGATATATATATAAATATATATATATATATATATATATATATATGTATATATATGTATGTATGTATATTGCCCAAAGATGATATCCAGAGATTTCTTACGTATAGAAGACAGAAGTGCTCAAAGTATTCAAACTTAGACTCCGATGACTTTACAGGGGATCGATTCCACAGCATAAAGAAAGGCTATGAGAGGAATCAAGTTGAGCGGGTATAGAGGCAGTTGTGCTGATAAACAAATTAGACACATTCAATATATTAAATACATGAAATATAATAGTTTGGGTATACAATCCAAAATATGCATTTATATGCACACATGCAAAACGAGAGAAAGCAAAAGGTGAGACTTCCAATAATTCTATAGGTATTATCCCCAAACTTTGGCAAACCCAACACAACTGACTACCATCCAATTACTATCTGCCCTACTCTCCTATTCATCTCCCAACTTTCCACCTCTGCTACCACCTCCCTTAGTACCCTCATTATCAGCCCTTCACTCTTCCTGAACTATCTTTTATATACATACATGCATATATATATCATCATCATTGTTTAGCGTCCGCTTTCCATGCTGGCATGGGTTGGACAGTGCAACTGGGGTCTGGGAAGCCAGAAGGCTGCACCAGGCCCAGTCTGATCTGGCAATGTTTCTACGGCTGGATGCCCTTCCTAACGCCAACCACTCCATGAGTGTAGTGGGTGCTTTTTACGTGCCACCTGCACAGGTGCCAGACAAGTCTGGCAAACGGCCACGGTCGGATGGTGCCTTTTACGTGCCACCGGCACGGAGGCCGGATGAGGCTGGCAAACGGCCACGATCGGATGGTGCTTTATATATATATATATATATATATATATATATGTATATATTGGCAGGGCTGGCCTGCTAGGTAGCCGGCCAGAATGCTAGAAATAGATCATAAACGATCAAACTACAAGGGAAATTCTCTAGAGGAAGAATTCAGCGAACACCAGAACCAAATTTGGTTCTGGTGTTCGCTGAATTCTTCCTCTAGAGAATTTCCCTTGTAGTTTGATCGTTTATGATCTATTTCTAGCATTCTGGCCGGCTACCTAGCAGGCCAGCCCTGCCAATATACACATATATTTGAATTTTCTCTGACTCCTCAGATTTTTTGAATGCTGGACTACTGGTTTTAAATTGATATTAAAATTAATATTAATTTATCTCCCTCAATTTTTAAATATATATATATTATATATATATATATATATAATATATATATATATATAATATATATATATACGCATATATATCAGTCGCCATGATAGATCGTTAGCCACTACACACATTTTTTCTCTCCTTATTTTTTTTCTGTGTCCCTAAATTTTTTTCTATTCCTGAGCGTTATACTAATACATCTGTTTGTTTTGTACACCGCCTGTCTTCGACTTTTGTTTTTTTTTTCGTAAACTCTCCCTATATATACGCATTATGTGTGTGTGTGTGAGAGAGAGAGAGTCTTTGTGTCTGTGTTTGTCCCCACCACCTCTTGACAACCGGTGTTAATATGTTTACGTCTCTGTAAAAGAGAGTAATAGAATAAATACCAGGCTAAAAACAAAATAATAATATAAATGCCGAGGGTGACTCATTCGACTAAGAATTCTTCAAGGCTGTGCCCCAGCATGGCCGTAGTCTAATGATTGAAACAAGTAAAAGAAAGATAACAGCGCTTATTAACAAACGTAAGAGTAAAGACCCCCTTCGGTCATGAATGACCATGGGATTGCACCTAGAAAGTTACCCTCCTAGACACAAGTCCGGGCAAGGTTGTTTATGGAAGACCAGCAGTCGCCCATGCATACCAGCCTCCTCTCTCCACGCCACTAGTGTTATCCAAGGGAAAGACAAAGGTCGATACAGCTTGGCACCTGTGACGTCGCAACTCATTTCTACAGCTGAGTGAACTGGAGCAACGTGAAATAAAGTGCTTTGCTCAAGAACACAACACGCAGCCCGGTCCGGGATTCGAGCTCACAACCTCACGATCGTAAGCTCGACGCTCTAACCACTGAGCCATGCGCCTTACAAGTGTGGGAATAATCACCAACAGGAAAAACAAATTGAAACCAGAAACATTAAAAGAAGGAAGTGCGATGTAAAGGTGGAGGCGTTGCACAAAAGGCGGGGACGTTTGGAGGTTTGAAAGCCGTGGTTGTTTTAAATCGGAGAAGCTTTAGTTGTCTGAAAACCACGTTAAATAAATACAAGAAATATTTACATACTTGGAGGTGAATGTAATGAAGCCATATTAAAGAAAATTATATTAAATATACGGAAAACGTAATTATATTATTTTGAAAATATAATTATTGATATTAAACAAATAGAAATATAAGTTGTTGTTTTTTTTTTTCTATAAATATTATTTGACAATTTAAGATCATTTGAAGAAAAAAAACAAACAATGTAAATATGTTATCAAGAAAATATTTTTATAAACCAAATCCAGATAATTTCTGAACAGTTTTTTTTTTTTTTTTTTGAAGTCCTCAACGCATTCAGGTTCTTTCTTCAAGTGAACCTTCGCGGTGCTAGAAATAACAGCCACAATCTACAACAAATCACATCCTGCCAACTTTAACTAAAGAAAAGAAGGATTCAGTGAACAATATTAATCCCTACTATTCAAACTGACGGGATGGTCACGGCAGGAATACTCCTTATTATAAATCTGTTTTGATTTGGGCTGGTTTGGGACTAAGCAAGAACAACAACAACAACAACAACAACAATATAACGGATCAACGGGGAAATACGAAGAAGACGAAGAAGATTTCAATATATATAAAAAATGAAACAGGAAGTTATATTTTAAAAGATGTACTCATGTATATAGAGGGAGGGATGTGTGTCATCATCATCATCATCATCAGCAGCAGCAGCAGCAGCAGCATTGGAGAATTCAGTTGATCCCTATCTGAGAAATCGGTAATGGGACCAACTGGAAAGTGATCGAAGCCGGGTTCGTATCCCAGCATTGTCTTTATTATTTCTTGTACTTACAAATATTTTGAAAATCTTAAATGCCATTAATTTCTAAGCACACACACACACACACACACACCACACACACACACACACGCACGCACACACACACAGTCATGATGGGTATACTGGGCTTCGTATATTTTACCCCAGTGTTACTTTGATGGCATGCACTGCTCTCTCACTCAATAATAATAATAATAATAATAATAATAATAATAATAATAATAATAATAATGTACTCCTTGAAGAGCTCAAACAAAGATGACAGGCTAAAGCGACAAAGATCAAGAAATATGACTAAAGAATTGAACAATATAAAATCAGCAGATTGTTCCAACAAGACTAGAAAAGGGTTTATCAACAGCTGAATGGTAAGGTTAACACAGCAATGAGAGATCAGACACTGAAGAAAGTGGAGAGTTTTAAAGTAACATCTGGGATAATGGAAGAAAGCATAACAAAGACGCTAAATGGTTGAATGAATTAAGATCGGAAAAGTACGAAGTGAAACAGAGCAATATTAGAATAACGGTTGAAATGGTAACCGAACAGACAACAAAGATACCAAACTGGAAATACCCAGGGCCGGATGGAGCACAAGGATATTGGTTGAAAAATTGCCCAACACTACACAGAAGAATAGCCATGCCAATGGATAAAATGATCAACAACGGTGTACAAATCCCAAAGTGGCTGACCACAGGTAAAACAATTCTTTGCCAAAATGATTTCAGTAAAGGTAATATAGAGGATAATTACCGGCCTATCACCTGTCTGCCTCAGGTGGGAAAGCTGATGAAAGGAATAATATCTACTTATGTCTATAACTTCCTGGTAATAAATGACAGACTGCCAGTGGAACAGAAAGGGTGCAGAAGGAAAAACCGAGGGACAAGGGACCAACTTCTGATAGACAGAATGGCAAGAGTTACTAATCTGGGCATGACGTGGATTGATTATTAGAAAGCGTATGACATGGTCCCCCGTTCCTGGATTTTAGAAAATCTTGAGCTGCTACAGGTTTCTGATAACATATCAAATTTTATCAAGGGATCCATAAAGAACTGGAATACAGAGTTAACTTCATGTGGGAAATTTTTGGCGAGGTTTAACATCAAGAGGGGTATTTTCCAAGGAGACAGCCCATCGCAATTGCTGTTTGTGATTTGTATGATTACCCTTCATACAGATACTACGGAAAGTGGCATCAGAGTTGACTTTGAAAAGTGGAGGAAAATTAAACCATCTGTTATATATGGATGGTTTAAAGATTTGGCGTAAGACCGAACGTGAAATAAATGGCCTGGTTTCAACAGTGCAGATATTCAGTGGGGATATCGGAATGGAATTTGGGACTAAAAAGTGTGGTATACTTTTAATGCAAAGAGGCAAAGTAGTGTCGTCTGATGGTGTAGAGGCACCCAACGGCGAGAAAATCAAAGATATTGAGACTAATGGATATAAACATCTGGGGATTTTAGAATACGACAAAATCAAGGAAAGTGAAATTAGCTGGGCAGCTAATTTCCACAACTGTACACAGTTTCTCTTCTCTATCCCAAATCACTATATCAGGTCTGTTGTGCTTACATTTTATTGAGGTCATCACTAGTACATTCCACCAGTATTCCCTTTTATTATGAGTGGCTATGGCTTCTACCATACTGTGGGTTCTTATTTCTTTCTCCTCGGGGTTGTCCTTCCGACAGATTTCATTATAGAATGTCCCAGTTACAACCTCATGTCTCAGGGTAGATAATACCGTGATGACATTTTCGGATAACTACTTATGATGTGGGTGATATCTTCAGTGTGAACTCTACAAAGTCTGCATCGGTTGTCACATTTTATTTCTCTTAGTGCATTTCTGTCCCTTTTGTGCATCAGGTATTTGGTTGATATTGCCTGTTCCTGGATTGCAAACACATACCCTTCAAAGTGGGAGGTAACAATCGAGTTATCGATCCATGATAGACTGCTTTGATGTTCAATGTTACTTTCATCTCGGAGCTTTCTACTAACATATCCATGCATAGTCTTCTGCTCATATAGGCTCATCCTTTCATCTGGTGATACGTTGCGGTAGAGTCGTGCTACTTCTTTGGCCTTGTATTCAACGAAGGCTGGAAGACTTCGACAATGACTGCCTCCGGTGCATTCTTCGTTGCCGTCGGGTGGATCGTGTCCCCACCGCCAATCTCCGACTTCGCCTATCTCTACGGCCCCTTCCATCTGTCCTTCTGCAACGGCGCTTGCGGTGGTTTGGCCATGCATGTAGGCGTCCGGTGGGCGAACTGAGCCGTGATGTCCTTCTCCCAACTCCACTTCCCAACTAGCGGAAAAGCGCTGGCGGGCAGCTCAAGACCTGGGCTACGACGATCAAGGAGGACCTCTCCGTGCTCACGGGTTCGCAGGTGGTCGGCCTGTGCCGATGGAACCGTGACTGGCTCGCTATCTCCAATGAACTGGCGCAGGACCGTCGTGCGTGGGCTGCCATGGTTCGAGATGCCTCGAGGGTGGTAGAAGAAGCCGACTCAACCCGCCCATGGTGAATGTCGCCACAAGTACAAGTAAGTAAGTAAGTATGTATTCTAGGCTACAAAGAGTGTTGCTCAAGGAGCTGCCGTCCAAGTCTTATGATGTTATCAGCCTCATGCATGCAAGCTTGGTCAAGGGATGCACGTCGACACTTGGTGGTTAAAAGATGCTGCCGAAGGGATATGTATGTATGTATGTATGTATGTATGTATGTATGTATGTATGTATGTATGTATGTATGTTTGTATTCATGCATGTATATATTCATTGTCTTCAATATCAAATGTCAGAGTTTTATGTCTGCCATAAACAAAATCAACGGATGGACTGAAAATCTTAGACCGCTCATAACAAGCAGAATAACTGGCGAAATCTTAAATCGCAACACACACACATACACTCATATATATCTTTAAACTCATTCATAAATATATATATAAACTCATACATATACACACGTATATAAACACATAAACATCATGTATAAACTTCAAAGATATATATAATATATAAACTGTTACATATACATACACACACACTTACATATATACAAGTATACCTTGCATAGAGATACGCAATGTATAGCCATTATAGAGGAGTAAAATTTGATCAAAGATATTAAAATTTCTGAATTTCTGAATTCTGAAATGACAAAATTGTATGACAAATGCAAATTCAAGACCAAAATGTCCGACTGGTCTCTCTCTACCCCTCCCTCCCTCCTTCCTTGCCTTTCTCCCTCTCCCCTCCCCCACTCTCTGCATTTATATGCATATGTGTGTATGTGTGTGCGTGTTGCTGTGTGTACGTGTGAGTATGAATATATAAATATGCATATATTTATATGCATACACACATGCATACATATACACATACATATATATGTTTGTACCTATGTATGTATGCATATATGTATCTATGTTTCCATGTGTATATATATATATATATATATATATATATATATATATACACGTATGTATGTTTGTATGTATGTATGTATGTATGTACATATGTTTGTATGTACGTATGTACATCCGTTTCATTCCTTGATGTGGAGCCAGCCTTTCAAACTAGAAAAGAAAAATGAAACTGTCTTTTTTTTTGTTTGTGTTTGTTTGTTTTGTTTTTTTTGCACTGGAAGAGCGTAAGTTTATTTTCTCGTTGATAGAAAAGTTTGAAGATTGTTGGATAAGACATAAAAAAGGGATGAAACAACAAAAAAAAAAGATAAAAGACTGACTGAAGAATAAAACACTAATAACAACAACAGCAATAATAATAATAATAATAATAATAATAATAATAATGATGATGATGATGATGATGAGAAGAAGAAGAAGAGAAGAAGAAGAAGAAGAAGAAGAAGAAGAGAAGAAGAAGAAGAAGATGAATGATGATGGTGATGACGACGACGAATATGATGACGACAATGATGATGACGGTGATGATGATGATGATGATGATGATGAAGAGGAGGAGGAGGAGGAGGAGGAGGAAGAGGAGGCTGATGACGGTGATGATGATCGTTCTATTTAAAGTAATAAATAGAAGCAATTACCATTCTATTTAAAGGGATAATTTAAATGAAAGAACATTTCGGTTTAAATTAATTCCACTTCTGAATGTGTTGATACTGAAAGAGATATTCCAAATTTAGAAGGTTGAACGCAATGCTATTGTGTTGTACGTAAGTGTGTGTTTGTGTCTGTCTGTCTGTCTGTGTTTCAGTGTATGCGTGTGTGTGTGTTTGCTTTGTTTTAGATTTTTATTGCTCTTAAATATTTTTGCTTTTGCTTTCTCTGTCACTTTGTTTTCGTCAATTTTCCATTTCTTGTTTTATAAAAAGCGCTAACCTTACTTCAACTTTATTGAAATAAAGTGAACAGCTGTTTATATTATTAAAATTATCGTTTCTCCTTCAAATATTACTGACATTGTATATTTATATCTATATGTGTGTGTGTGTGTATGTATGTGTATGTATGTGTGTGTTTGTGTGTGTGTGTGTGTATGTGCAGGGTGAGATCAATCAATGAAATCAATCTCATTACTTGACATAAAAATAATTTTATCGTTCTCCAACTCACGTGACGATAGAAAATAAAATTCATCTCAGCAGGATTTGAATTCAGAACATAATGAAGCGTAACTAAGTACAGCAATGAAATTTCGTCTCACGCCCTAAAACATTCAGCCAATGCATTGATCAAGAACAAAACGGTGGGAGCTTAATCGACGCCACAGCTTCGACTAGTTTGAACGAAAGGCATAGATGATCTCAGCGTGGTTTGAACTCGAAGCATAAGCAACCAGAATACCACAAGATATATTTCTCCGTCGCTCAAAGCTTTCAGCCAATACAACACCCTCTTCATAATAACAACAACAACAATAATAATAATAAACGGTTTCGAATAACGGCACAAAACCAGCATTTTCATTTGAGGAGGAAATTTGTCGATCATATCGCCCCCAGTGAGATCCTAACCCTAATCCTAACCCTAACCCTCACTCCATAAAGTAATGGAGACCACTTTTTAGTATTGTTGAGAAATGACAAGTTCTTAATTTTGGATATCATAATATAAAATATTTGTAAAAAAACAATGCACACTTTAAAATGGTTGTTCTTTGGAAGGGCATCCAGTTATAAAAAGACAATGTCAAAAAATGAGGCTCTGAACCATCAAACAAGGCGGTTCGTCAATGAATAAACTGGCACCAACCCTAAGCCATCCGTCCAACCCATGCCTGCATGGAAAGAGACAAATAAATGCATACACTATCTATCTATCTATCTATCTATCTATCTATCTATCTATCTATCTATCTATCTATCTATCTATCTATCTATCTATCTATCTTATCTATCTATCTATCTATCTATCTATCTATCTATCTATCTATCTATCTATCTATCTATCTTCATATTGACATTTCTGTGATAACGATCCCTATTGATCAATTTTTTTTTTCCACTCCCCCTTTTTTTTAACCCCCCTTTTTTTTTGTCCTCTTTCTCTCCTTTTACGATCCCTATTGATCGAAACTCCCCCTTCCTTTTTTTTTTCTTTTTAAACCTTCAAAAAAAAAGCTCTACCTTGTAATTTGTTCTATCTGTGTGCAGCCCTGTGTGGCTAATAAAGAAACATATCTATCTATCTATCTATCTTATCTATCTATCTTATCTATCTATCTATCTTATCTATCTATCTATCTATCTATCTATCTATCTATCTATCTATCTATCTATCTATCTATCTATATGAGTGTGTGTATACTCTTTTACTTGTTTCAGTCACTTGACTGCGACCATGCTGGAGCACCACCTTTAGTCAAACAAATCGACCCCAGGATTTATTCTTTGTAAGCCTAGTACTTATCCTATCGTTCCCTTTTGCCGGACCGCTAAGTTACGAGGACGTGAACACACCAACATCGATTGCCAAGCGATGGTGGTAGGACAAACACAGACACACAAGCACACACACACACACACACACACACACACACACACACACACATATATATATATATATATAACACGACGGGCTTATTTCAGTTTCCGTCTACCAAATCCATTCACAAAGCTTTGGTCAGTCCGAGTCTATAGTAGAAGACAATTACCCAAGTTGCCACGCAGTGGGACAGAACTCAGAATAATATGGTTGGGAAACAAGCTCGTTTATAAACGATGAAAAGCAAAACCGACCTCGGTGGAATTCGAACTGAGAACTTAAAGACGGGCCAAGTGTCGCTAAGTATTTCGTCCAACGTGCAAACCTTTCTGGAAACTCACAGCCCTTCTCTACATTTCAATATTGCTTTCAAATTCTAGCACAAGGCCAGCACGTTTGGGGAAGGGGATAAGTCCATTACATTGAACCCAGTATGCAACTGGTACTTATTTTATCTATCGCGAAAGGATGAAAAGCAAAGTCGACTTCTATATCTAAATATTGTGACCTATAACCGTTAGCACGCCAGGCAATAATGCTCAACGGTATTTCGTACGTCTTTACATTCTGAGTTCAAAATTCCACTGAGGCCCACTTTGCCTTTCGTCTTTTCGAGGTCGCTAGAATAAGTAGCAGTTGAATACTGATGTCGATATAATCGACTTATCCCCCCCCCCCACCTATGAAATTGCTGGATTTGTGCCAAACTTAAATTTAGAGTATTTTCGATACATCATAACTGAAAGGCTCACAATTTCCGAGTCTGTTTTTGCATTGAATTAGACGTTGCTTGAATATATTTTGAAATATTATACAGAAAACAATTGCAGCGTTTATAAGCCATTTATAAGCCATTTAAGAAACACACAAAAACCGTTAGATTCACTTCAACATTTAAATTTAATTTGTCAAAATATTTTCGTCACTTGAACAGTGAACAGGTCGCGGTCTCAAAGCGACGAAAATATTTTGACAAATTAAAATTAAATGTTGAAGTGAAACTAACGGTTTTTGTGTGTTTCTTAAATGGCTTATAAACACCTTCCACGCTGCACTTGTTTTCGTTCCAGCACACGATCTCAGATCGAGTCACTCGCTATGCAAGTACATCTCCGTAAATATTATACAGAAGTTATCAAGAAAACGCTTATCTTAAAAACAAAAAAATCGTGCGAGCTACATGTGCAAAAACAGCTGTTTCAGCCACATGTTGTTTTTTATATTTCGTTACTGCCTCTCGCTGGAATACTACAGGCTCTTAAACCTCGTACAAAGGAGATCACTCTAAAACGTGTTCTTATGAAATTGCGTGGTTGTTTGAACAACATTTTAAAAAGCAATTTTGGAAAAAAGAATTCGAAACCAACTCTTTTACTCGCCGAGCGAGATCGAATGTTAAGGAAGCTGATTGTTGCAAACTAACAACTCCGCTTTTTTGTTGAAATTGTTATAGTCTTTAAACAAAATTCTTAAATTTTCGCTCAAACAAAGCTCGCAGTTGCATTTTTGATTTCAAGTGTCAATTCTGGTATGTTTATGCCTTAACCACTATCAACCAAGTAATTTTGTATTTGTGAGCACTTGCCTCGCGTAGGAGCTACACAAAATTCCAGCGCAATTTTCTTTCATCGTGGTTGACAAATAAATGCTTGTGCTTATAAAATCGATTTTTTAACATCAATTTAATTGCTTCAATATATATTTCAGGTTCATCTTTGTTGTTTGTTTTTACTTTATAAACAGTTACCATCCATAGGTAATTAGCATGAATTCTGAGTTAGTATGATCAACGCTGGCCAACTGTTTCTCAATCGTTTTCGTTCTACTTTGCAGCATTGTAACTTCTGATATAAAAACCGAAATTCTTACAAGCCGAATAAACCTTTACACACTGCCTACTCACTAGTTTATTATATATCTTTTTTAATATCTTTTATTATATCTCTTTTTTTAATCTCCCGTTGGAAAATGGTAATCCATTATATTAAAGAATTCCTTCGCTGTATTACTTCCAGTTTCATTTCTAGGTTTCTACAAATTGTTCCTTTTCTTGTGTACTGTCAGTGTTTTTCTTTTATGCATTCAACCTTAACAGAAACCCCCTTATTTATAAGCACAACTTATATTGAAAAGGTTGAAGGTGCCCAGCCATCTAGCTTCAGTTTTTCCACTAGCTTTTTGATTTCTAGATAAGAAAACCCATTAGCTTAGTGTGTAGATTTCTCACAAATATTTTACACACACGCATGTGTGCATACACACACTCACTCATACACACACACACACACACACACACACACACACACACACACACACACACACACACACACACACACACACACACACACACATACATTTGTACCTGTCATCACATGTGCATTAGGCTTCTACATATTCACACAAAAACCGAGAAATGCTAGGAATTTCGAAGATAGAGCAAAAGAACCTTTGTGCGGAATCACCAAATCCGATGTATTAGAGGCAGCGGGAAGATTTCTGAAACATTCCGAAAGTTCTGCGACTGAGACTCTTTAAGCGAATAAATGAACACAATCGTGCGTGTGCATTGACATCTCCAACAATACAACCACTCAACCACATATTCACAAACACCGAGAATTCTCTTAATTTAAAATGTCTGGTCACGTTGTTAGCGGCTTCAACTGTGTTAAGAAGAGATTCAATAAAACACGAAAAACAACACGTACATACGTACATATGTATGTATGTATGTATGTATGTATGTATGTATGTATGTATGTATGTATGTATGTATGTATGTATGTATGTATGTTTGTATGTATGTATGTATGTGTGTGTGTGTGTGTATGCATGCATTTATGTATGCATGCATGCATGTATGTGTGTTTGTATGTACGTATGTATGTATATGTATGTATGTATGTATGTATGTTATGTATGTATGTGTATGTATGTATGTGTGTGTATGTATGCATGTATGTGTGTTTGTATGTATGTATGTATGTATGTATGTATGTATGTATGTACGTACGTACGTATGTATGTATGTATGTATGTATGTATGTATGTATGTATGTGTGTATGTATATATGTATGTGTGTATGTATGTATACGTACGTATGTAGGTATGTATGTGTTTGTATGTACGTACGTACGTACTTATGTATGTATGTATGTATGTATACGTACGTGCGTATGTATGTGTGTGTGTGTGTGTGTGTACGTACGTACGTACTTATGTATGTATGTATGTGTGTATGTATGTATGTATGTATGTATGTATGTATGTATGTATGTATGTATGATGTATGTATGTATGTATGTATGTATGTATGTATGTATGTGAAGAAACCCAGCTGCCTTTAGTCTTGTGATGTATTCTCAACCAGTTTAATGTTCGTCTGTTTAATGTGTGCCAAATTTATGCAATATGCAATATGTAATGCCTGCAGTACGATAATATATTAATATGTGATATACATGTTTCGTGTTAATATGTCAGTGTTGCAAGCATAATGGATTGAAAGAATTGGTAAAGCATCAGTGGAAATGTCTTGGGGTATTTCGTTGCAGCTGTTTATGTTCTGAACTTCAAACCTTACCAAAATGATCTTTGTTCGCCATCCCTGATCGATAAAACAAAGCGCTGGTTAAGTGCTGCGTTGATTTAATCGACAACACATTCCCACCCCCGCTCTACTAAAAATGCCTGACCCTGTGCCAATGTTGGAAATCAACATACAAGTGGCACATTGTGGGAAAAGTTGGTTATTGAAGCTGGCAGGGGTCGAAAGTAATTACATTTAGTGGGTTTAATGTCGTTTGTGATTCACTTTTCCATCAGTAAATATTAATCCTAGGTACAGTGGTTGAAGAGATAACGTTGGATTGTAAAACTGAAGGTCGACAGTTCAAACACAGCGACGGTCATAATATTCCTTGTTTACCAAAGAATGAAGGAAGATATGATATATGATACACGTTGTGTATAAGATAACAATATGAAGGATCATCGTCAACAAAGATGGTATTTTGAAATTCCATCAGCTATGGCGAAGAGGCCTTTCATATAGATTAGTTGAGAAAGTGATGCCACAAGCTAACAAGACAACAGTGCTTCTGGAAGAGGATCCATTACCAACTGGAAGTGATTTCCGAGAGATGTTGCTAAACACAGCAAATCAATTGAAGAACAGACAAGATAAATGTTGCAATAACATTAAAACTGGAATCTCTAATATGCAGAAAGATATGAAGTGAGAGGTGGGACAGGAGAACATGATAAACATGACAATAATTACAGGTTTTAATTACCAGCCAAATAGAAATTACAAAATAAGTTTAAAGACATGATAGAATGAAACCAATCAATAAATGTTTGTATAAATATTTTGACAATAATTACTAATGAGAAAGAAGAATGGGGTTCGTGATGTTTAAGCACCATTGCCCTCTGCCCCATGGGCCCCACCTCATCTTAACATAGTTGTACACTTTCTAAGTTAAACATCAACCAGATCTTTCTTCTGTGAAAACCTGTTAAACATTACAGTTCCTTCATCTACAACAAATATGAAAAGAACTAGGAGCTGCCAATATACTGAGCTCAGTTTTTAAGAACAGCAAGTAGTGGTGGTGGTGGTGGTGGTAATTAAGGGGATTCTAAAGTAATCCTTGTTGCCTAACACCAGGTCGGGTCTGCTTTGATCAAAAGACATTTCAGCCATGACTGTCTCATCTTTTTTCTCTAAATGTCAGAAACTTAGCAATGGAGATCTCACTGCAGTTTCTAGCTGGCAGAAAACTCCTTTAGAAGCTCTCTCATATAAGAAAGTTTTAAATGTTCTTGAAAAGATTGGAAAGCTTTTAGTTCAAACTTTCCTCAATGAATGCTGATTTGGGGTTAAACAACTTGCCTGTGAAATCTTCCCCAGTGCTACAGTTACAAACAGAAAATGTCATCTCCCCCTGTTTCATGGACTTTATTGATTTACCAGTCAGAAGTGTTCTGTAAGATACCTTGAATGCCAGAAATGTTTAAAGAGACAATCCTTTTGGTCCATTGGAATCACAACATGGTTTGCCTGCCTTCAAGACATGTTGTCCTTGAATTTAAGTCTATAGAATATTTCTTTCACAATAAATATTTTAGGGAAACTATTTGAAGAAAGAATAAATGAAATGGATTCTATAAATTTAAGTGGACAGTGAGGTGCAGGTGGGGCTGTGTGCTTAAGGAGTTTGTTTCTCAACCATGTAGTTTCAAGTTCTGTCCTACTGTACAGCACTTTGGGAAAGTGTCTTTTACAATAGGCCTAGGCTGACCAATGCCTTGTGAGTGAATCTCATGAATGGAAATTGTGTGGAAGCCTGTTACATATATCTATCATCGTCATCATCATCATCGTTCAATGTCTGCTTTCCATACTGCATGGGTTGGTCAGTTTCATAGGAGCTGGCCAGATGGGAATTTACCTAGATTCCAATTTGTCTATCTTGAAATGGCTTCTACAGCTGGATACCTTCCTAACACCAATCACTTCACAGGGTGGACTGGGTAGTTTTTACCTGACATGAGCACAGACACTTTTACCTGACACTGGCAGGGGCACTTTTGCATGGAATTGGTAGGATGGCGTTGACATGAGTGTTTTTTATATGACACCAGTAACTGTGAGCCCTCAAGAGAAGGACCTCTCAGCTGAGAGAATGGTGTAGAGGACATAGCCATGTATGGGTGGATGGCCACAATTTTATTTAGCTTGTATAAGAGTGAACACAAATGAAGTCATAAATTTACTGAAGATGTTTTTGTGGAATCTTACAGATGTATTCATAGATTACGTCAACAATCTTCTACTGAAGCAGCTGTAATAAATTTTAAACATTGTTTGTGTTCTTTGTTTACTTGTGTCATACCTGGAACCAACCCAAGATTTGGATTTATTGTTTAAATTGGATTTGGTTCTTATCTACCTGCAGTATCCTTCCAGTACATGATTCTTACTATCAACTCCATGTTACCATACCAGACCATTTCTGGCTTCATGTGGGTTAACACGCCCAGTTTCTATTTAATCTTTATAACTAAATCATACATGTGTGTGTGTGTGTGTTCATTTCCAACCCCATGACAGCCAGTGCTACTTTGTTCACATCCCTATAACTTAGCAGTTTGGGAATAGAGGATGATAGATTAAGTATCAATCCTAAAAAGAATAAGTTTGGTGCCCCAGCATGGCCACAATCCGGTGACTGTAATATGTGAAAGGAGAAAGGAATAATGATAGAAAAGGTTAAACTGCTCTGCTTAGTGTAGAAACAGGAATACTGTCTATCCAAATCATAGAAGAGAGAGGAAGGAGAGAGAAAGAGAGGGTGTGAGATTGTACAGCATCTCAATTAGCTAGCAAATTCTTGTAGACTAGCGAATTGCTACTTTGTCATTCTGTATTTACAACCTAACACTTTGAGTGGAGAGCTTCCTTTGAAATAACATATTTTGTTAACCAGGTGAGAACATCAGTAGGTGTGCTTCGTTTAAACAGAGGAACTAATGTTTCATAGGTTTGGCAAGTTTAAAAGCATCTGCCAAAATTTTGGCCAATAATTGGATGCTGCTTTCTATTAATAATCAGTGTGACACTTGCAGATAATGATTTGGGAAAATCTGAAATGAGGTAACAACGACTTACTGAGGGAGGAGGGAAAGTGAGAGAGAGAAACAGAGAGAGAGGGGGAGAAAGAAACAAAGAAAGAGAGAGAGAGAGAGAGGTGGGTGTGCTGAAATGAGTTAAGACCGCTTAAGGTTTGGCTTGTGATTGAGATTAATATAGTGGTATAGACATAAGGAAAATAGATGAGATAGGAATGGCAAAATAATTGGAGTCAAAGAATCAAGTGAAAGAGGAACTTTAATGAGATAAGAGAAAGTCAAAAGAAGTGAGATGAAAACTGAAAGACAATGATAAATGGCTCTGGATGGAAGCGGAGAATGAGAAAATATATTTACAAACAGCCAACATGGAGAATCCTGTTAATATTTTTGTTACCATATTTCTGTTGACATCCACTCCTATTGCTTCAATTAATTTCTAATAATGAAGAATTGGTCATTATCAAGCCAGTGTTCAGAACATAAATTAACATTAAATTTTGAAAGAAGGCATTAATTTTCATCACTTTAACCCTTTGTTATTCTATTTGTATTGAAATAAACTGCTTTTTGTTTGAATTAATTTTGAAAATAATAAAGAATTCCGTTAAATAACTTTGTCATTATTCCACAGGTGATTGGGGGATTCTAACATAAATCAAGAAGACATTTTGATGGAAGGTTTTAATTCATTTTAACCCTTTTGTTACCATATTTCTGTGGAAGTGCACTGTGTTTTTGCATCAAATTTTTAAAATAATGAATTAAGCTGGTGTTTGGTACATATGTTATCATGTGTATTTTAACTCTTTCAATGCCATTCCATGCATAACCATCCAAAGTATATGCAGTAATGTACAAATCGCTTCGCTTTCCAGACATTTGTACATTACTGCATGTACTTTATACTCTTTACTCTTTTACTCTTTTACTTGTTTCAGTCATTTGACTGTGGCCATGCTGGAGCACCGCCTCCAGTCGAGCATATCGACCCCGGGACTTATTCTTTGTAAGCCCAGTACTTATTCTATCGGTCTCTTTTGCCGAACCGCTAAGGTTGTCAAGCAATGCAAGGGGGACAAATACAGACACACAAACATATACACACACACTTATATATATATATATATACATATATACGACAGGCTTCTTTCAGTTTCCGTCTACCAAATCCACTCACAAGGCATTGGTCGGCCTGGGGCTATAGCAGAAGACACTTGCCCAAGATGCCATGCAGTGGGACTGAACCCGGAACCATGTGGTTGGTTAGCAAGCTACTTACCACATGCCTATATGCACTTTTGACGTTGTGGTGCACCTGAGCACTGTATACAATAATTTCATTATTATTATTTTTTTTTTTTAATTAGCTTAAAAGTAAGCCGGGAGATTTTTTGTTTGGATAAATTTCAATAAAGGATGGTCATGCATGGAATGATATTCAAAGAGTTAAAATACATGTGATAACATATTTATCCAAAAGTGTATTGCAACATACAATGCTGGCTTTGATATGTCATGAAATATATGTGGATGTGCATATGTATGTATATGCATATATGTGTGTTTGCACAAGTACATATATATATGTGCGCATGTGTGTGTGTATGCACATGCACATTCATATAGATATATATAATATATATATATATATATATTATATATATATATATATAATATTAATTCGAAACAAAACCACTATTTTGCAAATCAAACAAGGAAAGACTTAATCAATACATAAAAAATTTTAATATAAAGTAAATAAATCGCCACTACAATTGTTTCATGTCTTCAAATGACATTCGTCAGGTGGATTTCCGATCTTCTATTCAGTTTTAATTTATGACTTCATAAATTAAAACTGAATAGAAGATCGGAAATCCACCTGACGAATGTCATTTGAAGACATGAAACAATTGTAGTGGCGATTTATTTACTTTATATTAAAATTTTTTATGTATTGATTAAGACTTTCCTTGTTTGATTTGCAAAATAGTGGTTTTGTCTCGAATTAATATTATATAATATTTTACTATAAAATTGGATTTAATCCTAAATCTGATTTTTTCCCTGTAATTTTGGATTTATTCCCTAATATTTATTATTATATATATATATATATACATACATATATATATTTATATATATATATATATTTATATATACATATACAAGGCCTGATCAGTAAGTATCTGGACTGTTGCCATAGTAACAAAGCTAGTTTACAGAGAGTGAAGCTGCTTGGCACAGATTGACATTGAACTCTGCCATGCATGTGCACTAAGTTTTAATATTTTGCTTACTTCTGCTATTTACAGCAGTGCTTGGAAGGAAGATGTGTAGTGTATGATCATCACATTGAACATAACACAGAAAGTTAAGCTGAGATTTTTTCCAAAAGCTTGGTGATATGTGCTAAGAGGCCTACGCAAAGTTTTCAGAAAGTTTCCATCATTCTCAACACAATATATGAGATTTTGTGCAACTGAACAAATTTGGCAGGCATGTGTCTCATACCCAAATCTTCAGTGATAATGGACTAAACTAAACCGTAACTAATCTGCACATCCTCTGATAACTCACGGAGGATGATTCGCCGGTTTTTCCCTCACAGCTACCCGCACATCTTCGATGATTTTCTCAGTTCTGCTCATTGTAGGTCTCCCAGAACATTCATCAATATTGACATTTTTTTCGGCCAGTATGGAAACGTTTGAAACACTCGTACACTTCTGCACAGCTCATACACTCCTCTATGTACACTTTCTGCAACTTTGTGTAGGCCTCTGGGCAGGCATTGCCATGACAACTTTCTCTGTCATGGTCAATGCAACAATCATACACTACATACCTTCCTTCCAGGCACTGCTGTAAACAGCGGAAGTGAGTTAGGATGTTAAAACTTAGTGTGCCTGCACAACAGAGTTCAAGGTCAATGTTTGCCAAGTGGCTTTATTCTGTGTGCTTCAGCCTCGTTACTATGGCAATAGTCCAGATACTTACTCATCATCATCATCATATATGTATGTATATATATATATATATGTATGTATATATATATATATATATATATATATATATATATATGTATGTATATATATATATATATATATATGTATATATATGTGTGTGTGTGTATATATATATATATTATATATATATATATATGGAGTCGTTGGCATTAGGAAGGCCATCCAGCTGTAGAAACTTTGCCTGATCAAATTGGAGCCTAGTGCAGCCTTCTGGCTCATTGGTCCTCAGTCAAACTATCCAACCCATGCCAGCATGGAAAACGGGCGTTAAACAATGATGATGATGATGATGATGATGATATATATATTATATATATATATATATATATTATATATATATATATATATAGGAAATACATCCATTATGTAAATCTTCCTTAGTTTAAACATTTCATGCTTTAACTGAGCACGGTCTTAATAGATGCATTTCCTATTATATAATATCTATTACATTTCAAAATATTACAATTTGGTTTGCATTTATTATTACACCCAACACACACACACATACATATATGTATATATATATACATATATATACATACATATGTACATACATAAATACATATATATGTACATATATATATATATATCATTACAGATATAGGGTAAATATTGTTATCTGTGGAGTCATATTTTGTAGTGAAAAGAAATAACAGTCTTTTGGCTGCTATTTCTAAATTTTTAGTATGTGGTAAAACAACTTGTTGCTAAACCCTTAATTATAGTTATATATATATATATATATATGTGTGTTCTGGTCCCTCTCAACTTCTGTTCATTCTCGACATTAAAAGTTTGTATACAGTGCAGTTACTCAATGAAGGACTTCTTGCAGGACTTCAGCCTGACCCTCAACCTGACACTTCCACACTTCTTCATCCGGGCAAACTTGTCCTCCCCTTGAACTGCTTCTCATAAAAATATCAATCACCTCTTACAGAACCAATCAACCCCCACCCACGCCCCTTATCAATCCATTCTGTCTGATATGCCATCCTTCTTAGTAGTTTCCCCCATTATCAAACTTTCTATGTAGACATAAAGCTTCAAAAACAGGGAATAAGTAGAAACAGTTAGACTGACCCAAATTCTTACTGGTATTTATTCTTATTAAATGAAGACTGATGGAAGATACTGGTTGGCTTTGGGTCGATTTGAAACCAGAACTTAAAGATACACATACAGATATATGAGAAAGGATTTGTCAGTCTACCAACTCATTTAATCCATTTAATTGCTATCAGCACCAACCATCCAGAGAGATTTAAGTGTTGCTCTCTTTAAATTCTATAATAGAGATTAATTTCTATTTTGCGATAATTTCCGCCAATCAAAGAAGGATTTCTTCATAAAAGCCTGAAGAACTTTCATTCGTTTTTGCCTGGCAATTAAAACCAAACATGTTGCCAAATATTCTAGCAATTCTTGTATGGAAAGAGGAAGTCAAGTGTGACGAATGTAGTCTTAGTAATGTTGCAAATATGAGGTTTACACAATAGCTGGGTGGAATTGGTGATTGCTAGCATTGTGTAGTGAAGAAAATCTTTTCATTTGGGAATTCTTAATGGCAAAGGATGTGAGTGGAGTGCAACTTGTTTTTCTATGGAATGATCATCGATTTATATTGATCCCATTAAACATTACAAAATACTTGCTGCCAAGTGAACATTTTCTTGAACAACCATTCTGATGGCAGAAGCTGCCTCATTCTTCTCTACACAGGATATTAGCAGTGGATGATAGAACAGTGAACTTAAGCATATGAATGGTGACAGAGACATGTGACATCTATTTTGAGTAAATGGTGACTTAGCAAGTTACTGGTAACAAGGAAGAATATTATCAAGGAATTGACAGATTTTCAGTCAGACATCAAAACTGAAAAGGCTGGGAATTAAGAAGACAGCATTAACTTGATGTGACAAAACTTCACATTCACAGTCTTCACTCCTGACAATCTACAAGATGTCATTCGGGGTGGCAGATTGAGGTGCCATAGGTTATCAAAGGTTTCATTGATACGGATTTGTTTCTTGCATCTACTGGTAATAGAACCCAGACCAATGAAAGTAGAAGGTTGCACAGGAGACTGGGGTCACATTTTATTAAATGCTTTATTATGTTAATGGTGGTGTCTTTACCTGCATTCATTGGGACTATATCCTGTGGTATCCAAACACAAAACACTGCTGCTTTACATTTTGAATTTGTCGCAAGCATCCCATCCTGCCCTCTCTTAATATTAAATGTGTTACTGCCCTAAAAGAAAGTATGACATTACAACCAGCCAGGCAGAGTCTTCGCTACATTTGCAGTACCTGGCAGAGGGAGTGTTTGTCCAGGATAGGACTACACAGCCACAGCAGGAGATGTATTAGGACATGAAATGAAAAAGCCGGACTAGATTATTTTTTGCGCAACTCCATTGTCTCCCGAGACAAAAAGGATGCCAACAATACTGCCCTACAGATGATGACTTACTTAGATAAGCTGAGCAGCCATGCTTCATTATATTTAATGAAGCACGACACTAACCTTGGACAGATCAATGGGTCGAAAAGGATCATAATGCATCAATCATTGAAGCCACAAATCACAAATCAATAGTGATCTCATCAGTCACAAATCACACTGATAACACACCAATAAATCGATCACATCGAGCACACTTTGATTAGTGGATTCCACTGATTCCACATAAACCAGTGGGTCACATTAGTTGTACAATTGTTTTGTGGAACACACTAGATCGATCATCAATCAATGATCAAATCGATCATAAACCAATCAGTAGATCCCATTGATTACACATCAGTCTCAATGAGCAGGTATCAATCAATCAATCAATTGATCTCATAGATCTCATCAATGACCATTGATGACACAAAAGTCCATGTATTGTGCATAAACCCTTGCTCAACTTCTGTGAGGGCCCAGCAAATCAGAATCAAAGCTGAACACATCTCCATACAAATAATCATCATCATCATCATCATCGTTTAACGTTTGCTTTCCATGCTAGCATGGGTTGTACGATTTTGACTGAGGGCTGGCGAACCAGATGGCTGCACCAGGCTCCAATCTTGATTTGGCAGAGTTTCTACAGCTGGATGCCCTTCCTAACACCAAAGACTGCAAGAGTGTAGTGGGTGCTTTTTACGTGCCACTGGCACGAGGGCCAGTCAGGCGGTACTGGCATATAATAAATATGGCGCACACATAACACTGAAGTTAAGAAGTTTACCTTGCAATTTTAAAGTACTGAGTTCACTCCCTCTCCATACCCCCTTGGTTCGGTGTTTTCTATTGTTAATCAATATTGACCAATTCCTTGGGAGTGGAATTTGAGAGAGAGAATTTTGGTTTTTCTTCCTATTGACAGCAAAATAATTCATTTATTTTAAGTTAGGGTAAATTAATTGCCTTGACCCCAGAGACAGGGAAAAGATGAAAATTATCCGATGCTAGTTTCATGTAAACAGCACCCAGTGGCATTTTGTAAAGTGGTTGGTTGTTAGGAAGGGCATCCAGCTGTAGAAACCTT